>NC_133777.1:33412406-33454032 GCF_003597395.2 Chelonoidis abingdonii
GGATGGATCTAGACTGTTCTCAGTGGTACCAGATGACAGAACAAGGAGTAATGGTCTCAAGTTGCAGTGGGGGAGGTTTAGGTTGGATATTAGGAAAAACTTTTTCACTAGGAGGGTGATGAAGCACCTGAATGGCTTACCTACGGAAGTGATGGAATCTCCTTTCTTAGAGGTTTTTAAGGTCAGGCTTGACAAAGCCCTGCCTGGGATTGGTCCTGCTTTGAGCAGGGGATTGGACTAGATGACCTCCTGAGGCCCCCTCCAACCCTGATATTCTATGATTCTAAATCCTATTATAAACCATTTTAGATACTGTGAGCTAGCACATCCAGGTCTAAAATGGCTTTGAGTAGCAGAGCCAAACCACAGCTAAGCCATTTTAGTTGGCATATACACATATACACATATACACACACACACACACACAACATACTCTCTATGTTACATATAATGTAAAATGTATATACTGTGTATTTTGTATGTACACATACATACTTATTTATATCTACTTGTTCTCTAACCTTACATGGGTGTAACCCCCACTGACGTCAAAGAAAGATGCACCTGTGTTAAAGCAGGTGGAATTGGGCCCAGAGTTTTATATACAGCATGTGAACAGACAAACACAAACACATGCACAATTTCATGCAAAAGAAGAGCACTAATTCAATATTCAGTTTGAGAAAACATGCTCTTAAAATCATGAAATGCTAAAAAAGTTTTTTTATTATTCCCACTGTGTAGGAAAGATAGGAAGTATGGCAAGAGATCTTCAATGATATAAAACTCAAAAAAAAAAAAAAGAGTCCTACAAAAAGTGGAAACTTGGTCAAATTACAAAGGATAAATATAAACAAACAACAGAAATATGTAGGGAGAAAATTAGAAAAGCCAAGGCACAAAACAAGATCAAACTAGCTAGGACATAAAAGGAAACAAGAAAACATTCTACAAATACATTAGAAGCAAGAGGAAGATCAAGGACAGAATAGGTCTGTCACTCAATGAGGGGGGGAAGACAATAACAGAAAATGTGGAAATGGCAGAGGTGCTTAATGACTTCGTTTCAGTTTTCACTAAGAAGGTTGGTGGTGATTGGACATCCAAGATAGTGAATGCCAGTGAAAATGAAGTAAGATCAGAGTCTAAAATAGGGAAAGAACAAGCCAAAAATTATTTAGACAAGTTACATGTCTTAAAATCACCAGGGCCTGATGAAATGTATCAAGGAGCTGACTGAGAAGACATCTGAGCCGTTAGCAATTATCTTTGAAAAATCATGGAAAATGGGAGATATTCCAAAGGACTGGAAAAGGGCAAATATAGTGGAGGCATGTAGGTAAGTATAGCAGTCAGTGGGTTTCCAGTATAGGGTGGTGTTTATGTGACCATTGCTTATTAGCACAGCAGTGTCTGGGAAATGGACCACTTGTGTGGATTGGTCTGAAGTGAAAAAACAGATTGACAGAGCCAGAAGAGTACCCAGAAGCCACCTACTATAGGACAAGCCCAACAAAGAAAATAACAGAACGCCACTAGCCATCACTTACAGCCCCCAACTAAAACATCTCCAGCGCATCATCAAAGATCTACAACCCATCCTTAAAGATGATCCCTCACTCTCACAGATCTTGGGAGACAGGCCAGTCCTCGCTTACAGACAGCCTCCCAACCTGAAGGAAATACTCACCAGCAACCGCACACCATACAACATAAACACTAACCCAGGAGCCTATCCTTGCAACAAAGCCCGATGCCAGTTCTGTCCACATATCTATTCAAGTGACACCATCATAGGACCTAATCACATCAGCCACGCCATCAGGGCTCATTCACCTGCACATCTACCAAATGTGATATATGCCATCATGTGCCAGCCAATGCCCCTCTGCCATGTACATTGGCCAAACCGGACAGTCTCTACGCAAAAGAATAAAATGGACACAAATCTGACATCAGGAATCATAACATTCAAAAACCAGTGGGAGAACACTTCAACCTCTCTAACCACTCAGTGACAGACTTGAAGGTGGCAATTTTGCAACAAAAAACTTCAAAACAGACTCCAAGAGAGACTGCTGAACTCGAAATTAATATGCAAATTAGATACAATTAACTTCAGGCTTAAACAGAGACTGGGAATGGTTGGGTCATTACACTAATGGAATCTATTTCCCTATGTTAAGTTCTCCTTACACCTTCTGTGGGTCATCTTAATTATCACTTCAAAAGTTTTTTTTCTCCTGCTAATGATAGCTCGTCTCAATTGATTAGACTCTTCCTGTTGGTATGCATACTTCCACCTTTTCATGTTCTCTGTATGTATAAATATTTCCTGTCTGTGTGTTCCATTCTGTGCATCTGAAGAAGTGAGCTGTAGCTCACAAAAGCTCATGCTGAACTGTTAGTCTCAAAGGTGCCACAAGTACTCCTGTTCTTTTTGCGGATACAGACTAACATGGCTGCTACTCTGAAACCTGTTACTATGTAATACAGACTCTATGCCAGAGTTAGACCTTAGCTACACTGCTGTAAATCCAGAGTCAGTTTGTTGGGGTGGCTCTAGCTTTACACTGGCATTAGCAAGGGCTGGTCTATATTACCACTTAAGTTGATGTAATTTACATTGCTCAGGGGTGTGAAAAAGACACCCCCCCAGAACGATGCAAGGTACATTGTTTTAAACGCTGTCCATACCGGCGCTATGTCAGCAAGAGACACACTCCCACCAACATAGCTTCCATCTCACACGGAGGTGGAATAATTATGCCAATGGGAGAATGCTCTCCCATCGGCATAGCATGTCACCACCAGATGTGGTGCAGCTGCAATGTAGCGTGGTAGTGTTGACTTGCCCTGAGAAAGGAGAACTTGTTTCTTAAAGAAAAGCCAGTCAGCAGAATGAATGATCAGAGTCAAGTGACATGTTGCTTGGTGTAGTAACCAGCTGGGGTCATTGATAATTAGCTGTCTTCACTGTCCCAAAGGAGGTAGAAAATGGTCCTCTCTTCAAGTTTTCTATCCCAGCCTTAGCAGGTATTGCAAGAACTATGCCAGAAGCTCATCCCACTTGGAGTAGGCCATCCAATATGGCCTTAGGTGTCCTCCCTAACCATGAAGAGAATACATTATATGCTGTACATGTGGGACAGATGACAGACTGCACTGTACGTTCTGCCAGTGCCCAATCTTCAGGCTGTTACCCTTCTAATTGATCTCCATTTCCTCGGTTACCCACTGCTGCCTACTGTAATGCCTGTTGGGGCTGCGGCAGCATCCATGCTGCTGTGAGCTCCCTTACAGGCAGTCATTCTTTTAGACGCTTTGTCTCCTTTCTGCTATTCACACAGAAGGAACTGGCTGAGCTTAGCCGAAATGGAAAATCTAGAAAAGCAAAGAAAAAGCTTATCTGAAGAGCCAAAGATCACTGAGGGCATGGCTACACTTGCAGATGTAGAGCACCAGGAGTTAAACCAGCCCTCGGAGACCGCAGCAGGGAAAGCGCTGCCATGTGTTTACACTGTTAGCTGCAAGCGCACTGGCATGGCCACATTAGCAGCTCTTGCAACACCACAGAGAGCAGTGCATTGTGGTAGCTATACCAGTGTGCAAGTGGCTGCAGCATGCTTTTCAAATGGAGGGGGGTGGTTTGGAGTGTGACAGGGAGTGTATTGTGTGTATGGTGGGGGAGACAGTGTGTTTTAGGGGGCAGAGTGTGTGTCAGCATGCTGTCTTGTAAGTTCAGACAGCAGCAGGGGGAAAACCCCAACATCACACGTCTGCCGCCTCGGCAGCAGCAGCATTCCACAGTAATGGTTTCTTTTGTCCTGGAGCAGATAAGCATGCCAGCTGTCAGAAATAGAGCTTTGAAAGGGGATATCCGCATGCCTGCAGCTTAGTTCAAAACAATGACAAAAGTGGCCACTTGACTTCAAGGGATTATGGGACGTTTCCAGAGGCCAATCACAGCGCAGTAATGCAACAGGTCCACACTGACACTTGGGCATTTCAGTCAGTACGCAGCAAGCTCTGTGCTTCTTGTGGAGGTGTATTACCAGGCGTGCTCCAGCTGCAGAGCCCAGGCGCTGTAAGTGCCTTGCCAGTGTGGACACCTCAGGAGTTAGAGCACCCAGAACTGATTTAATGCTCTCTAACTTGCAAGTGTAGGCAAGGCCTGAGCCAAAAACACACCCAGGATGAACGGTCTTTACCACTGATCCTCACAGTGGCTCCTGGGAATGGTCTGGTGCTGTCTTCTCACATACAGCTCTGTGTTTGCTGTCTCCTGCACTGCTTGTTCTGGAAGCAGGACATAGACAAATACATATCTCTGTCTGATAAGCTCTGAGACTGCCTTGCAGTACCAGCTCTTGATCAGGTTAACCACTGATGAAGGCTAGGACTTGAACTTCTGTCTTTCCTGCTGTTTATGAGTCCTGCATCTGACACAAAGCTTCTGCAAGCCTATAAAACAGCCCTGAGGTTTCCTTCAGTTGGAAATGCCTTTATCATTTCAAAACTTTTTTATTTTAATTCCGCATTTATTTATGATGCTGTATGTAGTGACTGAGAACAGTGACCTTTTGGAGAGCATTACACTCCAGCAGCACAAGAGAACGTAGTACTCTCATCCCTTCAACATCAAGAGGGGTCTCTAAGGACAGGACTGTGACCAGCCCCACGGAGCTATGAAAGGCAGCATTAGAGAGTTCCAGGCGAAATCATAGTCCTTGTGCTCCTAGAGCACAGGGCAAGAGCCTACAGTGGCACTGGTCTCCAAAAGTGGGTGGGAGCTATGGATCTGTCCCCTCTCCTGTGCCACTTTGGCCAGCACAGCTGGTCTTACACCAGGTAAAGGGAGCATGTCACACCCTTTCAGCAGGTGCAGCAAGGACTGTGCTTACCCTCCACTCCCCAGAGCTAAGGGAAGCACTTGAACTTGTTTCCAAGAGCTCCCTTTAGGGCCATGCCACCCCCAATGCAGGGCTGTGCCCGAACGGCACAAGACAGACCATGATGAGGGATATGGCCAAAACCAAAAATAATGAGCAGAGGAGGAAACACTGTGGGTTTCTTTACTTCAACACGTACAGTACAAACTTCTGCAGAGAGCTGATTGATTAACATTCCCTGGATGCATAATTCGGCAGATCTGGCCTTTTTCTGTGAAGCCCTGGTGCATCATTCATCGGCATTCAACTGACATCACAAATGAATGAATGGCCATCTATGGAGCATTTATGTTGTGTCTAGTATTGGTACTGACTATCTAAGCTTCAAAATTGACCATCCAGGTCACTCGTGGTATGACGCATCTATTCACAGTCAAAAGTCTGTATGTGCAGTTGACTGCAAACAGACAATGCCAAAGAGGTGTATTTAATAAAGCTGGGAGACATTTTTCTGCCAAGATGTAATTCTGACAAACGAGGCTTTTGGTCAAAAACAATTTTTGTGTGGAAAAAATTATTTTCAACAAACTATTCTGGTTTTTTCATAGGAAAAAAATGGAAACCCAAACCTGAACATTTTTACTGAATGATTTTCAGATTTTGGGAACTGTACATTTTATCTAAAATGGAATTTTGGTTGAAAAATTCTCAGGAGACATTCGATGAAAACAAAAACACTCAAAATTTCCAGTGAAAAATTACTGGCATTTTTTGACCACCTCCAGAATTCAGCCAGATCATGCAAAACAGTTTCCCAGCTTTGCAAACACTAACGGGCTGGGGTGTAGTGGAATTCTGCATCTGAAACGAGAGCTGATTTGTAAGGGGAAAGGGTAATTTGATAAAATGAATGACATGAATCAGGTAAAGCACACACATACCATATGGGGAAGGCACTTTCGCATCCTGGATTGGCAGAATCATGCATTAGGGGCTTTATATAGTTCCATACCCCTATGTAAGACTGGCTTGACATGAGTAATTAAACATGGAAGAGGCCTCATATCTTGGGAGACAGGATTAGATGGGGAAATGGATAAGCAGGGTGGAAACAGAACGTCTGAGCTTGCTAAGATAAGAAGGAGAACACCCTGGGAACCATTTACTAAGAACAAGATAACAAGGGGGAAGAGAAGTCAGGAGTGTAAAGATGATGTAAAGAGTAAAGTTGAACATGGACAGCACATGGGCAGAGCTTGCTATACAGGGATAGGTTCCTGCAAAGTAACCAAGCCAATCCCCAAAGGAATAATGCAATATATAGTGAATATAATGCATACAATGGAAGGGAGTTTCTGTATAACTTTGGGTATGTGGTGTAGCCTGTGCTCACCCCCACATCTCAGCTTGAACTCAGCATAGCTTGAGGTATGCCAAATAAAGGACCTTGAGTGATGAAACCAGTGTCAAACAAAGTTCTTGGGGAACCAAATGGACAAGGTCTCAGAGGTACCCCAACATAGTACCCCAACACAGTGGTGCCATGACAGATCAGATCCATTCATCTGAAGCAGGTAATACATGGTTTATAATACTTGGAGCTTTACTCTCAAGGCTTGCAACCCAACAGGTTAGCAATGGAACTGGAAGGGTTTACATTTAAGAATGTTTCCAGGGCACTAAAGAAGTAAGTTAAATCTAAGGGCGGACCCCAGGGACTCCCCAGAGAGGTATCAGAAGAACACTGGAACCAGGTGAAAAAGGAACTCCATTGAATAGTGCTGACTCCATAATAATAGTGCTGACTAATGGCTGACTGCAGGCTCAGACCAGCTCCATGGCTGGAGGGCTACAGCTGGGTGCAGTGTGGTGGATGGCATTAAATGGGGGAAGAGGAAGCCCAGACTTAGTTTTAGGATTCCTACTTCAATCTACCACTTTCTGTAGTCACTGCATCCAGATGGTGAATGCTCCCTCCCTTAACACACCCCGACTACACTAATGCAGCCAGGACTCCCCTACACTCAAACTCTTGTATTTCCTCCCTCTGGATTAACTTTCTCTCCAGGAAAATCTCCATTTGGTTAGCAGGTTATACTCTAGACGGGAACCCAGGACTCCGGGAGTGTACTAAGAAGAAATCACAATCCATTGCTGGATGCTCACTGTGCTGCAGAAAGCAAAGCTAAGTGTGTTTGGTCTGTTGCTCCATTCAACACGTGACAGATGAAATTACTCCAGTGAGCTCTGTGATGTCTGTGATCCCACTGATCAGCCCAACTCACCAGTCTCATCCACGATATTCCCAAGGCCTCCAGGATGAGTTGCTTTCTCCTGTTTTAAAACAAACACAGCAAAAACAAAAGAAACATCAATACTGCAGCCTTCTGTCCAGGACAGAATTAACTTCCTCTCCCTGAAACAGCTAACCTCAGATGGGTACTCTCTGACCTGATTCTTTATTCTGAGAGAGGCAGTAACAAGCGCATAAGATTTCATGGCCACAATTATAATACACACAATGGGTACCTCTACACTGTGATAAACAACCCACAGCACCGAGTCTCAGAGCTCAGCTCAGCTGACTCAGACTCCTGGGGCTCAGGCTGTGGGGCTAAAAAGAGCAGTTTAGACATTCAGGCTTGGGCTCCCCCTTGCCCAAACATCTACACTGTAATTTTATAGCCCTGAAGTCCAAGCCTCGCAAGCCTGAGTCAGCTCACCCAGGCCAACTGCAGGTCTTTTACTGCAGTGTAGACATACCCTATGGCTGCAGCAGCAGTGGGGCTAGAATTCATATCCTTCTGCTCCAAAAGCACAGACCGCTACCACCTCAGCTAAAGGAAAATCTCTTTTATCTTTAGCAGTATTAGGGCTATGCCACACAGTCACCTGGTTCCATTCCATCAAGTAGAAGACACACTATACGCCTATGACATTTTTTTTAAATACAAAACAGTGACACTATTTCGTGCATCTGCTAGTGTGACCCTGAAAGGCACCACCACCATGAAACAAAGTGAATGGAAGGAGGTTAGTAGTGGAGCTCCTCCAAGATTGGCCATGGGCCCAAACTTATTCAATATTTTTATTAATGACCTTGGCATAAAATGTAAGTGTTCTAATGAAATTAGCTGATGAGACAAAGCTGGGAGGCATCGTGAATACAGAGGAGGATTGTAACATTATACAGAAAAATCTGGATGACATTGAACACGAGATACAGAAACAGGATGACCTTCAATAGTATAAAGTGCAAGGTCATGCACGTAGGGTCTAATAATAAGAATTTCTGCTACAAGCTGGGGGGTCATCCACTGGAATTGACACAGGAAGAGAGAGACCTGGGCGTGTGGGTCCATCACAGGAGGACAATGAGCCACCGATGTGATGTGACTGTGAAAAAGGCAAACACAATCCTAGGATGCATCAGACTCATAGACTTGAAGGTCAGAAGGAACCATTATGATCATCTAGTCTGACCTCCTGCACAAAGCAGGCCACAGAATCTCATCCATCCACTTCTATAACAAACTCCTAACCTATGTCTGAGTTATTGAAGTCCTCAAATTGTGGTTTGAAGACTTCAAGCTGCAGAGAATCCTCCAGCAAGTGACCCGTGCCCCATGCTGCAGAGGAAGGTGAAAAATCTCCAGGGTCTCTGCCAATCTGCCCAGGAGGAAAATTCCTTCATGACCCCAAATATGGTGATCAGTTAAACCCTGAGCATGTGGGCAAGACTCACCATCCAGCACCCAGGAAAGAATTCTCTGTGGTAACTCAGATCCCAACCCATCTAACAGACAAGGCATTTCCAGTAGAGATAGAGAAGTGTTAATGCCTGTGTACAGTAAAACCTTATCTGGAATAATGTGTACAGTTCTGGTCACCCATGTTCAAGAAAGATTAATTTAAACTGGAGCAGGTAAAGAGAAGAGCTACTAGGATAATCAGGGGAATGGAAGGCCTGTCTTCTGAGAGGAGACTGGAAGAGCTTGGCTTGGTTAGTCTAGCAAAAAGAAGGCTGAGAGGGGATACGATTGCAGCATAAAATACACTAGGGGGGTAAATACCAGGGAGGGTGAAGGCTATTTAAGCTATAGGACAATGTTAGCACAAAACTAAATGGCTATAAACTGGCCATGGACAAATCCAGGCTGGATATTAGAAGGTTTCTAACCATCAAAGAGGTGTGCTTCTGGAACAGCCTCCCAATAGAAATTGTGGACAAATTTATGAATGCAGTTCTATGACAGGTTTGCTTGTGATGGTGCAGGTTGGGGCAGGGTTCAAAAGCCCTGGGGCTCAATTCCGCTTTATGGCTTATGTTCCTAAAGCTCAAGTTTCAGAGTTTCAGCTGGCCATCTGTAGGGGTCAGGAAGGGATTCTCCTCCAATGTATTTGGAGATCTTTTTTGCTGCCTTTGAAGGAATCCATCCATCAGGGATGGCCATGGCTGGAGATGAGACACTGGGGGAGTGGACCAGAGCTCTGTGGTGATACTGAGCATTGTCTCTCTCAGGTATTGGACTGGCAGGTTCTTGTTCAGATGCTCAGGTTCTAACTGATTGCCATATGTGGGGTCAGAAAGGAATTTCCCCCTACGTCAGATTGGCAGTAACCCTGGGAGTGAGGAGTACACCTTCCTCTGCAGCGTTTGGATGCGCGTCACTTGCCAGGATCATATGGGTGCATCTCTGTGATGTTCCCCTCAGGTGTTATCTGGACTGGTGATCTGCTAGGTCACTCCAATCCTTGACTCTGGGAGCCAGCCTTACTTTCCTCTGCTGTGAGAATCCCCACTCCTGGGCTGTTCACACACAGCCTCTGGCATGTAAGCTGCTCCTTGGATTGTGCAACCGAATGACACTAGCCAATATCTCCGATCCCAGACACAACCTTAGGAACCTCCATCTTGCAGTGCCCAGTTATGTCTGCTGGACGCTACAAGCTTATATGAGTTTGTCAATTTAACAAAGAAATTGATGTGTACTAGGCTTTTTATCCCAAGGGGAACCTCTGACACACTGCAAACCAAAAACACTGCTTCAGGTAGAATAAACAAACAAATGTATTAACTATAAAGATAGATCTTAAGTGATTATAAGTCGAAACATAAGAAGTCAGATTTGATCAAATGAAATAAAAGCAAAACGCATTCTAAGCTGATCTTAACACTTTCAATGCCCTTACAAACTTAGATGTTTCTCACCACAGACTGGCTGGTTGCATTTCAGCCAGGCTCTCCCCTTTGATCAGCGCTTCAGTGGCTTGGTGTGGTGTCTGTAAATGTAGGTAGAAGAGAGGAAGAGCACGGCAAATGTCTCTCCCTTTTATCATGTCCTTTTTTCCCCTCTTGGCTTTGCCCCCCACACCTTCAGAGTCAGGTGATAATTACTGAGTCTCTCCCAGCAAGGTTGAGCAATTCCCCTGGTGGGGCCTCATGCAGGTGAGTCATTGCATTGAAGCTCCCTTGCTGGACAATGGCTGTTGATGGATTGTTTGACACTCCACCCAGGCATTGGTTACTTTCCTTGCTGTTGCCTCTGTGGAGCTAATATTTAGCTGATTCCCCCAACTTACAGCATGTTTTAGTGACAACCATACTACACAATTCTCATAATTTCATATGCATTAGTGATATACATATATGGATAGAGAAATTACATTCAGCAGATCATAACCTTTCCCTTGATACCTTACAAGGCATGCTTTATATGTAAGACCACAATTGTATGAAAATGAGGAATATGGGGGTTACGGCACACTCCCCCAAGGTATAGAATGTCACAATCTCACTTAATCATTTCCGTGCTATTGCAGGGGCCTTGCGCACTGGTGCATCTCAGTCCCTCCTGTTCTCTTCCTGTGACACAGAACAGTTGAGTCCAAAGTATCACAGCCCACAGGAAACTGATTTCAGTTGCTGGGGGGGTGTCGGAGGCCTGTGATATATAGGAGGTAAGACTAGATGGGGGCGGGCAAATTTTTTGGCCTGAGGGCCGCATCAGGTTTTGGAAATTGTATGGAGGGCTGGTTAGGGGAGGCTGTGGCTCCTCAAAAAGCCAGGGGTGGCCCAACCCCTGGCCCCTACCTGAAAATGTGTACAAGCCACCATCAGTGGAATGGCCATGACCAGTGTTACCAACACCAAGCCATCCTACCATCCACATTGGCTATTCCAATAATCATCATAGCCTATGGGGCTATGACAAGAATGACCATGCTGGAACACAGATAACATGTTGGGCTTTCACAGAAGAACAGCACCTCCTTTAATGATGCCAAGGACAGTGGCCTGTTCAGGCTGGCCCGATGGAGGGAGTGATACTTTGTTTTTTGTCACATCACATCAGCGGCCACCTAATATCATCTACAAGGTCATCTACAAATTCTCGATGACCTTCCCAACAGCCAACACTGCCCAGTCATGATTTCCGTAGATCTACATGTTCCACTCATTCGATTCCCTGCACTGGAATTTACAGTCTGCTGTGTGGTCCTGCTATGCAGTGATTGTACAGGGCTTGATAAACAGGATCTCACTATATCCAGCTCATTACCACTGCTTAGTAGGCCTACTAATATCAACCACCAAATCGAGGATTGCAAGGACCTTCAGAAAAGTATTCACTCCTTGCTGGACAGAACAGAGCAAGACACTCTTCTGGCAATATCATGGCAACAAAAGCCCCGAAACTGCAATAGCACTGCTTGAGTCTTTGAACTCAGCAAGTAGGAAAAGGTTGTGTGAAACCATGATGGCTCTTGACTTCACAAGGTCAAGCCACAAAGCCCGGAAGCTCCTCTGTCTTCTAGGCAGTGTGGTTCCAGCAGCCTACCAATCATCTCAAGTAAGTGCGAATGCCATTGCTACATAGTTAGCTGTCAACTCCCATGTGCAATGGATAAAAACATCAGGTGACAAGTACACAAACAACTTTACTGGGCATCAAACTAGTGCCAGTTGTCTTCATCCCTTTTTGCCTCCTATATAGTAGATGAAGTGGACATGGGTCTCCAACACTAAGTCCAGGAAAGTGGCAGGAATGGACAGAACATGCCTCAAATTGCTGAAGAACCTTCGCCTGAAGGCAAGATGTTGGCTGGCAGACTTCTTCAGCAACATCCACTGGCATAATACCGAAAGAGTGGAAGGTAGCCAAGCTCATAGCTATTTTGAAGCCTGGAAAAGAGCTTGGCCCAAAAAGCTACCAGCCCATCTTCCTCCTTAACAGTTGCTATAAACTGTTGGAGCAGCTCCTATTTCAAAGGTTACAGCCAACTCTGGAGCAACTGGTCTCCAAAGAGCAGGCTGGATTTAGAACTGGTCACAACTGCTGTGGCCAGATGCTGGCTTTAACCAGCTACATGGAATCGGGCTACCAGCAAAAATTTAAAACAGCAGCAGCATTCATTGATATTTCTTCAGCATACGATACTATATGGCACTAAGGTCTCCTGCTGAAGTTATCATTAGCTCTCCCATGCTAATCAGTCATCAGACTCATCACCGAGATGTTGAGTAACAGAAGATTCACTGCACACTTTGGTGAGTCTTCTAGCAAATTATGGAGACTGAACAATGGCCTCCCACAGGGATCTGTTTTAATGTCTCCACAGTTTAATCTCTATACCAGTGACGTTCTGGTCACATCATCCCATAAATTCATCTATGTGGATGACATTGTGCTAACAACACAAGCGTCCTCTCTCAAGGCCACAGAAAAGGTCATGAACTATGAACTCTGGACACTTGAGACATATTTCAAAGCTTGGTGACTGAAACCCAACACTTTGAAAACACTTGTTTCTGCCTTCCACTAGAACAACCATGATGCCAAAGTCTGCTGAAAGTGGACTTTTATAGTCTACCTCTTTTGCATGACCACAACCTATGGTACCTTGGAGCTACCCTTGATTGGATGCTGAGCCATCACCAACACCTTGACAACACCACAAAGAAGATAAAGGATGAGGGTTAACATCATCCAGAAGTTTTCTGGCACATCCTGGGGATGTGATACACACAAGCTTCGAACATCAGTACAAGCCCAGGTTTTGTCAACAGTGGAGTATTGCATACAAATTTGGTGCAACATCTCCCACACCAATCTCATTGACACTGAAATGAATGCTGCACTCAGGATTGTTAATGACTCTCACATCAGTGCTAATACTGAAGCTCTTACTTTAGGCGGACATCCCACTAGCTAACATCAGGTTAGATGCTGCAGTGGTCTAGAAGTTAAACAAGATTCTGGCCACTCCTGAACTGCCAATACACCAAGACCTCAATTCACTGTCATTCTCCTGACTCATATCCAGGAAGCTTGCTGGATCAATATGTCAATGCCACAGGCCAACAGAAAGGATGCTAGAGCTCGCTGGTTCAAATTGTGGGCTGGTCCCAAACAAAGATCTCACTGAAAACCCAACAAAAGAAATCCCAGGGTTCTGTCTTCCCTGTAGGCTGTGGACTGCACCGAGCTGCATTCAGACAATGTATGGAAGGTTTGGCTATCTCCTTCATTAATGGAAAAATTAAAGAATCACCAAATTGTGACTGTGGTGAGGTACAAATCATGCAACATCACAGATAACTGTCCCGTTCATGCTTACCGTGGTGGTAATAGTGGGATCCACCAAGCTCATCCAGAAGCATAAGAATGGCTTTTGAATCTTAAGATTCAATTATAATCCCAGCCCACTGCTTTTCCATTGTCACATGAAAGAAAGAAGAAGTAGAAACTCATTGATTCTGTGACCCCTAACGCACTGGTGCTTGAGGACTTGTAGATTTGGTATTTGTGATAATAAGTGTGATATTTGAGAGTCTGTGAAGTGGAATGTAAATTTAAAAATTAAGAAAAAACAGAAACAGTAGCGATAAAAATAATAAAAATATATACAAACTAGGCTGAGGTTTAAAAAATAAAAATTAAGATAAAAGAAGTTTAAATTAAAAAAAACAACAACTCTACTTCCTCTCTCCCCTCAAAAGGAAAAAGCTAACAGCATGATGCAATTGAATCAATTGCACACATATGCACATGGCTGGATCATATAACTGCCTACACTACTGCGGTAGCTGAAGTCAACGTAGCTTAGGTCGACTTACTGCAGTGTCTAAACCCCACTGCGTCGACAGGAGCCGCTCTCCTGCCAACTTATCTTATGCTTCTCAGGGAGCTGGAGTACTGGAGTCAACCGGAGAGCGCTCTGCCATCGACTTAGTGGGTCTTCACCAGACCTGCTAAATCAACACCTGCTGCACTGATGTCAGATCTCCTGTAAGTGTAGACATGGTCTTAGTACTGTCAACATCATTTTCCCTATTGTTCTTACCTGTTGTATCTTATTTTAACTTACAGTGTAAGCACTTCAAAACAGGGGTTGTGCCTTTCTATATGCTTGCACAGAGTCTAGCACAGTAGAGCCTCAGTCAACAGTAGGCAGTAACGTAATATAAACAATTATAATAATTATTAAGAACATAAGAATGGCCATGCTGGGTCAGAGCAATGGTCCATCTAGCCCAGTACAGTGGCCAATGCCAGGTGCTTCAGAGGGAATGAACAGAACAGGCAATCATCAAGTGATCTATCCATAGCCCATTCCCAGCTTCTGGCAAACAGAGACTAGGGACACTCAGAGCATGGGGTTGCAACCCTGACCATCCTGGCTAATAGCTATTGATGGACCTGTCCTCCATGAATTCATCTAGTTCTTTTATAGTTTTGGTCTTCACCACATCCCCTGCCAACAAGTTCCACAGGTTGACCGTGCATTAGAATCTAAATCTGCATGCCCATAAAAAGAGTCCATAATACAATCATATAAGTTGGATTTTAAACATAAAATCCTCTCTGGGTTTCCCACTGTGTTCTGCTTAGACTCTTGCTTAGACTGTAATAACACAGGTAGTGTGGCTTTTGAGAACTGGACTAGGACTCAGGAGTCCTGGATTCTATTTGCAGGTCTACCACTGGCCTGCTGGGTGACCTGGTTGAGTCACTTCACCTTTTTTATGTCCCCATCTGTAGAATGGGGATAATGATGCTGATGTCCTTTGTTAAGTGCTTTCAGATCTACTGATAAAAAGTGGTAGGTATTTATCTGGGGCAAGGACTATTTTTACTGGATGTTCTGCATGATGCTGAGCCCCTTGATAATAATATCAGCAAAGAATCCTGTGGCACCTTAGAGACTAACAGACGTTTTGGAGAATGAGCTTTCGTGGGTGAATACCCACTTCGTCGGATGCATGTCGATCCAGACTAACATGGCTACCCCTCTGATACTTGATAATAATATGTTGAAATGAGATATATTTTTGCCCTTATGGACCACTCCATCCTAATATCCATGGATTTGCCACCAGTCCTGCCACCTACTTTCTGAAGCCTTTAACAGCTTATGGCTCTTTGGGTAAGAGCTCCTGGGGAGGGAGGACTCCTCGACAGCAGGCACTCAATGTCATTCTCTAGCTGTAACAGGAATCTCACATGAACCCCCTTAATTTCATTTGTTTTGAAGGGCTGCTGTGACTAACTTGGTTTCCTTGAACATGCCTTGGCACTGGAGTCTATACTTATTGCTAGCCCAGAAAACATTCACTGTCAATCTGGAACTGACCTTTGGAGTGGGGAAAACACAGTTCAATTTCCCATCCCTTCTAAATGTCTCAATGAGGCTCCTAAAGCAGGTGTTGCTTTTGGCATCAGCCTCTCCAGCAGGAGGCTAGATGGATCTCTTGATCTCTCCCTGTCACTCATACTGCAGTAGCGGCAGGTAGGTAGGAACCTACATAGATCAGACAATAAGCTGAAAGTCTGATGTAGAAGGTTGGCTTGCCCTGGACTCAGCGTGCTGCCCTATAGCATACAGAGATGGAAGTTTTTATAACAAAACTATCAACCAGTGGAAGATACTGAACAGAGAGAAAAAATACAGCACAAGTGGTAAAATTACAGCTGATTATCTCTCCCTAGTTGCATTTCCAGAAGCCCTGTCACTAGCAGAGACATGGCATGACATTAATTTGACCTTTTGGGTTCAAGGTTTCCAAGGGCTCCAGCATATCATATTAGATCATACTAGTATAGCCTTACATTCCTGTGGGGGCCTGAGAGTAACTAAATATTGCCCATGTTGAGCAGTGGCATGTGACATCAGCCTTCCCTGCAAGAGCAGGAGTCTAAGATTCCTTCTTCACTGCTCACAGAATGTGTGCTACAGCTCAGCCAATGGCCCTCAGACAGTGTGTTATTACAGCACACAGGGATGGCACGTTGCTTGGAACAAGCGTAAAGCAAGAGCTGGCTTTCAGATCAGCTGCAGATGCACCCAGGGTTTTCACCAGTGACTTTGCTGATGTGTTACAAATTTAGAGCTGATTTAGGCACTGTAGAAACAAGCAGAAGGAGCAGTCTGGGGTGGGAAGTCAGCAGTTTTTCAAAGAGCAAAGTTTTAACACGAGCATTCAAGTGGCTGAAGTATGGGACGAAGGGCCAGAAACATGGACAGTATTCATTCCAGAACACTAACTCCAGATGGATGCAAATGCTTATTGAGAAGGAGAGTGATGCCAGCTGAAAGGCACAGGCTTACCACGTACTTGAAAAGAGCCTTCTCACATGTCTGCTGCTTAATGAATCTTACTCTAGTTCTGTAATTGCTCTCCTATGGCTCTGCCCCAGCAGATTATTTTCCCCATCTCCCTCTATGACAGTGTGCTATTTCAGGACCCTCTCTACTCCATCATGAGTTTTCACTGACACTTCAGCTGCCTAGAACCTGAAGAAAGATATACGATTAGTTGTAAATCTGTCACTATGAGCACTGACATAAACACTTCATTATTACGTTTTGGCTAGCTGGCTGCTGTGCTAGATTCCATTCCAGTGCCCACAGTTAGAAGAGAACTTGAAGCCTGGTTTGTCAAAACTGGGTTAATTTTGATTGGCTGGCTGAAACAACCTGCTATCTTGGTTTGACCTAGAATTCACCTTATATGTTCTTTCAGAGTGGAGAGACTCTTCCCATCAGGCAGAAATGCCAAGGTCTAAATGTCCAATACACCTGCTCAGTCCCTCATCAGTTCAGCCTATCAAACAGTCTATTTTTGACTGCTAAAGCTCTTTCAGGGTGGAACTAAGTTCCAGTTTGATTCCAATTATGAGACAAAAGAATAGCATAAACAAGGCAATGTCTCTTTTCACCAAGAACAGGTAGAATAAATAGCTTGGGAGCTAAATCTGATAAGAAAGCCGAGCCATACAGTTTCTTTCTTTGTGCACAACTGGGATAACTGCTATCCAGATTTACAAACAGGCTATCGGTTAATGGATCTGGTGACTAGCTCATCTAAGATATCATCTTTGGAATATGCTTCCACCAATTGGAACATCATAGTTTGAATGTATTCACCTCTCATGCAAAGCTAGCCTGTTCACTTACAATTTTGCCTAATGGGGAGATTGTGGGGAGTGTGTTGAGCTTTATTCTGTAGCTGAAGTCTATGTTGTCTGACGTCAAACAGTGAGAATATATATGTGTTGTTTTGACTTTCTGTCCATGCCTCTAAAGAGGGTGCAATAGGCTAATTTTATAACAAACAAAATAAGGTTAGCAGAGTGCAGTAACCAGAAGAGAAACAAAATGAGCAGCATTTCTCACCACTGGAAAAACTGTGACCTGCATTTGATAATTAAGTTCAAAATTAAAAATTATGTTTTTTTAAAATAAAGGAAATTTGGTGCTTCTTTAAAAGTGTGAAGTCCGACAGCCCTGGAGGCTGAAATCCTCTGGGTAGCCACAAAAAGGTCTGTCATGGACAGTAACAGTCTCTATGCTATCTTACTCCTTGGGTTCTGCAAAGGTTGTCCTCATCTCAGTTCATACCTTTGTTGACGTGTGTTTGCAAAGACCTGGACTGAGATCATAAACAGTCACACAAGCACTGAATAGTTGGACTGCAAAAATCTTTAGTCACTATCAACCTAGTAGCTTTTGAAACAGCAACCTAGAGGTAAAAGGCTCCCTATTGCCTCTGCTCTAACCATGGTGATATACACTCACCTGCTTTACTATACTTTTGTTATTGTTATTTACATCATTGGGAAAGGTTCTCTCAAAACTAAGAGCTGAAGAAGAGAGTTCCCCTCTGACACAGATGGCAAGGATATCAACTCTTGAGAACTATTACAGTGCCTAAAGGGCACTTCTAGTTGTATTTGTAGCATAAGTACTTTGGGATATGGATCCACTAGGAGACACTAATGACCAATTTCTCTCCTGCCTTAATGCTAATGTAACAATCATGAGAACTTTACTAGGCACAAGTTAGACATTTTGTTAAAATTCTTCCTCCAATGTTAAAACAGTATGAAACAAAAGGCAGAAAATTGGGGTGGAGGTGCTATTTCCTCCAGACCTGGACTGCTCTAGGACCTGATTCAAAGCCTGCTGAATTTACTGGAAAGACTCCCTTAGAGCTGTGGATCAGGCCAATAGTGCTGATATTTCATGCTATGGGTCAGATTGCCCCCTACCATGGGGAAACCAATGGATCCTGTGGGATGGGCAGCAAACTGCCTTGAGATTCTCCTTGCAGAGTATCCTGCACATTATAACGACTGCTAATAGCAATGCCAATTTGAATGTAACAGATTCTGCCCAAGAAATGCTTCCCATCCAGTGAGCTCCAATGATAGTACAATGAAAAGAAAATGTCACCCAGTTTTTTAACAAGAGAAGAACAATCCTTTAGAAGAAACAAAGATGGAGACATCCTGTGCTTTGTACTGAAAGTCCTGGTTCTCTCATTATATTCCTATATGAATTTTTATTACATTGGCTGTAGTAGGAAAACATGGCTCCCTCTGCTCTTCCTGCCAAATCTGTAGCAGAGGTGGCCAGGTCACCGGCAGTGCAGGTTAGATAAGACTTTAGCAGAACTGATGTAGGAAGCAGGCTGACTGAGTCAAGGAATAATTTCTGAGCCCTATCTAAAATTACCTCAGTTGCTGCTCTCAAAATGTTCTTCCCCAGTCCTCTCAAATCTAACCTCTCATGCTATATAGCTCATTCCCTCAGATCTTATTACAAAAAGGAACCAAACTAAAGTCCAAGATACAACCAATTTCTCTTTACCGTGCACTGTGGTAACTACTCTGCAGCCTCTAATCCCCCCTTCCTTTCCTGCCTTATGTTGTCTTCACCCCCACCACATCTGCCACCAGACTGTTTTATCCCTAATCTCATGGAAATCCTTAGAACAGGGACTTTCTTAGTCATTTTACTTTTACCTAGCAAGTGCCATGATGCTAGATAAATAACTAATAATTTGAAAGTCTTGTACAAACCTGTTCTAAGTGAATTTTGGTCTCCAACAAAATACACATCGTAATATTAATAAACCCAAATTGTATTCACACCATGTTGATAGGCCAGTACATGAACTTATGAAGGAGAATTTCTAAAGCATTGTTACAGTGGAGACAAAAGTGAAGTAGATCTGCTATGGTAGTGTTAAAATGCACTTCATGCAGAGCATTCATTGTGACTCTTTTGATAGGTAAAGCCAGTCTTCAACTTTCTCCCATTCTCTCACCTACAGTAGCGTCCAATCAGCATTGATAGAGAGATATGTGTGTACACAACTAAACAGCAAAAATCCCATTAGCAGTTACTGGTAATGGGTGGCAAAAAAAATTAGAAACTTAAATTCAGCAGGCTTTGAATCAGCCCCTACGGCAGTTCAGTATCAGAAGGGAAAAAAACCCACCCAATTTTCTGCCTTCCTTTCATACTGCTTGAGGGGCAAAAAATATAAATTCAATAAATGCACTGAGTATTTATATGACACATTGCTTAACAACACAGGAACATGTGGTAGGACTGTTTTTCCAAAATTCCTGGCCAGAGCTCAGGTACAAACTCAACTAAAGGAGCTGGCCAAGGGCATATGACTGCACTCTTCGTTCCCTGTACTTTACAAAATCCTGGGACCAAACAGAACTAAAATAAGTCATGCAAGCAAAATTTCCCTAGTTATGATTAGCTCCTAACTCCCCCCAACTGCTTTCAATCCCACAATCAAACGCCCTCATGTTGCATCACACTTGTCTCCTCTTACTGCAGCTACACTCATCCAGCTGGGAGCAGAACAAACACCATACAGCTAAGATGCTTCATTAACCCCACAGCGGTGATAAGACATGCAGCAAATGACCCAAAGCTGAAGTATGTTCACATAAAACAGTCACACAATTATGCAGTACAAACAAAGGTGGGGTCATTTCCAAACTTCAGATCTGTGATCTGATTTCAACCACTCCCTAAGTTTTAGGAATGATCGGATCTGTGGTTCTGATTCAGGCCCAGGTCTAGTTAAAAAAAGCACAACGAACTTGTTTGGGACAAAACATCATTCTTTTCTTTAGAATTCAAATATTCTTACAAATTTACATACCAAACCACACCCACTCCCAATCCCCATACCGCCACTGTAAAATTCTAGCTCTACTAACATCGGGTTGGTTCAACATGACTAAAAACAGTGACAAAAATGGGATCTCTCTTTAGACTTTATTTATTTGTATTGCCATAGTGCCTAGCAGCCCCAATCATGGCACAGGACCTCAGTGTGCTGGGCATTGTACAAAAACATAGAACAAAAAGGTGGCTCCTGCCCCAGAGAGTTTACAATCTAAGATTAGGGCCTTTATTATTCCTCCATCTCCTGAATAGTGAACTGTAGTGGGCAAACCTGCATGAAGTCCTGCCTGCTGCCTTATCCAAAGCACAAACTACTGAAAGACCTAACTAAAAAGTGGTTGATGTTGCCATCTTCTCCTTGCTTGCAGAGCTGAAGTGCTCACATCAGCATTGCTGATTGTTGGCTGACGTTATAAACTGCTTGGATATACTGGATTCTTACAGGGCCTCATAGATTACATGTTGATTTCATAGTCAAATGGAAGTTAAATCCTGCAAGTTTATAAAGCATAATGTGCTATATTACAAATAAAGCCTGTGCTCACCAACAACTGAGCTATAGGCTCTGGTCCCTGGAGTGAGAAATTTTGGACCTGTAATAAATGATTTCTACTTATGATGAGCTTTGAACCCACAAAAGATGTTATCATCCTACTGGATCTTCCACTCTTAGGCCTTACCTTACAGCAAGCAAAGGGGGTGGTGTGTGTGTGTGTGTCAGGATGGATTCCTCAATTTAAAATAGAAGCACTAGAGTCCCTTGCTGCAAAATTCGAAGCAACTGGAAGTCATCGGAAGTCAGTTAATAGAAAGCCTACTAGTCTCTTTAAATTTGGGGTGAGTGAAGGAGAGGGGCCCATTCTTGTACCATAAGAGGCAACACCATCAAGTATGTATAATAAATACTTTCTTGCAGTTCCATCCACTTGCTGTAATAAATGCCAAACACATATGATTTAGACTTATATTAGCACTGTCACAAAGCAGTTTCCTGGGTACAGTTTAGGACAGCCATAGCCCTAATATTGGAAAAAAGCTACTTGGTTCAGGAGCACTGGCTGTAGGCACATCCACTGAAAGAAGTGACTTCACCTGACCCACTGACCAAAAGTGAATGCAGTCTGAATAAGAGAATAAATATATATATACACAGGTCCATATTCTGGTCTCAGTTACGCAGGCAGGAAGTTAGTATGGATTTACACAACTGATATCTTAATTTAATTTTACAGTCTATGATTGACAGCATAGACTCTAGTTGTAAATACTCTAAGGAGACAGACTAAGACATGCTCATGCCAAATTTTAATTGCCCCTATTATGGAGCCTTACCCCAATCTCCAGCCAAGCAGATTTGGACACAACCCCCATGTTGTCATTAGCTGGGTTACTACACTAGCCTGTCACCCCTAAATGACTAAGTTGGCACGCTTGGTTTTTAAACCCCTTGGCTATACAGAAGACTTCCTATTTCTGCCTTGCCCTAATGGGTATGTGCACCCCGACACTTCTCTTTAGGGTACCTTAAGATTAGCAAAAACAACAAGGAGGTGATTAGCAGGGGATCCCACTCTTCCTGGGGGGAGGGAGGGGCATCTTCTGTGCCATCTGTCTCAGTTCATTTCTCTCCACCTTTAAAGAAACAACTTGAGAATCTGACTCTGCTCCAAGAGACTTCAGTGGAGCGGGATTCCCCCCATTTGCGTTGCATTTTCACAATATGTATGACTGCTGTTGATCCCACATTTATGACCTACACCCACATAAGCCTCTCGCCCCTTATATTTGAGTATTTAATCCCTTCACCTGGTTTTTTGTGTTTGAATTTTAACAAGTGGTTCATGTTACTAGACTGTTCAAGTATGGAGAGGAGAGAGATGGTTTGCAAAATAAATTATTAAATTATCTAAAAATCAAGTGTAAAGTTCAGTGTAAAGACAATTGGAGATCCCAAGGAAATACGGATTTATTTATTTTTTTTAAGGGGCACCTATTCAATGGTCTGGGTAACTGCCATGAATTACAAAAACAACTCTTGTTCTTTGTGAGTTTGTCTGTATAACAGAATGACTGGCCCTGGTGGAAGATGGAGTAAGAGAAGGTGCTTTAGGTCACAACTGAGGTACGCTGGCCAAATTATATGCCTGATCCAAATCCCATGAAGTCCAAAGCCCTATAAGGAGGAGTCCACATGGCATCTGCCCATATTAGACTTGATCCAAAGACCACTGAAGTTAATGGGAGTCTTTCCACTGACTTCAGTGGACTTTGGTTATGTCCATTATGTCCAGCTTTACTTGGTACTTTCATTCCCTTACTTTTATGAGCAGAAAATTAAGTGAAAGATCTATAGCAGTATACCACTTTATTGTGCTTTAACCACTGGAACAAGTACTTGTGGAAGTGGTGGATTCTCCATCTCTTCAAGTCTTAGTCTAAGTCAAGTACAGAATGCCTTTCTGGAACATAAGAACGGCCAGTCTGGACCAATGGTCCATCTAGCCCAGTATCCTGTCTTCCAACACTGGCCAATGCCAGGTGCTTCAGAAGGAATGAACAGAACAGGTAATCATCAAATGATCCATCCCCTGTTGCCCATTCCCAGCTTCAGGCAAACAGAGCCTAGGGACACTTCAGAGCATGGTTTTGCATTCCTGTACATCCTAACTAATAGCCATTGATGGACCTATCCTCCATGAACTTATCCAGTTCTTTTTTGAACCCTGTTATAGTCTTACTCTTCACAACATCCTCTGGCAAAGAGTTCCATAGTTGACTGTGCATTGTATGAAGAAATACTTCCAGTGGTGAGCTGGAGCCGGTTCCCACCGGTTCGCGGGAACCGGTTGTTAAATTTAGAAACCCTTTTAGAACCGATTGTAAAGGGCTTTTAAATTTAACAAAAGCTCCAGCAGCTGCCTGCCCTGCCCCTGGCCCCAGTTCACCTGGCTCCAGCTCTGCCTCTGCCTCCTCCCCTGAAGGCTCCCCCTCCGGGCTTCCTGTGAATCAGCTGTTAGCGCGGGAAGCCTGCGAGGTCTGAGAAGAAAGCAGCAGCTTCCTGCAAGAGAGCTGGGGCGGGGGGCATGAGGAGGGCTCTAGATGCCGCGGGCCAGCCCCCGGTCTCCGGCCTGGCCAGCGGCTCTGGGCCGGCCCCCGGCCCCAACTTTGGGCTGGGCCCCAACTCTGGCCGGCTAGGTGGCGTGGCTCCGGGCCAGCCTCTGGTCCCCGACTCCGGGCCAGGCCCCGACTCTGGCCAGCCAGGCAGCGTGGCTCCAGGCCAGCCCCTGGCCCCGGGGCAGCCCTGGCCCTGACTCCGGCCGGCTGGGCAGCACAGCTCCAGGCCAGCCGGGCAGCACAGCTCCAGGCCAGCCCCCCGCCCAGGGGTGGCTCCAGCCCTGACTCCAGCCGGCCAGCCGGCGCGGCTCCAGGCCAACCCCCTGCCCTGAAACCGGGCGGCATGGCCTTGGGGCGCACGCCCTCTGGGCTGGCCCCGGCCCTGACTCCGGGCCGGCTGGCCGGGTGTTCACAGCGCGGGTCCGCGCCCAGTCCCCAATCTGCGCCCAGCCCCCGACTCCGTGCCAGCCCCCGACTCTGGGCCAGCCAGTGGCTCCGGCCCCTGGCTCTGGGCTAGCCCCCGGTCCGACTGCGGGCTGGCCCGATTTTGGGCTGGCCAGCGCGGCTCTGGCCCGGCCCCCAACTCCAGCCAGGTGCCCGTGGGCTCCCAGCCCGACTCTGGGTGGCCACGGTCCCCATCTCCAGGCACAAGGTAAGGGGGGCAGAGAGCAGGGAGGGGGTGTTGGATAGAGGCAGTGATGGATTAGGTCAGGACTCGGGCAGTCCAAGGCAGGGAACAGGAGAATTGAATGGGGGGAAAGGGTCCTGGGGGGCAGTCAGGAAGGACCAGGGGTTGGGATGGGGCGGTGGGAGACAGTCAGGGGCAGGGTTCTCAGGGGCAGTCGGGACAGAGAGAAAGGGTAGTTGGATGGGGGCAGGGTCCTGGGGGGCATCAGGAATAAGAGAGGGCTTGGATGGCCGGGGTGGGGGAGTTGGGGGGGGCCAGTTTAACATGGGGAAGAGGGAAGGTGGAATGGGACCAGGGGTCCTGGGGGTGGAGTGGTTCAAGGAACGTGGGGGGTTGGATGGGGCAGGAGTCCAGGGGGACGGGCATGACCCCCTCATGGGGTGAGGAGGAAACCAGTTGTTAATATTTTGGCAGCTCATCACTGAATACTTCCTTTTGTTTGTTTTAAACTTTCTGCCTATTAATTTAATTTGGTGACCCCTAGTTCTTGTGTTATGAGGAGGAGTAAATACCACTTATCTACTTTCACCAGACCCGTCATGATTTTATAGGCCTCTGTTGTATTCCCCCCTATTAGTTCTCTTTTTTCCAAGCTAAAAAGTCCCAGTTTTATTAATCTCTCCTCATATAGAAGCTGTTCCATACCCCTAATCATTTTTGTTGCCCTTTTCTGTACCTTTTCAAATTCTGATATATCATTTTTGAGATGGAGCAACTAAGTCTGCATGTAATATTCAAGATGTGGGCATACCATGGATTTATATAGAGGCAATATGACATTTTGTGTCTTCCTATCTATCCTTTCTTAATGATTCCCAAAATTCTGTTAGCCTTTTGGACTGCCGCTGCACATTGAGTGGATGTTTTCAGAGAACTCTCCACAATGACTCTCCCAGCTCTCTTCCTAGAGTAGTAACAGCTAATTTAGACCCTATTGTTTTATATGTATAGTTAGGATTATGTTTTCCAATGTGCATTAATCAATACTGAATTTCATCTGCCATTTTGTTGCCCAGTCACCCAATTTTGTAAAATCCCTTTGTAACTCTTCGCAGTCTGCTTTGGACTTAAATATCTTGAGTAGCTTTGTATCATCTGCAACTTTTGCCATCTCACTATTATCCCTTTTTTGGGATCAGTAGTAGAAGATATACTTTAGTCAAACAAGTTACTGGGCTTCATACAGGGGTAACTGGATGAAATTCTATGGCTTGTGTTATACAAGAGGTCAGACTCGGTCTAATGTCCCCATCAGGCTTTGAAAATCTATGCATCTATGAATGTATCAGTCTAGCTTTATAGAGCAACACAAGTGTATTTGGAAAATACATACATACTTGGGTTACCAAATGTCAGTTGACCCCATAGTACAATAGCAGAAATAAGAAACCCTAACAATCAAGTTTCATAAATACCAAGGAAAGGTAATCCATAGTCAGAAATGAGATTTTGTATCCAACTAATTAAAAATGGCTTCAGAGCATCCACAGTAACTATTTTACAAATGGGATGATCGGTCACTTCAAAACTCTTACAAAAAAACTCAGACTTTAGTAATGAAACGCTCCCCTTAATTCTATTAGATTTGTTAAATTAGCTTAACTGGATGTTGCACTAACACAATCATATACTTTTACAAGACTTCAATTTTATGATTGCAGCAACTGCTGATATTTAAAAATCATCCATTATCAGATACCAGAAATCGTCAAAAGCTGTTCTGGAAAACTACTAGATTTCTTGGCACCTAGCATCACACCATATGGGAGAAGGGACAGCTGCAGATATATTAGCTGAATACTTCCATTGGAGGGCCCAAGATTTCCCAGTGGAACTTCTACGATCAGCCACATTGGAAGCATGGAAATCTAGCTGGGAAGAGATGCATTCCAGTTCAGCTTGAGGCTCCTTGTCTCTGATGAAATGGCAGCTCAAGACTCACAGCTGTTTCTAGCTCAGTAGTAGACCTAAGTATGTTTCAAACTGAGTAAACATGGATGTAAAGTTTCACTTTAGGTGAATATTTATGGGTTTTATACTGCTGCCATCTCTATAGCAACTGAGAGTCTTCCATATAAAATCAACAGCAATAGCAGAGCCCCTAGTGCAGAGGTGGCCAACCTGAGCCTGAGAAGGAGCCAGAATTTACTAATGTACATTGCCAAAGAGCCACAGTAATATGTCAGCACTCATCCCCACAACTCCCGATCAGCTCCTTCATGGCATGCAGGAGGTTCTGTGAGGGAGGAGGGGGGGGGGAGGGGCACGGCCAGCTCAGGAGAGGGCACGGGAAGGGGTGGAGTGGGGGCACAGCCTGTGGCAGAGCCAGGGGTTGAGCAGTGAGCAACCCCCTCCCCGGTCCATTGGAAAGTTGGTGCCTGTAGCTCCAGCCCTGGAGTCGGTGCCTATACAAGGAGCTGCATATTAACTTCTGAAGAGCTGCATGTGGCTCCAGAGCCACAAGTTGTTAACTCCTGCCCTAGTGGACTTCCCCTTTCACTAGATGGCATAGGTACTTGGCAATGTAATACAGCACTTTTCACTCAAAAGGTGCTGGTTAAAATCAGTGGTGCCTTAACATTACTATAGAATGGCTGTTGGGCAACCCATGGGAAATGAATTGGTTGTGGTCCAGTTCCTAATGGACAATGATCCACATCTCAAAAATCACCAGCACCACCGGCGCTGCTGCTGACATTTTCAGGGAAGAGTGGACCATGGAGACTGAGCCCTAGAGGTGGTAGGCTCAGCAGAAGGTTGAAGCACATAATGGGGGAAGCTTGCATGCTGTCTTCCAAACTGTCTCTGTTCAATAAATAAATGGAGGTCTTCAATCCTGAGAGGTCCCAAACCACCTCCTTCCACCTACACTAAATTCACTTTGAATTATTATAAGACATTAAAAGGTGAAAACACCATCAGACTGCTAGTACGGTTGAAGGATCCAAGTTTCTCAGAGCCTCCTGGATCGAGACCCAAAAGCCTTCATCTGCAGCTGCACTTTCTGGTGCATCCAAATGGCCCATTAATCACAGCTCTATAATGATTTAAAACATCTTCATGCACCACATACCCTCAGCCAACTTCAAAAGACAGCTGACAATGCTATGCCCTACATTAAACACTTATAATTATATTGAAGGTTTCCAGCTAACCAATAGAGAAAAAGCCTGCTGGGTTTTGGCCCTGCACTCATTCCTCATGAAGTTGATAGTAGTTTGCCAGGTACTTCAACAGGAGCAGGTGCAGGCCCTGTATTGACAAATACTGATTCAGGCTGTAACTTCTTCACCAACCCCTGCTACTTTAATTCTCCATGATCACCATTCATTTCACAAAATAAAAGGGTGTATAAAGGTGATGTTCAGAGGCACACACAATAGTTCTGTCAAATGCCCCAAGAGAGCCCCAAAAGTGCTCATATATGGCATCAAGATGGTGAAAAAAAAAATCTAGTTTTTGGGTAAATGAATGGAAGATGGATATCCTAAAAACACTGTTTCCAAACTACAACAATAAGATGACAGTATTTCTTTACAATCTCAATTCCTACTAACAAGTCTATAAACAAAAAGTAATGCCAGTATTTCACTGGATGAGCCATAGTACCTCAAATACAGATCTTTGCCATTTTCAGCCTAAAGAAGAAAATAATAAAACTAACAGCACCTACACTTAAAAAAAAAAAAAAAAAAACACATGCCAGGGAGTTTGTCATTAACTGAGTTATTGGGTCTCTCAATATAGGCTGCATGAAAATCTCACATTTTGGATATCCTCCACCTTTATCTCCCTTTAGTTAAATTATTTTAATCCATAAATAGCCACTCTGTCAGCTGCTGATGACTGGGCATTTAAAATGGGATTTCTTAGTCAGCTGCTCAGAGTCTAACTAACTGAAAAGGCAGTATGCAGTGGTAACTCATACCAGGGGAAGTTGGGAGCACCTCGATATCAATATCCCATTTCTTGTCAAAGCAGCAAGTGCCTGTCTGCCCCTCTGGGCATCAGGGACCCAGCATTTAGAAATATCTTCCCTTGAGCAAAGAATATGTTATCTCACAAGTAGGGTACTGGCAATGGAAGACGTATGTGCCTCAAACAGCTGCTAGCAGAAAGTAATAGAGCTTTGCAAAACTGGCATGAAACTTTGTCAGCTCAAGCACAAAAATCTGACTTATTGTGGTGAGAGCAATGATTAAAAAAATATAAAAACTTGTCACCAACCCCTTAAAAAAATTACTTGCCCAAGGCAAGTCTACAACAGCATCTTTCATATTCTTAGGAGTTAGGAACACCACCAGAATAATATGCATCATCCCACACAAGGGCAAATATATACATAAACACTGTCCACCATTCAGCATTATACCTGCAACAGGCAAGGATGGGCGTCAGCAGAGCAGCTATATGTACTGGACCAGATCCTCAGCTGGTTTTAATGCGTCTGTGTCCATTTAAGTCTAAGGAGTTTTGCAGATTTGTACCAGCTGAGGATCTGGCCCATTATTTCTTAAAATAAAAAAAATCCTAGTTACTTATATGCTAAGTACAGTCAAAAATAAGATGGATTTACCAGGTTCACACACACACACACACACACGGGAAATATCTATATTCAATAAACACTACATGGAGCTTAAGGCTGAACTGTTGGATCATGCTGAAATACAGCATAAGCCTCTGGGTTTGTGTGTATTACATACAGACACACACATCCCCACCCACCATATATATTTCAACAGGACTTTAATATATTAACCAAGAGCTCAATGTAGTACTGACTCTGAAATTCTTGGGTGGCCTTACTCCATTACCTGAACCCTGTGCTGGCTAGACAGATGCCGAGAATGTCCTGGCCCCGTTCCCATTAGCTCTTTAGTTTCAGACTCTGCATCAGGTGCTTTGTAATGGTGATAGGCTTCTGCCTTTGCTGTTTTCTGCTCATGGTGGGTTTCCCTTTTTCTAGCATCTATCCCATACAAGATGCTGGTTAGCCTCTCCAGGGATTTCTCCATCTCTTCTTCAGTGTATTCCAGATGTTTGCCAGCACCACTGGAATAATAGGTGGTTGGCGCTGGGGTGTCTGGTGTTTCCTTAACTTTCTTTGCGGCCTCCAAATCTGGGTCACGCTTCATTAAAATGATCACCAAGACAAGCAAGAACAGGCACAAGTAGACAACCCACACTTCTTCCATCTTGACACCTAGACACTAGGAAGATAGGTGCCTTAGAGAGAGAGAGAAAGAGAGAGAAAGAGATCTGCCAACCAACACAAGGGTTCATTTCACAAGCCTCACTGTTTTCACCGTCGGGGGGTGGGGGTGGGAGTGGGGAAGGTCTATTACTATGAAGAGGACCAGTAATTAAACCACTCTCTAATTTTACCAAGAAAAATGTTCAAAAATAAAAAAAAAAAATTAAAGCAACTTAGCTTAAAAAGCTTTCTTCGGATGAAAATACCAAGTAAGAAAATATCATAAGCAGTAAACAGCCAATAAAACAGATATTTTCTTTAAGAGAGGAAAATAAAAGTGATTTCTTCTACCTCTTGAATGAAACAGCTTCAGTAGAAAGTTACAATCTTATGCCTGCAAGCTCTTTATAGTCCTGAAACACCAATATTTCTCTTTTTACTGGCTTCAAAAACTTTTAGATACAGTCTTTTAGGGGTGGGAATATCTTCAGGGGAAGTGTGTCCCAAAGAATCCTAGGTCAGGAACTTCACAGCTAGAGTTTCTATGTGAAATTAGGTAGCTCCAAGTCCAATTCCTCCTTAGTGTCTGAATAGTAAGTATTTTCTTTTATTATGTTTAAATTGAGTATTGATTATTTCCTTGGCTGCTGTTTTAATTAAATATCAAGGTTTTCTTTTGTTTGATTTTTTTAAAAAAAATTGTAATTCAGGATTCATTTTTAATTGAAGATATAAAATATTTTATCCCCCAATGATTGTTAAATGCAGTCCCCCCGCCCCCTTTAACACTATTTTTAAAAAAAGATTAAATGGCCCAGGTGAATGATAAACAAACTGTTACTTTAAAAGATTCAGTTGGAGTGACTTCAGGTGGCTTCTCTCTCTGCTGGCCTTGGGGAGAGGCAGTCAAAGCAGATGATGGAAGTGGTTGCTGGGACTCCAGAGGTAACTCCAGCTGCACCTTTGCAGGGAGCCCAAGATCCTCTGTTGGCTGTTCTTCAATGTCTAGCCACTCGAATGCTCTGCTGTCCAACCTGATTACTTCATGCACCACACGGGAAGCCCAGGGACCAATCAGTTGACTCCTTCAATCAATCCCAGAGGGAAGGAGGAGGAGGAAGCTGGCCAATCGGCTCTTAGCATTAGGTATCATGGCCAAAATGGAAACTGAGAAAAGGAGCTGATGGTACTGGGCTAAGCTTGGCTGGTGATGCCGCTCTTTCCAGGGCCTGACTGGAATGGGATTACGTTTCAGAGCCCTTGCTGTGGGATATTATTACAGATGAGGGTGCCAAGCCTAAAAGGGACAGAGACTGTGTTGGCTGCCTCCGCCATATAACACTCCTCAGCTCAATGACCAGCTAAAACAACTCCAATTTCTTTGCTTCCCACCCACTCTCTGCTTCTCTGCGAAATCTCTCTGAACTGGAAGACCATTTTGGCCTTCTCCCATCCATTACTGACTCTGCATGATGACAGAGGCTCACCCCAGTGCATCAGCAACCTCAGTTCTGCCATTCCTGACCTTTTGACTCCAACCTTAATATCCTCTTAAAATAATTGTTGAAAACACAAATGCCATCACACTGAACTATATTGATTCACCCCCAGCCCACACAACTGGGTTGACCCTTTATATCTTCAGCACAGATCTCTACCACTTGAATTAATGGAGTGAATGGTAGGAGTAGTAGGCTGTTATCCCTATGAAGACCAGTCACTAGACACACACTTTGCCAATGGATTTCACAGTCATTTGCTGACAATGTAGAGACTGAGGACTTCTGGATTCAGCTCCAGATTCTGGAGGAGAGTGTACTCTAATGGTTATAGACCCTTCTGCTTCTGTGTTCCTGGCCAGTCTCTGTTTCCCATCCCCCCCTCCCCCGGTTTCCCGCCCTCTACCCACAACCTCCTCATCACCTGCTGCTATTCCTCACCCCTCTGTATTCCAATAAAGCATCCTCCTCCTCCTCGTCCTTGCTGCCAGGGTGCCTGCAAGGGTGGATCCTGAGAGCCCAGGAGAGACACACACACACTCCCTGCTCAGTTCTAGTGCCCAGCACTTCAGTAGCCTCTTGACAACCACTGCTCAGCCCCTTCAGCCCTAGAATGGAACTTGCTCAATAGCTCTGTGGGGATGGTGCACAGAAGCTGTGAGGGGATGGAGCATGCTCAGTGCAAACAGAAAAAGATGGTTACTAACCTTTCCATAACTGTTGTTCTTCGAGATGTATTGGTCATGTCCATCCCAATATAGGTGTGTGCACGCCACATGCACCATTGCCAGAAGTTTTTCCCCTCGTGGTATATATCAGATCAACTCTGGTGCCCCCTGGAGTGGCACCTTCACGATGTAGTAGATAGGCTCCTGCCAACCCGCCACCTCCTCAGTTTCTTCTTGCCAGCAACTCCAACAAAGGTGCAGATGGGTAGGTTGTGGAATGGACATGAGCAACACATCTCAATCAACAACAGTTAGGAAAGGTTAGTAACCATCTTTTTTTCCTTTGAGTGTTTGCTCATGTCCATTCCAACGTGGTTGATTCCCAAGCAATCAGTTAGATGGTGGGACTGGAGTTTCGCGGAGACACTGACCAGAGAACCGCTGTGCCAGAAGCCACAGCATTTCTGGACAGTTGAGTGATGGCACAGCACGAGGTGAATGTGTGTATGGAAGACCAGGTTGCCACCCAGCAGATATCCAGGACTGGAACTTGAGCCATGAATGCCGCTGAAGAGGCTTGAGATCTTGTGGTGTGTGCTGTCAAGCACGGAGATGACACTTTAGCTAGGTCATAGTACATGTGGATGCAAGATGTGACCCAAGAGGAGATTCTCTGTGCCGAGACAGGGTTCCCCTTCATCCTGTCCGTGATAGTGATGAAAAGCTGGAGTGGTCTTCCAGAACGGCTTGGTCCTTTCTATGTAAAAGGCCAATGCGCCTCTAACATCGAGAGAGCGTAGCAGCCTCTGCTCTTGCCTATTAGCATGAGGCATGGGACAGAAGACTGGAAGAAAAATGTCCTGGCCACTGTGAAAATGTGAGACCACTTTCAGGAGAAAGGATGGATGTGGTCAAAGTCGGACCGTATTCATATACAGTGGTTCAGAGGTGAGAGCCCAGATTTCTGAGACTCTTCTGGCCTAAGTAATGCCTACCACGAAGACAGTCTTCCTTGATAAGTACAGCAAGGGGCATGTTGCCACTGGCTCGAACAATGGGCCCCTCAATTTTGACACTATCCGGTTGAGGTCCCAAGCAGGCAAACATTGGTGCACCTGTAGACACAAACACTCTAATCTCTTCAAGAATTGGGCGCAGACTGGGTTTGAAAATACCGACCGACCATTCACCACTATGTGAAATGCCGAGATTGCAGCAAAGTGAACCCTGATGGATGATACTGCAGGACCTTCCTTTTTCAAGTAGAGCACGTAGTCCAGGACAATGGGAAGTGGGGTCTCCAAAGGTAGGATCTTTCTCTGCAGTGACCACAGTGTAAACCTCTTCCACTTAGCTAAATAGGCCATTCTAATTGATTACTTTCTGCTATCCATAAGAACGGCATGCACCAATGCCGAGAAACTCCATTCTGCCTCATTCAGCCATGGAACTTCTGGGCCATCAAGTGTAGGGATTCGAGGCTGGGGTGGAGCATATGTCCATGCTCCTGGGAGATCAAGTCTGGCAGCACCGGTAGGCTGACTGGTGTGTCTATCGAGAGGGCCAGCAAGATTGTGAAACAATGCTGGCGCAGCCATGCCAGTGCTATAAGGATTATGTGCACCTTGAGCAAGACCCTGTGGATGAGCAGTTGGGGGAGGGGGTGTAGAGAAACCTCCCCTCCCCAGGGAAGGAGAAAGGCATCTGAGACTGAGCTTCGGCTATTTCCTAGGTACAAGCAAAACTAGGGACAATTTCCTATTGAACCGGGTCACAAAGAAGGTCTGTCAAGGCTGATTCCCCACTCTGGCACTTTGAGTGCCGAAGGTGGGGGCCCGTAAGGATTCTAAAAATCAATACTGGCCACTCCAGGCTTGTATTAAACTCCCAAGGTTACAGTTTCTCTCTGACCTTGGATGGGCAGATGCTGCCACCACCCAAATGCAAAAAAAAAAAAAAGACGATTACTCACCTTTGTAACTGTTGTTCTTCAAGATGTGTTGCTCATATCCATTCCAGTCAGGTGTGCGCGCGCCGTGTGCACGTTCGTCAGAGAAACTTTTACCCTAGCAACACTTGGCGAGTCGGCTGGGCGCCCCCTGGAGTGGCGCCGCTATGGCACCGGATATATACCCCAGCCGACCCGGCCACCCTTCAGTTCCTTCTTGCCAGCTACTCCGATAGTGGGGAAGGAGAGTGGGTTTGGAATGGATATGAGCAACACATCTCGAAGAACAGTTACAAAGGTAAGTAACCGTCTTTTCTTCGAGTGACTGCTCATATCCATTCCAATCAGGTGATTCCCAAGCCTTACTTAGGCGGAGGGGTCGGAGTGAGATGTGGCAGCGTGCAGAACCGCTGCGCCAAAGGCTGCATCATCTCTTGATTGTTGGACCAACGCATAGTGTGAAGCGAAGGTGTGGACCGATGACCAGGTCGCTGCGCGGCATATCTCCTGGATAGGCACGTGGGCCAGGAAGGCGACTGATGAAGCCTGAGCCCTGGTTGAATGCACAGTGAAGTGGCCCGAAGGGACATGAGCCAGGTCACAGCATGTGCGTATGCACGCCGTTATCCAAGAGGAGATCCTCTGGGGGGAGACTGGTAGACCTTTCATCCGTTCAGCGACTGCCACGAAGAGCTGAGGGGATTTTTGGAAGGGCTTTGTCCGCTCGATATAAAAAGCCAGTGCCCTACGGACACCTAAGGAGTGTAGCTGCTGCTCCCGTCGAGAAGAGTGAGGCTTCGGGAAGAAGACCGGGAGGAAGATGTCTTGGTTGGTATGGAATGCCAACACTACCTTAGGGAGGAACGCTGGATGAGGTCGCAACTGTACCTCGTCTTTGTGAAAGACAGTATACGGCGGATCCACCGTAAGGGCTTGAAGTTCGGAGACCCTTCTGGCCGATGTAATGGCCACTAGGAAGACCGTCTTCCATGACAAGTACAGGAGCTAGCAAGTCGCCAGTGGCTCAAATGGCGGAAGCATCAGTCTGTTCAGGAATAAACTGAGGTCCCAGGTAGGGGCAGGGCAACGTACCGGGGGGTAGAGGCACTCCAGGCCCTTAATGAATCTGGTGACAAGGGGGTGGGAAAACACAGAGCGGCCCTCTTCTCCAGGATGAAAAGTGGAGATAGCCGCTAAGTGCACCTTCAGGGAGGATATCGCCAGGCCCTGTTGTTTAAGAGACCAGAGGTATTCCAGAATGGTGGGGATCGAGACCTCAGAGGGAATAACGTCCTGCATTGTACACCAGCAAGAGAAGCGTTTCCACTTGGCCAGGTACGTGGATCGAGTGGAAGGCTTTCTGCTACTGAGAAGAATATGCTGTACCGGAACAGCGTAACTCCGCTGTGTTTAGCCATGCAGGAGACACGCCGTGAGGTGAAGGGCCTGCAGGTCTGGGTGGCGAAGCTTGCCGTGGTCCTGCGTGATGAGGTCTGGAAGGAGTGGCAAGGTAACTGGATGGCCATGGAGAGGTCGAGCAGGGTGGTGTACCAGTGCTGTCTGGGCCATGCTGGCACAATCAGGATCAGATGCGCTCTGTCCCTGCGGAGTTTTATTAGGACCTTGTGGACCCAGGGGGAACGGTGGGAAGGCATATAGCAGGTGGTGCCTCCATGACATGAGGAATGCGTCCGTGATCGATTCCAGTGAAAGACCCTGGAAGGAGCAGAATGCTTGGCACTTCCTGTTCGTGCGGGAGGCGAACAGGTCTATGAGGGGAAATCCCCACCTCTGGAAGATCGAATGAATGACGTCTGGTCTTATCAACCATTCGTGACAGAGGAAGGATCTGCTCAGCTGATCCGTCAGGGTGTTCCGAACCCCAGGGAGAAAGGACGCCACCAGGTCTATTGAGTGGGTTATGCAGAAGTCCCAGAGTCGAATGGCCTCTAGACATAGGGGAGAAGAGCGGGTCCCTCCCTGTTTGTTGATATAATACACGGCCATTGTGTTGTCCGTAAACACTGAAACACAACGGCCGTGGAGGTGTTGTTGGAATGCCTGACATGCGAGGCAGACTGCCCTCAGCTCCCGGACGTTTATGTGGAGTGTCAGCTCCTGCGATGACCAAAGGCCCTGGGTACGCAGGTGACCTAGGTGCGCCCCCCAACCGAGAGATGACTCATCTGTCGTTAAGGACAGCGACAGCTGTGGTGGGTGGAACGGTACCCCAGCACATACCAGGGATGGGGTTAGCCACCAATCGAGAGAGCATAGGGTGCTCGGGGGAACTGTCACCAGAACGTCTAATGGGTCCCTGCCTGGACGGTAGACTGAATTGAGCCACATTTGAAAGGGCTGCAGGTGGAGCCTGACGTATTTGGCCACATAAGTACATGCGGCCATGTGTCCCGTAGGCCGAGACACGTGCGAGCTGAGGTGGTTGGAGAGTCTGCAGACCTCAAATGATCGTCACAATTGCCTGGAAACAGGGTTGAGGGAGGTAAGCCCTGGCTCGAATGGAGTCCAGGGTTGCCCCTACGAAGTCCAGCCTTTGTGTGGGGACCAGAGTGGACTTCTTCACACTGAGGAGCAGCCCCAACCAGGAGAATAGGTCCGTGATTGTGCCGACATGCTGTCGGACCTGAGTCTGGGAGGCTCCCTTGATGAGCCAGTCGTCCAGATATGGAAATACATGTATCTGCTGTCTGCGGAGGTGGGCGGCGACGATTGCCATGCACTTCGTGAATACCCTTGGGGCCGTGGAGAGGCCGAAGGGGAGGACTGTAAATTGGAAGTGCTGGTGGTTGACCACAAAGCGAAGATACCTCGTGTGGAGGAAAGATAGCAATGTGGAAGTATGTGTCCTTCATGTCGAGGGCGGCATACCAGTCTCCAGGATCCAAGGACGGGATAATAGTCCCTAGGGAGACCATACGGAACTTCAACTTGACCATCCACTTGTTGAGGCCTCGTAGGTCTAGGATAGGCCTGAGGCCTCCCTTGGACTTGGGAATCAGAAAGTAGCGGGAATAAAACCCCTTCCCCTTCTCATCTGATGGTACCTCCTCTATAGCTCCTGCGGCGAGGAGAGACTGCACCTCTTGTAAGAGGACTTGCTTGTGAGAGGGGTCCCTGAAGAGGGACTGGGATGGGGGGTGGGAAGGCGAGGATGAAGCAAATTGGAGGTGGTATCCTTGCTTCACCGTGCGTAGAACCCAGAGATCCAAGGTCAGTTGGGACCACGCCGGAAGGAAGTAGGAGAGACGGCTGGAGAAGGGAGGGGAACGATCCTGTCTTGAGACTGGTACGCTGTCCTCGGGCGCACCTTCAAAAGTTGGACTTAGGCCCCGGGGGTGCTTTTGGGGGCCCATGGTTTTGACCCCCTTGGGGTCCGGACTGGCATCTACGGCCACCCCGCCAGCGCCTCCTACTGAAGTCCTGCCTGTGCTGAGGCGTAAAGTACGGGCGGTGGGGTTGAGGTCTGAAGGGTCTACGTTGGGTCACGAGGGTATGCATGCCCAACGAGCGCATGATCACCCTGTTGTCCTTCAAACTCTGCAACTTGGGGTCAGTCTTCTCCGAAAACAAACCCTTGCCATCAAAGGGTAAGTCCTGGATGGTGTATTGGAGCTCGGGTGGCAGGTTGGAGACCTGGAGCCAAGAGATATGCCTCATGGTAATACCGGAGGCCAGAGTTCTGGCTGCCGAGTTGGCCGCATCGAGGGAGACTTGGAGAGAGGTTCTGGCCACCTTCTTCCCTTCCTCCAGGAACGCGGCAAATTCCTGGCGAGAATCCGGGGGCAGTAGTTCAGTGAACCTACCCACCTCCGCCCAGGTGTTATAGCTGTAACGGCTCAAGAGAGCCTGCTGGTTGGCCACCCGGAGCTGCAGTGCCCCCGCTGAATAAACCTTACGGTCCAGGAGGTCCATCCGCCTGGCCTCCTTGGATTTTGGGGCTGGTGCCTCCTGGCCATCGCATTCCCTTTCGTTGACCGACTGGACAATTAATGAGGAGGGAGGAGGATGAACATATAAGTACTCATACCCCCAAGAGGGTGCCATGTATTTCCTCTCGACTCCCTTTGCTATAGGGGGAATGGAGGCTGGGGACAGCCATAAGGTGTCGGCAGTGGCCTGAACGGTCTTAATAAACGGCAGAGCCACCCTAGTGGGGGCATCCGCAGACAGGATGCTCACAACGGGGTCTTCGACCTCCGGGACTTCCTCCACTGGGAGGTTAATGTTGAGTGCCACCCTGCGAAGGAGGTCCTGAAGGGCCCTGAGATCTATTGGCGGGGGCCCTGATGACGAGGTCCCTGCCACAGCTTCATCCGGAGAAGAAGAGGATGATACTTCAGAGATGAGAGGGTCCTGAATGGCCTCTTGCTCCTGGGGCGGTTCCTGCTCTAGTGGTACTGGGGAGTCTGGGTCGTCTGCTCCTCCGTCCCAGCTGGAGGGGGACGGGCAATGGTGGCCTCTGTTGCCCGATGTTCTGAGGCAGCAGAGCAGGTCTGGATTAAAGGAGCACCTTGGGCTAGATGGTATTCCCAGGGTGTCCAAAAGGACCACTGCTGAGGTCCCATGTCCTGAGACCGGACGTCCTGGAAGACTCCCGTAGGCATCTCCGTATCACGATCCTGGTCGTAATAACTGTCCGCGTGGGAGGACACCGACGTCTGCCTGGACGGCCATGGGGGAGCAGAGAAACCTGGAGCAGAAGTCCTGATGGACCTTGCTCCCCTCTTTAGCGGGGACCGGTGCCGGTATTCAGAGCGGTACCGAGATCGAGACCGGGACCTGAGACCAGACCGGTGCCGGGAGGTCGACCGGGATCTTGAGTCCCTGCGGCGTGATCGGCTCCGGGAGGTACGGTGCCTGGGTCGGTGCTAGGAACCAGAGCGGTGCCGCGAATATCGAGGTGGAGAACGAGAGTCCGACCGGTGCCACGAGTCTGACCGGTGCCGTGTAGAGGAACGGTGCCGGGACTGCGAGCGGCGTGGAGAGTGAGAGCGTCGTCTTGACCAGGAGTGCCTGCGAGACCGCGATCTTGAGCGGTGCCGGTCCAGTGAGCCGACAGACCATGGTCTGGTCAGGGTCGGCTTGCCCATAGATTGGAGAACCCGCATCGGCGGTGCCGGGGGTAGGAGCAGTGCTGCATCCATGAGGGCAATCAAGTCTCTTGCTGTCGAAAATGCCTCTGGTGTGGATGGCATGGTGAGCTCTACCGCGGCGGGCACCGGGGCGCTATCAGGCGCCAGACTTGACAGCCCTCACAGGGCCAGAATCGATGGTGCCGATTTTGTCAGTGCCACGGTGGGTATCACCGCCGGGCAGTCCAGTCTAGGCGCACTCTCTGGCTGCGGCGTGGGCGTTGCCGAAGCAGCAGGAGTCTTGGCCTTCTTCGACCTCGGGGAGAGGGAACGACGTGGAGTCGATTTCGGTGCTGGTGGCGGCCAGTGCCGAGAGTCCTTAGGTGTACCGGTGCCATCCGGTGCCGCAGGGGTGCCTCTGCTCACTGGCTGACTTGCGCTCGGCGCCGAAGTTGGAGGTGTCAAGGCCGCCTCCATGAGGAGCTGTTTTAGCCTGATGTCCCGCTCCTTTTTAGTTCTCGGCTTGAAAGCCTTGCAAATCGAACACTTAGCTGTTAAGTGCAATTCCCCGAGGCACTTCAAACAGGAGTCGTGTGGGTCTCCTGTTGGCATCGGCCTGTGACAGGGCGAGCACGGTTTGAAACCCGGTGAGCCGGGCATGAGCTCCAGCACCAAGTGCGGAGAAGGGGCTACTCCCCAAACCCCGCTAACTAGTAATAACTAACAAACTATTAATTTAGTAACTTACAACTAAATCTAACTATATATAACTACAAGAACAACAACTATGTATACAACAATTATGAGAAAAACTGTGAGTATCTAGGGAAGGTGGAGGTCAGCTAAGCTGCACTCCACTGCTCCAACGACTGACACAGGCGGTAAGAAGGAACTGAAGGGTGGCCGGCTCAGCTGGGGTATATATCCAGTGCCATAGTGGCGCCACTCCGGGGGGCGCCCAGCCGACCCGCCAAGTGTTGCTAGGGTAAAAGTTTCTCCGATGAATGTGCACGCGGCGCGCGCACACCTGACTGGAATGGATATGAGCAATCACTCGAAGAAGAACCTTTGAAATCAGAAAGGCGCACTTGGGAATTTCTTCCTTTGGGGTACCCTCAGTCCCTTTCACCCCCCTCCAGGGAAGAGCTGAGGAAGAAAAACAAAGGAAATCAGTTGTTGCCACCAACTAATTAAACAACATGTGCACAACTCTCTTAGGATACCAAAAAGCCAATCCTTTCTAAAAAACAACAAGCAGCAGCATGTCGACTTTCTCTTCTATACAAAGGAGTTCATAGAAGCTGTTCTCGACTTGAACCAGTCCAGAGCCTCCTTGCTGGAGAATCACTTCCGGGCCTTCAAAGAGATCATAAACGGCCTGAGATGCTTTCCTGTCACCATGGCACAAAGATGCTTGAGGTTCCTGGGATATATGGCCTCCTATACCTACGTGGTGCAAAATGCGCAGCTCAGAGTGTGGCCTCTCCAAGCATGGCTGGCATTGGTATGTATACCAGGCTGTAACCTGTTGGACAAGGTGGTCACTCTTCCCTCAGCAGTAACGCTCACTCTTCAGTGGTGGCTGGACCAGGCCCGCCCCTTCAGTGACACTGGTAACTGATGCCTCGGACATGGGATGAGGAGTTCACTTAGGGCCCCTCAGGATGCCAGAGGAATTAGCTCCCAGACATTGATTTGTAGCGCTAAGACTAGTGAGCCTAGCCTGTTAGGTGTTCTGTCACAACCTACATGGCAAATGCATGTCAGTCCTCAAACAATACGACCATGATGTTTTATATAAACAAACAAAGAGGGCTTGCTCCTCTCCCCGGTGCCAGGAAGTGCTGATTCTATGGGGGTACTGCATAGTTCACTCCATTCACCTGGAAGCCTCCTATCTACCAGATACTCAGAACGGGGTGGTGGACCACCTGAGCAGATCCATCACCAATCATCATGAGTGCTCCATCCAACCAGACATCTTGAATGCAGTTTTCCAGAGTGGGGGTTTCCCTAGGTGGACCTGTTTGTGACAAGGTTCAATAGGAAATGTCCCCCGTTTTGCTTGTACCTAGGAAACAACCCAAGCTCACGCTCAGATACCTTTCTCCTTCCCTGGGGAGGGAGGCTTCTCTACACATTTTCTCTCCCCCCACCCTCATCCACAGGTCTTGCTCAAGGTAAGGAGGGACAAGGTGCACATAATCCTTATAGCACTAGCATGGCTGCACTAGCATTGTTTCACAACCTTGCTAGCCCTCTTGATAGACATGCCAGTCAGCCTTCCGGGTTAACAAGCCCACGGGTAAAAGGAAGTGAGTGGGCTGTGATACAGCATGGCCAGAGGGCAGCATAAGAGTGTTAGCAGGGGGCCTTATTCCCTGCCAAGGGAGGAAGGTTTGCTTTAGATTAACTAGAACAGCTGTGGCCAATTAGAGCACCTGACTAGGTCCTCGGATGGTACCCCAACCCTGTAGTGCGCTCATGGAGACGGGGGCGAGATGTTTGTAAGAGTAGCGAGAGCATTTCGGCCAGCAGCGAGCATAGAGTAGTTAGCAGGGGCCTTTTCAGCTGCCAAGGGAAGCAGGTTTGCTTCTGAGATTAACGATACAAGATCCGTGGAAATCTAGAGGCATCGCATGACTCCAGTAAGCAGGCATGAACGCAGTCATGGGCATGATGTAAACCCCTGCCAGTCAGACAGGGGTGGTAGTTGAGGAGAAAGGTTGGATGGAGCAGAGTGCAGATTGCAGAGAGAGAGTTTGTCCAGAGAGAAATAGAAGGTTTGGAGGAGTGCTGCGGTGGATTGGGAAGCCCAACAGAAACCTAGGTAAGGGGCACCAGGCTTGCTATAAGAAGAGAGGCGAGAAGCCTCTCACAAGCTGACGGGTATGAGAGGGAAGTAACCAGGGGAAGAAACGCTAGTCAAGTGTGTCACCACAACCCCAGGGCCCCTGGGTTGGGACTGGAGTAGAGGGCGGGCCCAGTCCTCCCTCCTCCACTCCTCCTCCAAGACAACTAGT
>NC_133777.1:33459176-33490696 GCF_003597395.2 Chelonoidis abingdonii
GATCCCGAGGATACCCACTCGCGGTCCAGTGGGTATGAGGTCGGGGGTTGTACGCCAGCTCGGCGAGACCTATGCTGCCCACGGTCGGGGGGCTGCGATGCTGCGTAGTGATACAGCATATGGCCGAGATGGCAGGCATAAGCGTGTTGCAGGGGCCTTATTCCCTGCCAGGGAGAACGGTTTGGTTTAGACTATGAACATGGAGAACAGCGTGGCCACATTAGAGCACCATGACTCAGTTAGAGCACCCTGAGCTCAGTCATGGATATATAACCCCTGCTTCAGTCAGACAGGGGGTGGTAGTTGAAGGAGAAAGGTTGGATTGGAGCAGAGTGCAGATTGCAGAAGAAGAGTTTTGTCCAGAAGAGAAATGAGAAGGTTTGGAGGAGTGCTGCGGTGGATTGGGAAGCCCAACAGAAACCCTAGGTAAGGGGCACCAGGCTATGTAAGAAAGAGAGGCGAGAAGCCCTTCACAGCTGACGGGTATGAGAGGGAAGTAACCCGGGGAAGAAAGCTAGTCAATCTGTCCGTACACCACAACCCAGGCCCCCTGGGTTGGACCTGGGTAGAGGGCGGGCCCAGTCCCTCCCTCTCACACTCCCCTCCTCCAACGTACACTGTGGTAGGGGAGTGATTAAGAACTGGTTCAGAGGCAAGCAATATCGCCCTGAACCTACCCCAGAGAAGAGAAAGCGCGAGACCCAGAGAACAGTACCGGCAATTTGCCACAGGGCACCTAACCAAAAGAGCCAATGGGAGGGCTAAAAATTTTTAAAATTGGGAGAAAAAGAACTTCCCTTTGGCTGTGTGTTGTGGTTCTCTGGGAAAGAGGGGAACAGGAAGCAAGTATGCTGTGAGAAGCTTAAGCCGGATATGAAAACCATCAGATCATACCTAGAGATGGCTTATTTGAAACTCCCAGATATACAAGTAAATTAGGGAATGTCTAGAAAGACGTAATTAGGTTTATTTCTGTTTTATTTCTTATTGGCTTATGGACTCATCTTTGCTAACCCCAAATGCTTTTTGTTTTGCTTGTAACCTTTAAGCTGGACCTCAAAACAGTTATTCTTGATGTTTAAATTTTGTAAGTGGGTTTTTTAAGTCTAGCAAAAGCCTAAATTCCAGATGTATTTTCTTTTTTTAATAAAATTTACCTTTTTAAAGAACAGTAGGAGGTTCACATGCCCTTCTCACGTCTCTGGACCAACCTTTGATCAGCCAGTTGTCCAGATAAGGGTGGACCTGGACTCCTTGCCTGCTGAGAAAGGCCGTCACTACTGCCATGCACTTCATGAATATTTATGGGGCAGGGGACGGGCTGAAAGGTAGCACCGTGAACTGACAGTGTTCGTGGTCTACCACAAACCAAAGGTATTTTACATAGCCATCTTCCCAAGGCACAGAAGAGTACACGTCCTTCAAATTGAGGGGGGCAAACCAGTCCCCTAGATCTAAGGAAGGGATAATCAAGGCCAGGGAGACCATATGGAACTTCAGCTTCTTCATGAACTTGTTGAGGTTCCACAGGTCTAGGATGGGTCTGAGATTCCTGTTGGCCTTGGGGATCAGGACGTAGAGTGAATAGAACCCTTTGCCTCTTAACACCAAAGGAGCCTCCTCCACAACTCTCACCCTCAGGAGCCACTGCACCTCCTGGGCTAGAAGCCTCTCATGAGAAGGGTCCCTGAAGAGGGAATGGGAGTGTGAATAGGAAGGAGGGGAGGAAATGAACTGCAGGGTATATCCCACTTCCACCATGCAGAGTACCCAGCAATCCAAAGTGATGTTGCTCTACACACGGTAAAAATGGGACAAATGGTCCACAAATGTAGAGTTAAGATCCAGCCTTATTCTGGTGTGCCATCTTCGGGTGCTCCCTCATAAGGGCTGCCTAGACCCCACAGGTTGTTTTGTGGGCGCAGACACAGATGTTGAAGGGACGTGAGGTGTATGTCTCCTCCTAAAGCCTTTGTTTCTCCACTGACTGAAATCCTGCCTCTGCTGTTGAGGTTGGTGGAATCGGCCCATAGGTTGGTGCTTATAATGTTTATAAACAGGGGCTGGCACGTGAAGTCCTAATGACTTTAGAATGGCCCTGGAATCCTTCAGACTATGTAGATGGGCATCTGTCTGGTCTGAAAAGAGGGAAGTTCCCTCAAACAGCAGGTCCTGAATTGTTTCCTGGACCTCATGAGGGGAGTCCAGAGGACTGGATCCAAAAGCTCCATCTCATCACTATGGCTGTGGCCTGGAGGGATGCCTTGGATACAGCCTTACTTTCCTCCACTGAAGCCGCAAACTCTGATCTGGACTCTGTTGATGAGAGTTCCTTGAACTTTAACATGGTAGACCATGAATTAAAATCTTAACTTAGATGGGCCCGGTGGCTTGAGATCCTCAGTTGGGGGCTCTGCGTAGAGCAGACTTTTCTCCCCAACAGGTCCAATTTCCTGGCCTCCTTTGCCTTAGGAGAGGGTTCTTGTTGTCCCTCTCTCCCCCACTAATTGGCAACAGCCACAACTAGGGAACCCAGTGAGGAATGAGTATAAAGGTACTCGTACCCTGTTGGGGGCACAAAGTACTTCCATTCCACCTGCAAAGCCTTGATGAGCTGTAGAATGGCCCCATTTAAAGGCAGGGCCACCCTAGCTGGACCCGAGTGTGTCAGTATGTCTATCAGGGCCAGGGCTGACTCCTCTCTCTCTTCTGCTTGTACATTCAGACTTTGAACCACCCAACGCAAAAGCTCCTGGTGGGCCTTGTAATAATCTTGTGTGGGTGCTATGGACATGCCCGCCACTTCCTCATCAGGGGAAGACAATGAGGAGGCTTGTACTGTCATCTGGGCTTTCACGTCTTCCGTTGCTGGTGTCAAAGTTAGATTCAGGACTCAGTTTGTCAGACTACTTTGTTTTATTAGCACAATGCTCTGCTAATAAGACCAGATAATGTGAGCACCATGCAAGACACAAACTTTGTTCATCAGCGATATTCAAAATCATCACATTAGCACTCTGTTCTGGGGCAGTCACCTGCGTGGCATGCCTTACACAATTTTGGATGCAACAGGAGACTGACTGAATACATACAAAAATTATTAGGATTCCAAACCGGATAGTCAGGGCTCCCTGAAACAACCAGTTTCTTATGCCAGAGAAATTGCACAGGTTACTTAGCCACTTCCATAAAGAACTCGGCTCTTTATGGGGAAGATATGTGTTTTGTTCTAAGTGGCTAGCGCGATCTGTTACCTCATTGGTGGTGTTTTCCAGTGAGAGCACAGTACCCTCCTTTGGCTGCCAGCACTATGTTCAGGGCCTGACAGTTTTGGAGGGCCATCTGTCAGATTGCCCGTGTTTTTTTGGCCAGGGCTTTTAAACTTTCTCCACTTTTATTTGCCACTATTTTTAACTACTGCTTGTAACCTCAGGAGCCTTTTTGCATGGTGTATTACTCCCCCAAGCGGGATAAAGGAAATGCCAATAGTCTCTTCCCAGGTGTCATTGCTGTTCCATATTGTGTTGAACGGACGAGGTCCTCCAGTGAGGTCTGAGGAACTGAGTGGGATAGCCAGGACAGGAACACCAGCTTTGAGAGTGGGCTGGGATGTGGCTGCAGACCCAGCATTTAGAAATATTAAGGGTCTGAGCTATCCACACTTGCTGCTGGATAAAAGAATTGTCATTGTGGACTCCCCAGACCTTAAGACACCAGCAGCCGAGGAACAGGCACCACCAGAGGCGCATGTTGGAGGCAGGGCCCTTCTGGTTCTGACAACTTCAACTGAGGGAACCGCAGTCATGGTTTTACATCCACCAGGCAGCAGGCGCTAGGCTTGCTACTGCTGCTTCTTGGGCCTTGCTTTAGGTCATTGTCTGCTTCTGGCAACCCTTACAAGAGCGTAGATTGTAAGGAATTGCAGGCTGTTCCTCTACGTCTTCTTCTGGAGTCAAAATTGACTCTGCGTGGTCCTGAGGCGATGATTGGTTTGCTGGGGGTGGTGCATTCTTACACTGCGAAGCATGTATCCACTCTGCTGCAATGCCAGACAGTTTAACAGCGGTCTGACTAGTAAGCAGTACCTGATGATTCTTTGATGGGTGTTTTTTTTTTAAGTCTCTTTGCTTCTTTCGTTGACTCTGGCTATAACAATGGCCTTCATACCTTATCTTTTTCTGATGCATACATTTCTCATTCACACAAAAAGATTGAGAATACAAACGGTAGTATTATATCGAGCAAAAAGGCATTGCAAATTAAACCTTGCTAAGTTTTACAATTAATAACCAAGACAATTTACATTGAGACCCAGGCCTTCAGTGTTTCTTTCATTTACTTAACATAGACACAGTAGAGGATCCTGTTTCTTACTAACTAAATCTTAAAACAAAGAAACGTATATTTAACTAGAGAGCCTAATTTGTAATACATATAGGAAACCATAGTAGACATTACAACACATCCTAAAACAAAAGGGTGGCCATAATCACTCATAAGGATTGTTCTAGTCTATCATTCCTTTCTGCTATTCAAAAAGGGGGGCTGACAGGATGAAGTCAAATCAGACATTAATTCTCATAGTACATTATAAAATCCAGCTCCTACATATACCCCTTTTGACACTAAGATTATTAATCAGCAGGGTCACTTCTTATTTAGTCCACGTAATAGAAAATACTGGGAGGTTATTTGGGCCTGTGGCTTTAGCTTTGCTAACATTTATTTTATCCAGCAGCACATTCCAAATATTTCAATTAAACACATACAATTTAAAACCAAAAACAATTAGCGGTAGTAACATTAGTATGACAGTAGTTGCGAGACCATCCAGAAAATACGTTATACCAATGGTAAGCTGTTATGTCTTTCTGCAGTGGCAATTCTTAACATGTCCCCATTTGCGTGTATAATATGAATGGTTCTGTTTCCCACATTGTTTTTTTTTGTTTGTTTGTTTTTAGGAACTATGTTACCTTTTTACTTTTTTAAACAGATGGTTCGTAACTGTTTGCCATTCAATGGCAAGATTGATAGAGAACTCAGCTAGATCAGTGCTCACAGTAAGCCGAGACTTTTTGGTTGTGGCAAATAGTAAATGTGATTATTGGTAAACACAGTACTTACATTACATGTACATTTGTCTACTGGTGGGTTGCTAACACTTATCCTTTTAAAATACTTCTTTCCAAGAATTAACACACACATTGCCCACTATACAATACTTTGGTCTAATTATTAATTTTAGACCACATACAGAATCCTAGTGAGATGTCTTTACTACAGGGCTTTGGAGCAACAGGCATGGATAAGCATACCCACTTGGTACAACCTTTAGTGTCCAATAGTCTCCCTTCCTTCCCAGCCCACTGGTGTGAGGTCTAGGGTAGCCAGAAGGATCCCAGGTGCAATCTGGAGAGTGGGCTAACTTTCCATATCTTTGCTTCCAGAGCTTGTTGGTGCGCAATTTTAACAACAATTTCTTCACTTAAATTTTGTCTCACCGTACTAGAGACATACTGCATCCATTTATATTGATAGATATTAAACAATTATCTTTTTCTTTGCTTTAACAGATGTATCAAACCCTTAATATTCTCTGATATTACCCAAAACATCTTATGTTCTAAATATCTGCATTTCAGTACATTCCATAGCTATCTCAGTATTTTTTTTTTAAACTTTCATTTGTTTTTGTAAGCAGTTGTTCTGTAGCTGGTATTAGCTTTTTCTAAAAGACGAAAATAACATTTCTACCCCTTTTGGGGTGGCATTGATTATTGCTTAAAGAGTCTGTTCTTTTACAAATACCCTTGCTGATTGCAGGCAAAACAAAGGAATTACCCCCATATTTTCCTATGTTTTTTGTTCTATAGGCAGGCCAAGTTTTAATGGCTTCTACTTTTTAAGTGTTATGGGGAAATTATCCCACTGTTTAGTCATTAAATCCATTAAGTGGTGTACCTTAGTTTTTCCTCTTATATAGGACCAAGTTTGTAATGTTTTTCCTGTTGTGTTAAGCTTTAAGTTTATGCACAGGTAATAGCTGAGAAGCATCAGGTATGTTTCTTATTTACAGCTTTTTTTGTGCTGGCAGTTCTCACCTTTCTTTATCAAGTTAGGTAATTTGCATCAATACAGGCTTGGCTTTTTGGATTCAAAGCCATCAGCAGAGCTCAGAGACTGTCTTAAACAGAGATCTGAAAAAGAAAGCACAGCCTATTGTGGCTCTTTTTGGAGCCCTAATAGAATTTTAATTCAGCAACATGTTTCATTTGCATTTCTTTTACCCCTTTATACAATATACACTGCACATGTCCTAGGGAAAATGCACATTCCTTCTAAACTATAACTTTAAAAAAAATAGTCATATCAATTTTTACATAAGGTGTAACTGTTTTTTGTTCTTATAGAGTTTTTATGTACCCTTATCAAAGTGATAGTCTGATTACATAGAGTCATTTTAAGGCTCAGTGTTTTTAACATTGCTTCTTTTTGTTTTGTGCACCTCACCTCTGCTGTTGCTTCAGAGGGGCACTGTTAATTTTATTCTTTCACTACAGCCCTTATCTGCTATTGTTACAAAAAAACCCAGCCAAACAGACTCCAGAATCTCTCCCTATTCTCCTGATTTTGACTGCCCTATTGCAGCCGTGATTTGGTCTTTATTTAAAAACATTTTAAATTTGATAAAGAATCAAGTTACCTCTTAAGGGTTAAATACTAAATCCCAAAGCCAAACAACACTAATTACCTGTGTTTTGCAAAAGGGTTTATCAGTTTTGCAACTCTGAATTAAAGAGTCAAATGAATTTTTAGTGGCATTAAAAATAAAAACAAAACCAATTTATCTCACACCTACAAAACAGGAGTTTTACAAACCAGTTGTGCTGGTTTAGATTCTCAGAACTTTACATATTTTCAGAGACAGATAGATACATACTCATTTTCTTTTCCTTAACATTCCTTTACACTGCTTTGTTTTTACATAGCTGTACATATATTTGGATTATTTACAAAAAGAACAGGAGTACTTGTGGCACCTTCGAGACTAAAATGTATTTCAGCATGAGCTTTCGTGAGCTACAGCTCATTCGTTAGATGCATTCTTTTGGAAAAGGGCCCGTTTTCCTTTCAGAATGGCTGCAAATAAACCAAGAATTCTCTCTCTTTAACATGGTCCTTTTTAACATTTTCACAAAGTTTAACTGCTTAATTCTCTCCAGCCTCTGTAGAGTTAACTTTTCACTCTTTCTTAAATCACTTGTTTATCTCCCAAAATGACACCTTTATCAACTCAGATTTCACCATTTTAAGTATTGTTCCAGGGTTCATGCCTGCACTTACTGCTTTTCTTACTCCTAACACTAGCTCTTAGGCTTTCAACCTGTTTTTCAGTTTATTTGTTGCTGTCCTGCTTGTCGGGGCCTGATCCTGCTTTTCCCAAGGAACCATTTGTGAGCGATATTGTAGTGCATTTTACAATTTTGAAAGAAATGTTTAAGGAAAAGGATCAGGAAGGATGTGCGCTAGTTGAGAGACCCACCCTCCTTGCTGATATGGTAGTGGAACGCTAAAGAATCAGTTTTTGAGGCAGACAACAAAGGAACAGAATAAGGGGCTTTTTGTCCTTTTTACAATCAGAATGGAAGTATTAAGGGGGTTGGATCGATCCAGGGTGGGTTTATTTGAGAATAGGGTAAAGGGAGCGCTCGGCTGGTGGTGGGAGAGGAGGCTTTAATGAAACTTTTAAATTATTATATTGAAATAATATGAGGGAGGCGAGTTTTGATTTTGTCCACACTGTGATTTGTCTCTCTCCACCACGCAATGAAACAATAACCTTGTCCTTCGCAATTATAGTTTTAGGTTGGCGAGTTGTTTTCGTTAAGACATCCACTTGTGCTGTTCCAAGATATAAGTGTCACGAGTTTAAATCCCCTGATTTACCTATACCATTTTCAAGAAATGTTACAAGGAAGTCTGGACCCTCTTGCAGAGAGTCAGGACCCATACCTAAATACATAAAAGCGAGCAAGCGTTCTTTATGGAAACTGTTCCCGACTTAGACGTCTGGTTACCCATACAGGAGGACTCTCACAACACCAATCGCCAATGAGAAATTTGGGTTCGCAGAGGCGATCCCGGTGCAACACCACAGGACCTCCAAGAGCTACTGCCTCAGTCCCTGCTTCAATAGCCGAAGGGTTACACCGAAGTTGGTGCGCTTGCGATGGCCAGATCCACATCAACACGCAGGACAGAAACTCCTTGGTCAGCCAATCCCCGACGGAGACGGCACCCCAGACTCACACAGTTCACAAGAGGATGGATAGAAGAGACAGGACAGCCTCATTTTGGACAAGAACATAGAATAATGACCTGACTCAGATTCCTGATGTCCAGATACCGGGATCCCTAAGAACGAGTGGGACTACACAGTTCGATGGCAGTACGTCACTGTGGTCGTCGCGCTTTGCTCTGTGAGGACCACTCGGGCCAAATGCCCGTGCACGGCGCCATGGCGTCATACAAAAATGGCAGGATCACACAGCCCCATGAAGACGGTTGCCATCTCAGTGGGACTCCAAATTGTCAAAGTTAACACAGACCACAGTTTGTCAGAACCACGCTCTGTATTAGCACAGCGCTTCGCAATAAGAACCCAGATACGTGAGCACCATGCAAGACACTAACTATTGTTATCATACAGATAAAGGGTGAGAACTAAGAGTAACAAAGGAAGCAGAATCTGATAAGTACCTGGGGCTAGGCATTGGCATATCTTATCTCCTACTAAACTATACCGATCTCTGTTAATGTTTTCGCCATTAGCCACCATTGTTATGGCCTAAGTCTTTTTTCCTGGCACCTGTATTTCAACATTTCTTATTTCTGCTTAAAGGTACATACATTTCTTTAATCCATTCTTATTTTTACAATATAATTCATTCTACTTTCACACTGGTCAGTCCCCTGCAGACGTATCCTGGGTCTCATCCACTTCTGCACCCGGAACTGAACCCCTCTCTGAAGGGGAAGGTGGAGGTACTCTTGCCTCCAAGGGTGCCGAGTAGAACTGACACATGTGGGAGGCTCAGTAGGATTATACTGCCCATGGAGTCCACATTGGCCACTGTAGCGGCCTCTGCCACTGGACAGGTGGCTACGTTGTCTGGCTCAATCCCTAGGTCACTGGCACAGGATGCATATGGTCTGACTCAATGTCTGCTCCATTGCAAGGTATAGGACCTTGCCATCGACTTGGAGCTCAAGAACCCACTTCTGGATGACCTTGCTGTGCTGTGGTATCCCGAGAGGAGCAGTGCCCTGATGATGATTTGTTCCAGGAATGTGACTGGTGTCTCAGTGTGGGATGATGCCAGGGTCGTGACCACTGTTGGGATTCCAATCAGTGCTGGGATTGCGAGAGGTGCTGGGACTGTGACCAGTGAGGAGTGGAGCCTCTAGAGAATGAGTGAGATACCAGGCAGTGTCTCACCATCATTGAAGGCTTGCCCAAGACAGGCACTTGCATCCATGGGACAATTCTTGTGGAACCAGACCTACCTCCGATGGGCCTTGGCTCAGAGAAGGTGCTGGAAGCAACTGAAAGCCTTTTGCTGCCTCATATGCCTCTGGCGTAGTTGGCATGGCCAGGGCTGAGTCATCTCTATGGCTCACCCTAGTTGGGGAGTCCATGCTCACTGGACTCAATGGGTCCCTTCCCAGAGCCAGAGTCAATGGCGCAGGCTGGTTGCCACCAGTGTGAGAATAGCCGGCACAGGTCTCACTCTGTCTGCAGCTTTTCTGAAAGACGATCGTCCCCAGTCCAACTTCTTTGTCCTTTTGTTCAGCCCTGTTGGCGATGGGCATGAGGATCCTCTGGCAGACCAAGAGAACTAGAGCGTTCCAGCAACTGTCAGACAGAAAGAAGGAACTGAGGAGGCAGCAGGTTGGCAGGTGTCCATATACTGCGCCATGAAGGTGCCACTCCAGCGGCCACCAGAGTTGACCCGACATACCAGTAGGGGAGAAAACTTCCGGGGATGATGCACGCACCCTATATTAGAATGGACATGAGCAAGCACTCAAAAACTCCCCTCAGATTTAGCTATCAAACTCCAACAAGTGTCCACTGAGTCTGAGCAAAGTGAGATTTATCAAAGGTTTATAACTTGGCCAAATTGTGTCAGATAGTCACAGGGATGGCAAAACACACATTCCCGATACACGCTCCTTCCCCATTCCCAATGAAATTTCAAGTCCCCGCTCCACAACATGGGGGCACTAGAACTTCTCAGTGAAGTGGTTCTAAGATTTTCCTTTTTCCAGCACAAGCAAATAGTGTATTTCCCCTAACATAATTCTTCGAAATGGCCACTCACTTTTAACTAAAACTTAAAAAAAGTTACAGCCTGAGGCAAACAGCTGGCATGGAAAATTTCTGCCCAAATAACTGAAAATTTGGCAATGTTATGAGTAAGGCTAAGATTTTGTCATTGATATTTTTAGTAAAATTCAGACGGGTCACAGGCAATAAAGAAAAATTCACAGAAGCCAATGACCCATTCCTGACTTTTAGTAAAAATATCCATGATAAAATGGGAAGGGGCTGGGCAGCTGTGGGGTAGCTAGGAGCTCATGGGCCCCCACCGCCTGTGGGGGCTCAGAGCTCCAGGGTTTCCCTGTCCCTGCAGTGGCAGGAAGCTGCAGGGATTCTCCTGCCCCCTCGTGATGGGGGCTGGGGAGCTCCATGGGTCCCCCTGCCCTGCCAATCCCTCTGCGCCATTGCAGCTGGCAGGGAGCTGTAGGAATCCCTCTGCCACCATGGTGTCTGGGGAGCTGCAGTGGTTTTTCATGTCCCCTGTAGCAACTGAGAACTTCGGGGTACCCCTCCCCCACCCACAGTGGTCGGAAGCTGCAGTGGGGGCTTTGGGAAAGCAGTTGGAATGAGGGCGGGGAAGGAGAGGGAAGAGGCAGGGCAGGGCAGATGTCGTTAGTTGGATCAGCAAAACATAACCCCACCTCTGGCCCTGCTACTGCCAGCTCCCACACATGTGATCTGGGGAGAAGGGCAAGCAGGCTCTCGGAGCTGCTGTTTAAGGCAGTGTTTACAGTCACTCTCGCTTTGGGGGTGGGGAATGTCTGTTGTGTGCATTTCAATAAGCTGTTTACACAGTTCTCTGAAGTTTACCCGAGTCAAGTTGCCCAAGCTTGACAAACAGCCTTGCAGCTCCTCACTCCCGAACAAGCCATTGAGTCTGCTCTTCCTGCATCCCCAATCCCCCCATCCAACTATACCCTGACTCACACCAACCCTCGGCCAGCCCCTTCACCACTCTTCAAATCTCCCCTCCCTCAAGGGAGGGCCAAACACACCCACCATTGAAATCCATTCCTATTGATCACATGCAGTGTGAAAAGCTGGGGGAAAACGGGAGCTGGGAAAGCAGCAGCAGCCAGTCACAACTTTTCCTTTAACACTGGGAGGGAGGGAGGGAGGGAAAGGGAAGGTGAATCAGAGAGAAGTATCACAAGGGAAGGGGAAGGGAAGGGAAAAGGGATCTTGGATTTTCCAGTTTACAAAATCCAAGCCTGTTCCCCACATCTCTCATCCTCAACAATGCCTGGGTTGGAAAGAAACCCCCGATCCTCCTAGAGGACACGGACACTTCAAACTGGTGCTGACAGCCGAGTAAATTCGCTCAATAGAGGCCTACAACTCCCAGCATGTTCTACTCCACCTTGCACCAAGCTGCTGCCTTAGAGACGGAGCAAGGCATGCTGTGAGTAGCTGGGAAGAATGTTTGTTAAAAGTGGGAACGTATTTTGTATGAACAGTTACTTTAAAAAGTTCCTGCCATTACAGCTATGTTGATAGACTGTTAGTGTAGATCATCAGTGTTACTGACCACATAAGGAATAATTACAGGTTTAATATTTATTAAACCCTCCCTTCGCATTACAGTTTCAAAAAGTTAGTACATTGACTTAATACCATACTATATTACTCTTCATTTTTACTAGACTTTCATATTGTATGAAAAAAAGGTTTCAGTGATGTGGCCCTTGTGGTGATTTGAGTTTGAGATCCCTGCTTTAGGAGTTGGAGCACCTCAGTTTTGCACAATTCACTTGCAGAGGCAGCCTACATATCAGGAAGCAACACAGGCAGTATGAGCTGAAAGTTCCCCAGTAAGGAAATGAGTGGGATGTTACAGAAGAAGGCTGATTAGATCATTATAAGAAAACTAGAACAAACTCCTACTTTCGGTGTAACTCAGCCAGCACTATAAAACCAGACTATCTAGTCAGCTTGTGCTACAAGACTTCCATTAACACTCAGCCAAGTACAAAACCAACTCCTTTGTGAGATGTCCTACCATACCAAGCCAACTGCACAAGCCACAAAAGGCCCAGCAATGCAAGGCTACAAAGAATCAAAGCAAAGGGCGGAAGGTATCCAAGAGATGCTCATAATTTTCTGGGATAGTCACATAAAGTAGGCCCTCATATTATTAAAAACGGCGACAAGGAAAGCCCCCCAGATGCCAAAATAGATAATTTTTTTTTAAAATTAAAAGCCACTGTGTCTTTGCTATGAAACAACATTTTTGTGGAACCTACAGCATCTGGTTTGTGCTGTTTCAACCAAAAACAGTCAAGAGATCCATTAACAACTGATAATGGTCCAGAGATGCTTCAAGCATGAGAAAGCAACAAGGGTGGAGTTAAAAAACTGCTGTAAGCTCGCTTCTTATACAGCAGTTATTTATTAACCAGTGTGCAACAAGTCTTTGAAGTAGGCAAGCAGTATCCTCATTTTACAGCTGGAATGACTCGCTCAGGGTCACACGCGCATCTGTGGAAGAGCCCATTCTTGTGATCAGTCCACTTTCCAACTTACAAAGGTAAAGTATCAGTGCTTGGAACTGTAATGTACCCCTTTACTGAACAGCTGCATTCTGGATCCTCCCATGCTGAAGCACAGGGAAAGGAACATGGCTTTATAGAACAGCTTTACAGAGGTCTGAGGCACAGACCCCTGAATGCTTACTGAATGGCTCTCCCAAGTTTTGGAAGAAGTTTTCATATCCCCTGCCACCTTTGGAGATGCAGGATTTTATGGCAAACTGCTATATTAATTCCAGGCTCTTCGGAAGCAAGAAAAAAAAAAAAAAAAAAAAAAAAAAAAAAAAAAAAAAAAAAAAAGAAAAAAAAAAGAGAGAGTCAACATTTGCCTAATGGAGACCACAAAACTAGTGAGGATAAAAGACTGCCATAATTATACAGCAATGGGAAAAATTATTGCAGTGTCTTTGTAAACTGCATCAAAATGCTAGAACTTTGGGAATGATGCCGCTTTTTCACGTTTAATACAAAAACCTTTGATACGCACAAGGAGTTTCAGTCCTACTTCTTTACTCTGTTCCATACAGCCAGCATGAGAGCTGCACTTTGCATACAAACAGAAGAATTGCCTTCAAAGTGCTAAGCTTCTCTTCACCTTTACTTATGACTTCTCTGGCCATATCTCTTCTCCTTATCAGATTTGTTTCCAAGCAAAGGTGTGTATGAGGAAAGGAGTACAGCCCGCAGACTGAGTCTGGGAGTATGCATTATAGATAGAGCTGTTACATACACTTGATCTAAGGCACTTAGTGTCTTTCCACTATGAACCTATGCATGTTTCCCACAACATGATCCTTTTACCCTGCTCAGCATCCTTCTACCCCCTAAGATTAAACAGGTTTTGGCAACATTTTCAGCCATTAAACAAAAACAATAAATGTCCAAGGGACTTTCCTAAAAAAAGTTAAAGCAGAACTCCTCTTGGGAAGTTGGGAACATGAATGAATTTGTGCCAGAGGCCTGGGGTGACTCTGGATGGCTGGGAAGATGAGAAGGGGATCCTGCAGAACTTGGGCTTTTCCTGGACGCCGCTGAACACTTCCGGAAGACCTGGCTGCTCTTTCTGCGAGCATTCTCCCTCACCTCCATGACCTGAGCAGACTTTGCAGCTTACAGAGGGGAAGACAAAGACAGAAAGAAAAACCATTAAGGCTTCTCATGCACCAGAATTCCATTCTCTGGGGCTACATGGATAATGGAGAGATTAGTATTCCTGCTCCCTTTTTTCAGGCATGGTTTCTCATCCTGATCCCTCATGTAAGTCTGCCTCTCATACCTGCCTGCATGAGCTTCAGCTGTTTCTGTCTCTCCTCGTCCATCTTCTTCTTGTAATCTCCAAAGATGGCTCGCATGACCTGACACTTCTTTGCCAGCACGGCCTTGTCACTGCGTAGTGTCTTGACGGCACGAAGAGCTTCTTCAGCTGAATCATTGGAAAGGAGAGTCATGCAAACACAGAATATAAATCTTTCCTTTTGCTCTTTCCCTGCACCACTGCTTCTGCCTCCCCTCCCTTCTAACAAGACACTCTCTGGCTTACTCACCCTGTTTTGGAGTGGATTTGTGTGTCTTCAGGCCAAGTTCCAGCTGTTCCACACACCAGTCCACTTCCCTCCACAGCTGTTTATCTGACTGCTACATAAAACAGAACACATCAAAGGGAGGAAACTAAATTGTCCAAAAACTAAAACAGCATCTGTTAGTCAGCAAGGAAAATCAAGTATCTACAGATTTAGGAGTTGCATGTTCATGTTTTCACTCCCTCAGAGCTGGCTTCACTTCATATTCTTGATGCCACTTTATGTTCAGCACCTTCCACCTGATTATCTCAAGCCTTTGCACAAACAGTACTGAAGCCTCCCAACACCTGTATGTGGAAGGTTTGCTTGCCTATGTTTGTCCAACACTGTGGGAGCCTTTGGTCTGACAGCAGTTATACAAACATAAAATAAGTCATTTTCCAGCAGGGAAAACTAAGGAAGAGAGGTGAAGTGACCTTCACAGGTTGCACAGTGAGTGAGTGACAAAATCCAGAGGAGAATCTGGTGTTCTGTCTCCCATTCCTCTGCCTTCCCAGGGATGTGCAAGTTAGCTAGTTAATGTCTGTGAAAATGGAAGGAGCTATCTAAGCACTAAGTGTAATCCAGCATAGCCAACGGACTGGACACTGGCAGAGAGAGTAGCAGAGTTGCCTCCTAGAATTGAAGTAGCATCATTTTCTAGATCTAACAGTGTTGTAACTGTTACACATTCATGAGAACCCCCAAGCTCTTATCACCTCTATGTTCCAGCTACTTAACCACAACTTCTTTCCAACAGGCTTTCAGTCTCCTTCCAAGCCTCTTATGTCATGGTTACCTAGGAAAGCTACCCCCAGTGCCTTATATACAGTGCCCACCTGAGGTATGGATGCCTCAGGAGACAGGTAAAGGGCTGTGGGGCTTTTCATCTCAGGCTGGTCTGGTCTAGGGTAGTAGTTGCTGAGATTCATCTTCTGAGGCGAGTTTGTGGGTCTCACTCCAGTTCCTAATGAACAGTTGTCCACACCGCACAAACCACTCAGTTGTCTGTCTCAGAGAGGCCAATAACAGAATGGCCAGAGACTGAACCCCACTCCCCTCCACACACACACTCTTGGAGGGGGGGCTCTCAAGGTCAGGGTTGAGGCACAGCAGCTGGGTGGTGAAGGAAGCTCTTATGGCTGCTTCCTGTGTTGCAGCCTTCACATTCTAGTGTTGCTGGTCTGGGACCATTCAGGAGACTTAAATTCACTGACATTTTAAAGAAAAACATAACAGACTATAGACTTCAGCGCAGCATTAGTAGATGGTAAGGTGTACTTTAATGATCTCTTAATACATGACTCAGAGCAGTTGGTGCCTTCAACCTCTTTCTGTGCCATTATAAACCTATAGACAGGGACTGAGATACAGGAGGTCTTCTGAGCTCTGTTCCTGGCTCTGCAACAGTCTTGATCTTGGTCAAGTCAGTTAACCTCTCTGCATCTCAATTTCACCATTTGCACAATGGGGATAATATCTACCAGCCAGGGATGCTGCACGGTCTAAATCATTACATGCCTGCAAAGTGCTTGCAGACTCTCAGACACAGTTCTAGGGAAGGACAAAGTAACATCAACTTGAGCCACCTAGTCCACTCCCACTTATTTGGTTTCTCGTCACAGTGAAACCCTAATGAGATAAGCAGCAATAAATGGCTATTCATTTCCAGCCTGTGCTACCGCACAGATTTAGAAACCTCACACATACATTAACTTTCCCTTCCAAGGAAACTATGGAGCCTTAACAGTGAGGTTATGTTTATTAGCCAGAAATTAATTCACATACCTGCGTGGTCTTTTCTGTGTCTTCACACTCACTGGCTCCCACCTTCACCTTCTTGCTGACCTCAGCTTCTGCCATCTCCTTCTTACTACTTGATGATTTCTTTTTCTTCTTCTTCTTCTTCTTGGGTGCTCCAACTGCTGCTGTCTTCTCTGTCTTAACCTCATCTTCAGCAGCAATCTCTGGTTTTGGGATCTCTAAAATGAGAGCCTCTCTCCCTAATCCTCCACCCACACAGCCCACAACCTCAGGCATGTTAGCCTCCAACAGGGTTGAATGCGTCATCAGCCCTGCAGATGACAAGCCATCTGATGTCACATTTTCTGCTACACTCTCCGTTCTTTGGCCTGTAACAACAGATGGCATCAGGGAGCCATCTTTATCTGGGATGACAAAATTGAAAGCAAACTTGGGCTGTTGTCCAGGGGTGGAAAAGTTCAACACTCCACTCAAATCTTCTAGTTCTGAGGGCCTCTGTTCAGAGCCACCTACCCCCTGGACCTCTTCCATAGTTCCATTGGTTGCTTGTGGATCCATCTCAGGAAGTGCAAAGTCAAATCGGAAGCTATTATCAGATGGTGTGAACCAATTTGTGGTTGACTCGGAGGTCTGTCCAGATCGCTTCCTATACACCACGCTCCCTGAAACCTGCACATTCCCTTGCTGTATTTGTGCTTTCCCAGGTTTCATGGAAAGAGAAAAGAGGAAGATTTGTGTTTCTATTAATTCTCTGATTTGTTACCATGTTGGCGCCACATTTAGAACAATTCACTTCTATAAGGGACACCCAACCCATGTGTATGTAGAATGCTATTGTATTTTGGTACCAGCAAGGGACTGGGGGCAAAATACCCAGTGCAGTATTTCCATATGGGACTGCCTGACATGCAGAGGGAATGGAGGACTCGCTTCTATTTATTTAGGCTTTGTGCACCACCATCACACCAATCTCACACACATAGATCCAGAATGGATTCTTGAAGGAGCTCCATCTTCTGCTATTTCATCCTGCTTAGTGCCATGTTAGGCCTTACTCTAGCTGTCACTAGTAGAGCTTCCAAAACTATGAACTTCTCATTAACACTGGACCCCACTCCACAGCGATTAATGAAGTTCAGACAGATACAGCCTTTACTTCACCCTTAAAACCCCCTTCAGTCCTGGGATTAGATATGCTTATAAGCCCTTCGATTTTAATGGCTTCTGGCTGGGAAAGAAGGTTTATTTCTCTTGGGAATGACTGAGCAAGAAGCCTCAAGAAAGGCCATTTGCTAATACCTGGACACCACATCAGAGGAAAACAAATGGTTCTGTAGACTCCAGGGATTGCCCCAGCCTCACCTGATTTTTCTGTCCTCTTCTGCTCCTCAGCCATCTTCAGTCAGTAATCCTCAAACACACGGTTCATCACCTGCCGCTTCTTCAGAAAGGCAGCCTTGCAGGAGCACAGGACTTTGAGGATGTGCTGTGTCTCCTCTGCTGCATTTGAGAAACCAACCGACACAAAGACAAGAAATGGGATCACGGGGAGTCCTATGAACCATAGTCAGGGAGGGAAACAATGGTGCGTCTTCCCTTTGCCAGGTACTCGGATCAGAGAAAAGTCTCAAAGCGGTAGTACTACAGATATGTCCCAATCGCTATTCTTTGGCTACTAGGATGATCCGAGGAATGGAAAACCTGCCTTATGAAAGGAGACTCAAAGAGCTTGGCTTGTTTAGCCTAACCAAAAGAAGACTCCAGGGGGATATGCTTGCTCTATATAAATATATCAGGGGGATTAACGTTAAGGAGGGAGAGGAATTATTTAAGCTTAGTACTAATGTAGACACAAGGACGAATGGGTACAAACTGGACACTAGGAAGTTCAGGCTTGAAATTAGACGAAGGTTTCTAACCATTAGAGGAGTGAAGTTCTGGAACAGCCTTCCGAGGGGAGTAGTGGGGGCAAAAGACATATCTGGCTTTAAGACTAAGCTTGATAAGTTTATGGAAGGGATGATATGATAGGATAGTTTAATTTTGGCAATTGTCCTTGGATTATCAGCAGATAAGTCTGCTCAATGGTGTGCGATGGGATGTTGGATGGGATGGGATCAGAGTTACTGCAGAGAATTCTTTCCTGACTGCTGGCTGGGGAGCCTTGCCCACATGCTCAGGGTTTACCTGATCGCCATATTTGGGGTCGGGAAGGAATTTTCCTCCAGGGCAGATTGGCAGAGGCTCTGGTGGTTTTTCGCCTTCCCCTGCAGCGTGGGGCATGGGTCACTTGCTGGTGGATTCTCTGCTTGGGGTCTTCAAACCACAATTTGAAGACTTCAATAACTCGGACATAGGTTAGGGGTTTTTATAGAAGTGGATGGGTAGGGTTCTGTGGCCTGCTTTGTGCAGGAGGTCAGACTAGATGATCATGTTGGTCCCTTCTGACCTATGAGTCTATGAGGACTGGAATGGCTACTGGTTGGGACACTGGATATTTACATCACATACAGAATTAGTCCCTTATCAGTGGTTCAGAGATAGGGATTTCTACAAATGGATGCAATACCATGTAATGCTTTTTGGGGGAGCACTCTTTTGTACTTTGTGGAAGTTGAAAAAAGCGCAGACATCTTAGCCTGACTCTTGCTCTTCCTGGAAGACTAACTCTTCTATTTAATAACACGAGACTTTAATACAAGGCCTGGGCAAGTGGAAAAAACTGTGAGAAGTTATTTTGACCTTGTATTAGATAAGAATGGAACGTAGACTGTAGCAGAAAATTGCTGAGAAAAGAAAGATATTATGAAAGAATATGTATAAACAAGATGTGGTTGTTGATCATTATTGTCTGTAACAAAAAGGTATAAATGCTTGCCCTAATTATTTATCTATCCGAGACCTGCCTTTGGAGGGGGTATCCCTGACCTTGTGTACGCTCCTGTGCATATTGCAATTGCTCATAATAAAGCTGCCTCTGGCTTGTTGCTTTAAACTCAGAGTGAGGATTTCGTTTTCCTCCATAGCTGCTTATTATTGCATACATCTTTCTATAGTATCTGTCCCCATAGTAGGTGGGCATTGAATACAGCAGGGGTTCTCAAACTTCACTGCATCATGCCCCCCTTCTGACAACAAAAATTACTTTACAACCTCAGGAGGAGGACCAAAGCCGGGGTCCGCTCAAGCCCCACCGCTCCAGGCAGAGGGGCCAAAGCTGAAGCTCAAGGGCTTCAGCCCCAGGCAGGGTGCCTGTAATCTGAGTCCTGCTGCCCAGGGCTGAAGCCCTGGGACTTTGGCTTCAGCCCCAGACTCCAGCAAACCAACCCTGGCGACTTCATTCAAAGGGGGTTGGGACCCACTTTGGGGTCCCAACCCACAGTTTGAGAACTGCTGGACTGCAGGATACTTGTATGACCAATAGCATATGAAAAACTGCTCTAATATATAAATGATCAAATCTCATGCTTCTGCATAAACCAATGGCTGCAGTGTTCAGGAAGGAATTTTGTATCCTCATGTGCACCATGACATAGTCAGCCAGATGCCTTACAAGGGAAGTTTCATTTTCCTTTGGACCACTAAGTAGTGGTAACTGCTGGAGGCAGAATACTGGGCCCGGTGGATCAACAGGTATGAGCTCTTAAAACGTTCCTGAATATACCTGAAGCCAGTATTTTAATGGGCAGTAAAGTTTCTCTTTTAAGTTATTTCATCTTTTTCCAGGGACAATGAGGAACATGCTTAAAAAAATAAAGCTACAAGCATTTAAGAGGCATCTCTATTGATACTATGCAGCAGCAGTCACTTGAGATTGTGAGATTATACCACAGATAAAGTATCAGATACAGAATGTGAGTAATCAAAGCACTGAGGGGGGTGAAACCACCTTCTGAGCTGCAAAGCACTGTAGGAAGCCTGAAGTAGCTGAGCAATATGTAAGTGGAAGGGCATAACTAAGGGGAAAGAGAGGAATGAGGCATATGGGCTAAAAGGAAAATGAGGAGAGAAGAAACAATGCATAAGGAAGGAGACAGTCCAGGTCACAAGTTTAAGAGCGGATAGGCAGATGAAGTTCAAAGTAGAACAGATGTAATGAAACATTTTGTACTTATTTAACATTTAGAATGAATTCCGATTATAATTCAATAGACAGAGAAATTAGAAAGGCTTCTGAGTGAACTGAACCAGCACTGAGTTTAGATTTTAACTAGAAATCTTGGGGGAGGCAACATACCTTGTTTTGGGGTTGGGTTGAGACGAAGGAAGCCTGTTTCCAGCTGCAAAATACATCACTCCAGCTCATCTTGGAATGTTCCTTGGGGAGTCTGAGATATTGGGAAGTGCACAGATGAGACAATGTTTATTTTGAAAGTGTGGATTTGTACATATACCAACCCCACACCCATGTAGCTAACACCAGAAAAAGGTTGTTCTAAAATTCTCTGGCCTGAGCTACGATAAGATGATCACAATGGTTGCTTTTGGCCTTAAATTCTATGAATGCTTTGCAGCTGATGTGGAACAATGAAGAATAAAAGTACTATGGGCCCTGTATTAATCCAGGCTCAGAGTGAGAGTGGTGGTGGTTTTATGGTTAAATTGTTAAAAGCCTATTGAATGAAGCCCCTGTACCACAGAAATTAGTGACAGAAAAGATGTGTCCACTGTCTGTCATCCTGTCCATTTCTATGGAGTCAGGATTTTCCCCTATAGGATTTTTCTAGTTTGATGCAGTGTCTAATTTAAAGGTCCTATGTGATGGGTTCCCACCAATCCTCTTTGCAAAACAGTCTCCAGTCTAACAGATGTCTCAGTCAGGAAATTATCTCCCTTGTATAACTTATACCCCATCCCCAACCACTCTCGCTTGGTTGCATTAAATATATTGTATTTATGTTACAATAGAAAGAGCAAAGTGTATCAAACAGATAATTAAATATATTTGAATGTACATAATTGAGTTACATTGAACAAACAGAAGACTCACTAAACCCAAAAGATTAGGGCTAAGATTTTCAAAACTGACTAATAATTTTTGGGGGCCCAACTTGCAATACCTCAACGGGGCGTGAATTCAAGATGGCAGGTGCTCATCATTTTCAGAAAATCACACTTCTTTAAGGCATCTCAAATTGGGCTCCCAAAAATCACTAGTCAGTTTTAAAAACTTTGACCTGGATTCTTTTTCATTACTACTACAAAAGTGGTAGACCTTAGGATTGATTGACTGTAGATGATCTCCAAGACTTCTTTTACTCCTCAAGAATATACCACAGGAAAAAGTTAAAATGAAGATAGTTTGTGTAGGTTTAAAGATGACAATTTTAAAGAGGAGTTTAAAAGGGACCAATATAATTTCTAATTTTTTGAAGAATTAAAGTTAGGGTTTCATTTTGCAATCGCATATACTTGAGGATTTTTTACCTGAATGTAATACTGTTAGCAAAGTGCTGTACTCTGAACAATATGTTCCATTGCATTTATCACTACAAAAATATGAAAGCTTAAAAAAAGCCATTACAAATATTAACAGATGGACATATGGTCAGCCTGTGGATATGTGGAGAATTGCAGCGAGCTTTAAGGAGGAGAAACAATGCATGGCAACCTCTGCACTGGGCCGCAGGAAGACGCCTTGAAAAAATCAGGAGAGGTGGCAGTTTTAATTGTACCAATCAACTTGAGTGCAGAAGGCAGAGAAGAGCACACTGAGTTTTTACCTCTTCCATGAGGAAAGCTGGTCTTGCTGATGAGCAGCTCTGGAATCCTCCTACATCTCTCCTGTTACCTAGAATCACATGACAGTAAGTGAGCTTTTGCTTCCTTTATATCATAGGAAGGAATGAAGAAATCCAGTGGCAGCAGGAGGCAGTGATGGAAGCACCCCTCAGAGTACTTCAAAGTAACATTTCAGGAGTGGGAAAGAAGTAAAACCATTCTATCTAGCTGCTCGTTTCAGAAAGCTCCCTATTGTGGAGGATTTCTAAGGGTGGGAGGCAAGAATGGAATCAAAACTAAGATGGCTACTTTCAATTGGTGCTCCATCTCTGACAGACTCCAACTTCTTCAGCAACCAATCACTGATGTCATTAGGGGAGGCTGCAGAATGCAAGTGATTGTTTCTGTCTTTTAATGATTGGCTGCGCACCTAACATGGCCAACCAGAGATTTAGCAGCCAGAGCTGCCAGTGTCTCTTTTTTTTACCGGATGTTCTGGTCAAAAACCAGACACCTGGCAACCGTATGGTCACGACTAAGGGTCAAGGCCCAACAGAATAAAGGATGCTGCCAGTGACTATTGACCCAAGCCACCATCACGATTTAATTATGTCTAGTGCAATAATGTGTCCTACCAAACTCTAAGATCTTGCACATTTCTTTATTAACAGATCACACTGGAGCCACGGTCACGGAGTGTGAGAGAGTCAGGGTCCTGCACCCCCCACTTCTTGTGTCACAAGGCCCTACACCCCCAGCTTCCTGCGATTCAGCACGACTCCCAGCCACTAAAGCAGAAGGTTTATTTAGATGACAGGAACACAGTCCAAGACAGGTCTTGCAGGCACAGACAACAGGATCCTCCCCAATTAGGGCCATCTTGGGGTCCCAGGGGCACCACAGCCCCACTGGGGAATAAGAGCCCCATCTGCGCTTCCCTCCATTTCCCAGCCACCTCCTGAAAAACTCCCTCTCTCCCCCCAGCATCTCCTCTTCCACCCTTTGTTCAACTTCCCAGGCAAAGGTGTCACCTGGCCCCAACCCCCATCCTGGGCACAGGTATCCTCCCTCAAGTGAAGTCACACCCTGATATCCCCATCACTAGTGCAGACCATCCCAGTAAAACTCCCACTTCTTCACAGCCATATCCACAAAACGACCACCCAGCCCTCCACAAATTCAGTACCCCACTTCTCCTCCCCAAACATTCATGCCCCATTCAATCAACCTACTCACGGTGAGTCCCGGAAGTAGATAAGCTTTGTTTTGATCAACAAATCAGGGCTCTGGGGAGCAGAAGGAAGAGAGTAGAGTTCACAGCCAAGGAATCCTTACTGAACGCACACATCCCCCCCACTGCAATGGGGCTACAACTGAGTACTGATCAAGTGTGCAAAGTGCTATACAGTAAAGGGTCAACAGCCCACAGCCCAGTTGGCAGAGCTGGGTACTGAGACCCTTGGTCTGTTTAGTGACACAAGAGATGAACCAGTAACACTGTCAGACTGGCGATGGCGGTCAAAGCTATAACCTGCTCCCTGCCAGCCTCAGCCCCCACCCCCAGCTCTGCAGACAGACACCCCCAGGGGGCGGGAGCTCGGCACCGGGACAGCTCCCCCCGCTCCGCAGACAGACACCCGCGTGGGGGAGGGCTCAGCACCAGGGCAGCCCCCCGCCCCCGTTCTGCAAGCAGACACGGGCGGGGGCTCAGCACCGGAACAGCCCCTCCCCCCAGCTCTGCAGACGGATCCCCCGAGGCCGCCTCTGCGCCTCACCTGTCGATAGGGTGGGGGAGGAGTAATCCGTCCCGACCTTCCGCCTCCACCACACTCCTTTCCCACAGGCTCCGCTCTGCTAGAAACGTGCTGCTTAAGGTGTATTGAGCATGCTCAGATGAACTGCGCATGCTCAGTACGTCTTCTGAGGCCACCGCCCTTCGCGCTGCCCTTATACCCGTAGGATTCTGCTGGCTGCCTTGGACAAGAGTTAAAAAGTGGCAAAGCGGCCGAATCGGAGCAGGGGGGTGGCAATTTACTGGGCCGGGGGGGCCAAGCAGCTGGAGGCAGCAGTGGGAAAGGGGCTAAAGGGAAAATGGGGGCGAGGAGGTGGAGTTAAGCCCAGGGTGAGGCACTGGCAGAGGGTAAAACCCAGCATGGCAAGGGCACAGGGGGTAGCAGTTACCCCAGTGGCACTGAGACACCACTGCTTTGCAAAATAGTTTGTTGGGGGGGGCGAGAGGTTTTTTCATTTGAGCAAAGTGTGTTTTTGTATGGTCACACAAACTGAGCATGCTCAGTAACATCTGCTGAAGTCACTGCCCTTATTAGCCATAAAAATCTGCTGACTGCTATTTACAGGGGTTAAAAAGGGGGAAAGGGGGCGAGTCGAGTAGGCGGGAACTGAGCAGGGCTGAATCGAGCAGGGGCGGAGCAGGGGGCGGAAATTGACTGGTCGCGGGGGGTCAAGCAGCTGGAGGCAGGATTAGGACAGGGGCTAAAGGGCAAAATCAGAGCTGGGGGGGAGAAGCTGGAGTTAAACTTGGGGTGAGGAGCTGGCAGAGGGCAAAACTCAGCACAGTCAGGGGCATAGGAGTAACAGTTACCCCAGTGTGACTGAGACACCAGTGTCTGCAAAAATGGGTGGGGGGGGCAGAGGGGCTTATTTCCCCTCTCACAGACAGCACCTCTCAGTATCAGCTTCCCAGGCTGGGCTCTTAAAGGCACAGGCAATGCCTAGTCAATGCATTTCCTCTTTGTCTGATATAATCTGCTGAGGCTATGGCCTGGTCTATGCTACGCGTTTAAACCAAATTTAGCAGCTTTAAACCGATTTAACCCTGCACCCATCCACACAATGAGGCCCTTTATATCGATATAAAGGGCTCTTTAAACCGGTTTCTGTACTCCTCCCCGACAAGAGGAGTAGTGCTGAAATCGGTATTGCCATGTTGGATTTGGGTTAGTGTGGCTGCAAATCGACAGTATTGGCCTCTGGGTGATATCCCACAGTGCACCATTGTGACCGCTCTGGAAAGCCATCTGAACTCGGATGCACTGGCCAGGTAGACAGGAAAAGCCCCGCAATCTTTTGAATTTCATTTCCTGTTTGGCCAGCGTGGAGCTCTGATCAGCACAAGTGGCGATGCAGTTCCAAATCCAAAAAGAGCTCCAGCATGGACCGTATGGGAGATACTGGATCTGATTGCTGTATGGAGAGCCAAATCTGTTCTATCAGAACTTCGTTACAGAAGACGAAATGTCAAAGCATTTGAAAAAAATCTCTAGGCTATGAACAGAGTCCAGAGCACAGTGCTGTGTGACAAGCGCTCTCGAGCTCAGACTAACACCCTGCGTGGCGAGGGCTCTAGCACGCCATGTGTTTTCAGTCCCCCTCGCCCTCCCGTTCTGTCATTTAGCGATGATCATTTCGCTGTGTTGTTTATGGCTCAGCACTTTCGTAGATACTTAGGCCCCTTTCCCCCCTCAATTGTTTCTGCATATCGTGATTTCCCTCGAGGCCCCTCTGGCGGCCTCACCTTGTCGATTTTAGTGGGTGTTTGGAATGTTGTATGTTAGTTATATCCGTCCCGACTTCCTCCGCCGTCTCACCATCACTCTCTTTCCTTCTAAGGGCTCCTCTCTGCCTAGAAACTGCTTGTCTTTAATGGGTTGTATGTGATGATCTGCAGGATTGTTCAAAACTCTTTATGCGCTGATGCTCTAGTTACGTCTTCTTGAGTGCCACACTTTCCTTCTGTCGCGCTGGCTCTTTTTTTTTTTTTTAATATCCTCGTATATTTGGATTCTGCTGGTTTTGCTTCCATTGGACAAGTATGTTAAATTAGTTGTGCAAAGCTGGTTCCTTTTTATCCTGAATCGGAGCACATGGTTTCGGTTATTGTTTGGCTAATTTACTGTTTGCGTGTTTGGTGATGCCAAGTTTCAGTTTCTGGATGCAGCTATGTGGTGAAAGTGGAGTTTTGCTTAAAGCGGAAAATGGTGCGAGTTGAGTGTGGATTTATGAGCCCAGGTAATTCTTTTTTTCTTTTGAGGCACTGCTAATCATTTGAGTTTATAAACCCTTCAGCTATGTCCAAGGCACAGGTGGTTATCAGTTACCCTGGGGCCACTGATTGACATCTCATCCTGCTTTGTCAAAATAGTTGTTGTTTGTGTTGGTGGTAGCGATGATTTTTTTTGTGTGTGTTCCTGCGAGAGGTTTAATATTTTTTTTCATTTTGAGCAATTATGTTTGTGTTTTTGTATCGCACACAACCTGAGCATTGCTCAGTAACATTCTGCTGAAGTCACTGCCCTTTCTAGCCTATAAAATCTGCTGACTGCTTATTTATGCAGTTGGCGTTAAAAATTGGCTGGGGATAATAGGGGCGAGTCCGAGTATGCTGTGGCTACTGAGCAGGGCTTGAATGAGCAGTGGGCGGTAGCATGGTCGGATAATTGACCTGTCGCGGGGTACTTCATACAGTCTGGATCCAGATTAGGGACTAGGTCTTATAACTGGTCAAAATTCAGGAGATGCTGGGCGCGTGATGAAGTAAGCTGGATTTCTAAACTTGGTTGTGAGGAGTCTGGCATGATGGGCAAAAACACTCTAGGCATCAGTCAGTGGGCATAGGTTTAGTTTATACAGTTACCCCAGTGACTGAGATCTACCCAGTGTCTGCTCAATAAAATGTTGTGGGGTGGGGCAGTAAGCGGCGCTTATTTCCCCTCACAGACAGTATCCGTCTCTAGTATCAGCTTCTCCAGGCGTGGCTCTTAAGAGCGAGCGAGGCAATGCTTATGTCAATGCATATTTCCTCTTTGTTCTTTTGATTATATAATCTGCTGAGGCTTTGGCCTGCGTCTATGCTACGCGTTGTTACCAAATTTGATGTTCTAGGCTTTTTGAAATTTGCCGATCTTTAGACTCCTTGCACCCATTTCCACCACAATGTAGGCCTCCTGTTATATCGATTATAAATGGCTCTTTAATACCGTGTTTTCTGTATCTTCTCCTCGAACAAGAGGTTTTTTAGTAGTTGTCTTGTATAATTCTGTGATTTCCATGTTGGATTTTGCTGTGTTGTAGTTGTTTGTGCAAGATCGACTTATTAGTATTTCTGCCTCGGTTGTGTATATTCTCCCACATGCACCATGTTTGACCGCTCTGGAAATGCCATTCTTGTGAACTCGGATGCACTGCGCCAGTGTAGATTTTCAGAAATTAAGGCCCGCCAATCTTTGTTTTGAATTTTTTCATTTTCTCTGTTTGCCCAGCGTGGCTCGATCAGCACGAGAGTGGCGATTGCTTACAGTTCCAAGAATCTGAATAAAAAGCAGCTCCAGCATGGACCGTATTGGAGATACTGGTCTGATCGCTTTGTGTGGAAGAGCAAAATCTTTCTATTCAGAGCCTCTCGTTACAGAAAGACGACAATGTCTCAAAGCATTTGAAAAAATCTTCTTAGTCTATGTGAACAGTAGATCCATGATCCACAGTGCTGTTCTTTGTGTACAGCGTAAACGGTATAAATTAGCCATAGAGTGATTCCATGCTAACAGAACTCCGTTCCAAATAGACAAAATGACATAATAAACATTTGATAAAAAATTTCCAAGCCATGATGCAGAGAGTCCACACCAGGGACTCTTGAAGTACTAGTGTCCAGTGAAAGTTAAGAGCTCTCTAGACAAGTCTACCGAGAAATATCCAAAGAATGCAATAAAAATCATGGGTTAAGGTCCGCGGGTCAAGGCCAAGAACATGCCGCTCTACGTCTGAGTCTGCTCATTTGCAATTTATAGGGGTTTCTCTTTTGCACCAGTACTCCCACCCTCTGTTCCTAGTGTGATTCAGATGTGTGTTTCGTTGTTGTGTAATCTCTAGGCCTATGCTTGATGGATTCTGCGCTCTTATACGAGTGGAAGAGTTGAGGAGCGAGTAAGAGTGTATGGACGAGTCTTGCACGATGATGCACACTACACTCCGCTTCTCTCCCAACAGCCAGCTAGCTTTTCTCACTCCTGATGATATTACTCCTCTCAGCCCTCCTAAGTCACTTAGCCCAGGACAATAAGCCATTGGAAGGACTCTCAGGTGAGTGCATCTGTGTTATATGATAAAACAGGTTTTAATAAGCATAGCGTTTTTTTAATTTGTATTAATTTGCTCTGTATTGACTTTGGATTTGCATTCGCAGCTCTTATGTACTAGTTTATTGAAAAGTCTGTTAATCATTTCTGGGATTTGGAGTCGAAATCCTCGCATAGGATTCATTCTCCATGAAGCTCTCCTGGAGGTACTTTTCCTAAAAGCTTTTGTAATGAATGGGTTCTGGGGCATGTGTCGCAGCCTTAATTTATCTCCTGTCCTATTTCCAGGGTAGGACTACTTGACCCGCTCCATGGCATTGTAGCATAGTAATCTTGTATTCATTTGCATGATCAATGTAGGACACACTAGCTGCGGTTGGTCTCGGTGTATCGCTAGCATTACAATGCTAATGTCCTGTTCTTTTATGCTTCACTTGTGTATATCCTCAGGAGTTATGTGATATTTTTCATTTTGGTTTATATACCTAGTTGAAAATTAGCAATTAATTAAGGTGACAGACTATATGGCCATTTCCTACGGGCGTTGTTTCTGCTGTTTGCTAAAGAAATCCTTCCTTGCAGGTAGCCATAGTGGGGTGGTGGATGGGCTATTGGCGATGTCAGCCTTTTACACGTTTGCTAGCAGTGATCTTTCCATGATACAGCCACACGGTGGGTTTTCTTCTTTTAGCTGGTGAGGTGTTAAAGCATTAATCTTCCCAGAGAATTGTGTTGTTATGGTGGTGTGGTGGTCTGCGTTTTCTTCTGTTTGCGTGTAGTTATACAGGATAATGATTTATGCATTAGCAGCATTTATTAGCATTCTGTATACAGTTGATTGTCTTTTTGGATTTGGTAAAAAGAGTTGCTACTGTTTGTATTATGAGGCTGCCAAGATATTGAAGTCCGATAAGACATGGGCGTGACTAGGGCTCGCATGCAGCTGATTCGGCTGCTCCGACCTGACTCTGTGTAGATCTCTAAACACTAGTCTATCTCTATGGGTTACTCTAATATTAAGATGCAAAAAATGCATTCCTGTGTTAGTGAAATCAATCTTTGTGCTATTGGTAGTTCGGTTGAATAGTTGTTGTGCACCGCTGGGAAATGCAGCCTATAAGCTTTCTGTTCTTGTAAATATGTTATCTTTTTTATAATACATTCTCTCCCTTTTTCTCCTTCTCTTTCATGCAGCAGGCGTAAATTTTTGCAAGTGCTCTCCTTCTACTCCATCGCCGTAAGGCTTATTTCAGAATCTATGGCTCTGGTGGCAAAAAATAATGTGATGCGTCAGACGGAAATGTTCTCGCAATTCATGGAAGTGACCGCTGCAATGAAAAGTAGCTCATTCTGAATGATTGGAAGCATCAGTTGTAATCAAATTTCAGGAAAGTGCTCAGTGAATGTGAGGACAGCTAGGGTATGCTTGAGATGATTGAGGTTTGTGGGGGGCAGGAAGAGATCTGAGGGATGCATGACATACAAGGCGCGGCTGTCTGTGTGATTCAAACCTGACATCCGTCCGTATCGTGTGCTGGTGGGCTCAGTTTAATGGCAGCTAATTCCACAGCTATGCTTTGCCTCCAGCCCCTGTTTTAACCCCCTCGCGACTCGTTCACCTTGATGTTTCCATTATACTCCCACCCAGACTGTGAAGACTGATCGCCTTTGTGGGTAATGGCCTTCGGATGTTTCACTCCGCCAAACTCCACTCCCTCCATGGACAGTCCCAACCATAATTAGGCTTTCATTACTTGAAATTTTTTCTAGTGGTTCCTGTTTCCTATCCTCCTCCCAAAACCTCACCCAGGCTTACTCTTGCTTCAGTTTCTTCTTCCCTCTTTTTATAGAGGATATATGAATAAAGAATACTATATGAATTTTTACATTGATAATGACTTTATTTCCTTATAATAGCAAGTACTGGTAAACTATGAAGCGGTGAAGGTTTCTTGTCTTACAGGGATATGATTAATCAAGGTGTTGTGGTTGCTCAAGGAAACAAACCACCGCATGTCAGATACGTTACCCTGGCCTCGTGATTATTGAAATTCTCGTTTTCAATTGCTTTGCTCTCGATGTTCGGCACCGCTGTCCTGGTTGTGCGTCTTGCAAGAGTGCGAGCCTGTTGTCTGGCTGGCATTAATCATGTGTGCCATTCGTGGATTTGTCTTCAGGCCTTCCTCAACTCCTCTACCATATCAAGGTTCTCCCCTCCTGTATCTCCAGCAGAGATTTGTTTGTGGTAGCATCACTAGCTAAGACAGCAATTAACCAATCTGGGACATTGATTTGGTAGGTTCAGACTGAGAGTCTTAGTACATGTGTTGAGCACCAGCGCTCATCCTTTCTAACGGTCAAATGCGATCCATTTCTTTACCCACCATTCTGGCATCTTGCTAAGTTGTAGGTTGAACAACTCTCTAACTTACTGTGTCCAGCTGTCCGGTGTATGCTTTGCGAGTATAAGCCATGGCATCAAGGAGGGTTAGTGCTGTTCCTCCCAGGATAAACTACCTCAGCATTCTTCAACAGCTCCCAACGTTTATTTTCTTGGTCTGGAAGTATTTCCCTTGGCTGGTAGCCGTGTTTTAAACAGTTTAGTTTAGTTGTGTTCCTGAAGACTCACGAGCTCCGACGCTTTCCTTCGGCCAATCATTTTCTTGCCTTACGTCTCATGTTGGTGCAAAGCGTGTCGCGCGTTTATCCACACTACCAGTGCTGCTAGTCCAATCATTGAAAAGTATCTCCCTTGGCGATATTTATTACTCTCTGACTTGGTTGCCTCCCTGTTTATTTGTTTTATTTTTTGTGTTTGTGCCAGACAGGGATGATCTTCTCATTCATATCGCCCCACCACATTTTAGGGTATATCCCATATGCATGCATAAGTCCATTCCACTATTGACCTGCATCATTTCCCAGTAGTGTCCACGTACCTTTCGTGAGCTCAACAGTCTAATGATTTGCGTTGCTACTTGCATCACAGCAAGCCCCCACAGTATGATTTTCCCACTTCCAAAGTTTTATTTCTGCCGAATTTGTGTCTGCGTTATCCTCGTAGCTGTTCTGGCTTGCAAGTCTTTTCCAGTTAGGCTTTTAAGTTACACGCGATCTTCTGCAAACGTTGTAGGGGTTCTCTCTCATCTGTATTCAGGCGTTCAGGGGGCAGGCGAATAAACAAGTTCACAATAAGTTCCATTTGAAAGTGCCTCTTTTACGATTGCTAAAGTTTCGGCATGTCTCATTGGGTGTAATCGTTTCCCAACACCTTGCAATATAAACTTGTATGTCGTTTGCCAACTCAGTCTGTGCTTGTTTCCCAGCGGTCCTAAATATTGTGTGCGTTTTCATATGGCACTTGTAGAAATCTCATGTTCCATTTATCCGAGTGCTAGGATCTTCCATAGTCACGTGGCCTCGCTTTTTGGTGTGTTGAGAATAATTTCTTGTGTCCATTTTGTCT
>NC_133777.1:33490721-33500664 GCF_003597395.2 Chelonoidis abingdonii
TCAAGACTAAGTTGATATAGTTTATGGAGGGGGATGTATGATAGGATAGGCCTAATTTTGGCATGAATTGATTTTGATATCCGCAGGTAAGTGTGCCCAAGGTGGTCTGTGATGGATGTTAGATGGGGGATCATGAGTTACTACAGAGAATTTTTTCCTAGTACTGCTGGTGAGTTCTTGCTCACTACTCAGGATTTAACTGATCAGCCATATTTGGCGGTCGGCGAAGGAATTTGTCCTCCAGGGAGATTAGCAGAAGCCCTGGAGGTTTTCACCTTCCTCTGCAGCATGGGCAACGGGTCACATCTGGAGATTCTCTGCACCTTGAGGTCTTTAAAAAACCAATTTAGAACTTTCAGTAACTCAGACATAGGTTAGGGGTTTGTTACAGGAGTGGGGTAGGTGAGATTCTGTGGCCTGCATTGTGTGGCGTCAGACTACATGGACCATAAAGGTCCCTCTGGACCTTAAGCCTAGGAAACTTGAAGATAAGCCTGATGTGTCTGAGACCATTAGAAATCAAACCCTGGGATCAGCAGGGCACTCAGGTTCTTCATGCAGCAATACCTGTGGGGAAGGTTTGTAAATTACTACAGAGGGACCAGGATATCAGCAACCCTAAGCCCCTGTGAAATGCACTCCAACAATAGCCATTGAGTAAGCCTCGCTGCACCCGGTTTCTCTCTGGAGCAAGAAGAAGAAATGACATCAGATCATTTCTCTTTTAAATCAAGAAATAATAGCCTCCCTTTCTTTAAGCATTTTCCTAGAGTATAAATGAGATCTATTTCCTCTGCGGCCTGTCTCACAGAACAACTCTGCCTATTGCTGCCTTCTAATCTATTTCATCCAGACCAGATGATGATACAGATTGCTATAACCCAGCTTTGGAGTCATGTGCATAAATGAGAATCTCAATTTTCATTTTAAAAAAGTGTGTAATGTGATGCCCCAGGGTTCACTGACAGTGAGACTGAACACCTGGATTACTTGGATCTATTGCTGAGACTAACTAGTAGCTCAAAAGCCTTAAACAATATCTAAACTTCTAAGTGGCCCAGCCACTAGAGAGTGAGCGCAACACTTAGGCCATGTCTACACTCCCACTTTTGCAGTATAAATTATGTCCTCAGGTGAGAAAAAAACCACCATCAGCCATGAGCGACTTAAGTCACCCACTGAATGCCGTTGAACAGCACTTATGTCAGCGGACAGCTTCTCCCACACATTGCTACTGCGGGATTCTCATCGAGGTGATTTTATTATGGTGACAGGAGAGCTTCCACCAGCACGAGCAGCTCACCAAGTGATCTTACTGTAGTGCAAGCACTGGTAACAGCTTTGCCACTGTAAGCTTGCTAATGAGGCATGTCTAAACTGTGGGTTTACAAAGTCTCTCCCCTCATAACCACACATTATGCAATTTATATTAACAGCTACAGAGGTTTGAAATAGGTACCTCAAAGCGGTAAACTGCCCATTGGCTTCTTAAAATATGAAACTTGCTCCCACGTCTGGGGAATGGGGCCTGCAGAAATAAGAGTGGGGCCATGGCATTAGGAAGACTTCACAAGTGGTCCTTCGTGGTTCTTATCTGCAACCTCAGATTACTTAATTTTGCCTTGGTTTTAACTACCAGTTTCCCATCGGTAGCAACAACCACATGCCACCATAATAAAAAAAAATCCTGAGATTTTTTGGAAACACCACCATTGGTCTTGCGGAAATTCCTGAAGAAACAGAGGTTAGTCTGGGTATTGATGTCAAGTGTGTATCCCTTAAAGTCACCCTTTGTAAGTCTTGTTCAAAAGAGTGTGTTGAAATTTTTCATTTAACATTGACAAAAGCATTTTAACAAAAATGAAATTACTGCAATTTTATTTTTTTTTTTTCAATTTCAATTTTGACAAAAGTGAGAATGTTTTGGCCTTGCTGTTAAATGTGTTTTCCTTGCCCCTTTCACCTCTCTTTTTCCTTCCCACTTTCATTGGCCAAATGGGAAACAGGAAATTAGTTGAGAGAAAATGGGGGAAAAACACTCAAACAAAAAGTTTGTTTACATACATTTTCAACCAACCCGAAAACAACAAAGACAACCCCGCCCAAAACCTGCGTTCCTCTTCAATGTGTGGAATGAAAATTGTTTCAATTTTTTAAAAAATATTAGCACTTCCAGCTAGGTTTTAGGCATAACCCAGGCTCTTCATGTCCTGAAAAAACGATATTTATTTCGCAGGGTTCCATGGGGCAGAATTTAGTTCAAAGGCCATTGTGTCACTTAAGATTAAGATTCAGGCTCATAACCTTGCTCCATTAATACTGTAGAACATAATCTTCTCTAAACATAATGACTAACTTTCTCCATTGAACAATCCAACACCCTTCACTGGCTTTTAATCCACTTGTACTACTTCAGTGTTCCAGGCAAGGCACCACAGCCAGTATGATAACACAGCACACCTCGTATAAAGAAAAACAGATCCAATCTGTATGAAACAAACTAGAGAGAGCTGCCAACAGAGCCCTTTAAAGGACGCGTAAGTACACCCAGGCGAGCGTGACCTGCAACTCATTCTTACTCTAAACACTTCTGGTGGAAGAGGAGCGCGGGGGTGGGAGGAAATTGATCTCCCTTTTTCTATACCTGCTGCCCAGTCGAGAAATGCAGCAATATCTGGAGGGGAAGCACCTGACATAAGGCAGGTCCTGGGGGCTCGGAGCTCAGGGAACATCGGGGATTTCTAGGATCTCCACAGGCCTTAAAGTCTGTTCCTTCCAGCCCCCGCTGCCTCATCCCGCTCCCTGCGTTCTCTGCCTGCCCGCTGCAGAGCCGCCCCCTCACCTCGAACCCCGAGCCAGGAGTAGGGAGACACCAGTCATAGAAGATTCCACCAGCTTCTTTGCTGCCGCCTGCTGCCTGCCATTGCCAAGCTCCCCGGGGCGCCACTCTGTCAGTGCCGGTCGCTCCACGACCCCGGGCCTCTGGCCTAGCACCACCTCGAGCCGTGAGCGCCGATGAAACCAACCCAGGCCCGCTGCGGCGGGCTCTGCTGACAACCTGCCGCGCGCTCCTCCGCCGCTGAGTGAGGCCCTGTGCGCCGTGTAGGGGCGATGAAATTGCTCCTTAGGAATGTGCTACTCGGGGTGTACTGAGTGTGCTCCTAACCTGCCCCCCCCCATGCCCCTATTGGCCGGACAGTCTGCTGGCTGCCTTTTGACAGCGGGTTAACAGGAGCAAAGAAGGCAAATCGGAGCCGGGGGCAGGGTCTGATCAGACGGCAAAAATTGGCTGGTCAGGAGTGTCAATCACTGGAGGCAGGATTAGGAAACGGGGCTAAGGGCAGGAGTTAAGTTCGCGGGTGAGGTGCTGAAGCGGTAAAACCCAGGCACAGATGGGGGCAGAGGGGTACAGTTTACCCCAGTGAGCTGAGACTACCCAGTGTCTGTCATAAAATGGTGGGGTGGCAGAAGGGCGTTTTATTTCCCCTCTCACGTATCCGTCAGTACAGCTCCCGGCTGGGTTTCTTAAGAGGCACAGGCCCCAATGCCTATGTCAATGCATTTCCTCTTTGTCTGATTAACCTAACTGCTGAGGCTTGGCCTGCGTCTAGCACGACGTGATTAAACCGAATTTATGTTCAGGTGTTGAAATTTCCGATTTAGACTCTGCACCCATGTCCACACAATGTAGGCCCCTGTTATATCGATTATAAAGGCTCTTTAATAACCGGTTTTCTGTATCTCCTCCTCTGAACAGAGGTTTTGTATGTCTGAAATCTGGTTTCCATGTTATTTGCTTCGGTAGTTGTTTGTGGCCAAATCGACTATAGTATTTGCCTCGGTGTGATATTTCCCACATGCCACCATTTTGACCGCTCTGCGAAAGCATTCTTGAACTCGGATGACTGCCAGTGTAGATCAGAAATAAGGCCCGCCAATCTTGTTTTGAATGTTTCATTTCATCCTGTTTTTGCCAGCGTGGGCTCGGATCAGCACAGAGTGTGGACGCTAATCAGTCCAAATCGAATAAAAGAGAGCTCCAGCATGGACCGTATGAGAGATACTGGTCTGATCGCTTATGTTGGAAGACCAAATTCTGCTCTATTCAGACCTCGTTACAGAAACGACAAATGCACAAAGCATTTGAAAACTCTTAGCTATTGAACAGAATCCATGCCATCACACAGTGCTGCGGTGACAAGCGTAACGGGAAAGCCAAAGAATCAAATGGACGCTCATGGAGGGAGGTGGCGGCGTCTGTCCTTTCTTAGCGCTGAAGAGTTTTTTTTTCAATGTTTGGCATTTTGTTTCTCTGTAACGGAGTCTGGATAGAACAGATGCTCCCATACCAGCCGATCGATCCAGGGTTAATCCTCTCCAGTACCAGGGACTCCAGCTGTCTCCATCGCGCATGAATCTCCGCTGAGCATGTCTCTCTCAACAAAGCATTTCGTCTTTTGGATTGAGTTCTTGTGCGCATCCGCCCTCTGCAGTTGGCGTCTCAATGCCTGTAAGTGGCTCAGAAACGAGCGCCACGATTGTGGGTCCGGTCGGGTGAGCATTCCAGGGAAATGAAATTCAAAGGAGTTTGTCCTCTCATCAAGTTTACCGGGCTCTCTTCTGTCTACCTGGCCCAGTTGCACCGCTTCCGAAGGAGATACCAAGAGTGTGCGTTATACAACAATGCACGCTTCCTGAGCTCTTTCACCTCTCAGATGTCATCATCGCTGGTTACTGGCCCGTAGTGGCCATGCATGCTGCTGTAGTATGCTCCCGCCTGCTGTCGATTTAGTGCACTGACAGCGGACGCATACCATCATCCGTCTACATTTCTGCCCTCTGGCGGTGGCAGATGGAACTTACACGCTCGCTACCAGCGTACCCTGCTCTCTGTGAGTCGATCGCTTGTCGGTCATTCCCGTGTACGAAACCTCGGTTTAACATGAAGCTTGCCTCCCGTGTTAGGTGATTATAGTCGAGTCTATTAAAGGGCTCGTTGTTGTGGTACGGTGGTGCAGGTTAAAACGGTTTAACACCGCTAAATTCGGTTTAATTGTCGTGTAGACCAGGCCATAGCTCAGTAGGTTAGATCAGACAAAAGGAGTTGCATTGACTAGCATGAGGGCTGTGCCTTTGAACCCAGCCCTGGGAAGTCATGCTGTCTGTGAGAGGGAATAAAAACGCCCTTCTGCCCCCCCCACTTTTGCAGACTTGTGTCTCAGCCCCACTGCGGTAACTGGTACCCCTCTGCCCATCTCGTGCTGGTTTTCGCTCTTGCAGCACCTCACCCGGCTTAACTCTGCCTTCAGCCCCTTTATCCGCTCCAGCTGATGACACTCTGACCAGCCAATTTTTGCCGTCTGAATCAGACCTGCCCCCCGGCTCCGATTTGCTTCTTTGCTCCTGTTTAACCCCTGTCAAAAGCAGCCAGCAGACTGTCCGGCAATAGGGCAGGGGGCAGGTACGGGCACATCGTACCCCCGAGTAGCACTTCCTACAGGGAGCAATTTCATCCCTACACCGGCGGCACAGGGCCTCATCCGCGCCGGAGGAGCGCGGCCGGCAGGTGTCAGCAGAGCCCCGCCGCAGCGGGCCTGGTGTTTCACTCTGCTTTCACCGTCTCCGAGGTGTGTGCCAGAGCCCGGTCTGTTGGGAGCGACCGCGGACGTGGAACGCGCAGTTCTGCCCGGGGAGCGTGGCAATGGCTCCTCATCACTCTCATCGCCGCGCTGCTGTAGCTGCCTCCTCCTTGCCTGTTTTTGCAGGTCCTGGTTCAGCATAGACTGCATAAGAATGCGCAAGGTGTTTACAACGTCCACGATTGCAGTCTTGAGCTGAGCAGGGTCCATGCTTGCTGTGCTATGGCGTTTGCACAGTTCACCCAGGAAAAAAGGTGTGAAACAGTTGTCTGCTGCTTTCACGGAGGGAGGGGTGAGGCTGTACCCAGAACCACCTATGACAATGTTTTTTGCCCCCTCAGGCACTGGGATCCCAACCCAGAATTTCAAGGGGTGGGGGAAACTGTGGGAACTATGGGATAGCTACCCACAGTGCAACACTCCGGAAATCGACACTAGCCTCGGTACATGGACGCACACCGCAGAATTAATGTGCTTAGTGTGGCCGTGTGCACTCAACTTTATACAATCTGTTTTAAAAAACCAGTTTCTGTAAAATTGGAATAATCCCGTAATGTAGACATACCCTATGTCTACACTACAAATTTCAAAGCACTGTTGCGGGTGCCAGTGCTGCTGGTAATCCACCTCGATGAGGGGGATTAGCTCCGAGCACTGGGAACCGAGCCTGTCCACACTAGCGCTTTAAAGTGCTCAAACTTTCTGCACTTGAGGGCTCTGTGTGTGATTTTTTCACACCCCTGAGCCAACAAGTTAGAGCACTTCAATTTGCCAGTGTAGATAATCCCTGAGACTTAATTTAGTGAAACATTTTACATATATCCCTTCAGAAACAAAGAATCCCTTATCACTGTATCTGAATGCACAGAGTCTCTGAGCAGTTTCCCAAGTTGTCTTATCTACTGCTGGGATTCCCTGAATTCCCTGAATTTTTAATTATAATTTTTTCTTCTAATTTTTAGAGCAGATATTTATTCTTGGATCATCTGACTTCCACTCTGACTGAATTTCTGGCCCATTGTCAAAACTTTGGTTTGAGTCAATCCACAAATGGTGTAAATATTGGTGGTCAGACCAATAGTCCACCTACTCTAGTATCCTGTCTTGTGACAGTGGCCAATGCCAGGTGCTTCTAAGGGAATGATCAAACCAGTCAATTTTCATAGATTCATAGACTCTAGGACTGGAAGTGACCTTGAGAGATCATCTAGTCCAGTCCCCTGCCCTCATGGCAGGACCAAATACTGTCCAGACCATCCCTGATAGACATTTATCTAACCTACTCTTAAATATTTCCAGAGATGGAAATTCCACAACCTCCCTAGGCAATTTATTCCAGTGTTTAACTACCCTGACAGTTAGGAACTTTTTCCTAATGTCCAACCTAAATCTCCCTTGCTGCAGTTTGCAGTTCTATAGCCCTATGCTGCTTCTTTCTGTCATTTTAGAGTGTTATGGGTGTGAACAAGTTTTTCTCTCCTCCTTCCTGTTGACATCCTCTTTTTGAGATACTCCTGAAAATCTTGCGTATCACTTGTCTCCCTTCTTCTTTAGTTCTTCTTCCTTTTTCCCCATAACTATGACAAATCCAATTCTTTCAAACATCCTTCCTTTCACATTTGTGGTGTCTATTATCTTCATAGTACCCTTGTTCATTCGCCTTTGTTGTCTCTTCCTGTGTTACCCTCATATCCAATTTCTTCCTACATTCTTTTCTGTGATAATTATGGTTCAGTTGCCCAGTAATCTGGTACACCAATCACTTCCAGTTTTCATGTCGTTTATATGGTTAGCTTTCTAACCAGCTGCAGTGTCGCCGTTCGTCTTTAGAGTTCGGGTAAGAGAAGTCTATGATTCGTCGTTTCTTCTGTTAAATACAAACAGCACCGTTTAATGTCCATATCCCAGATTACGCAGCGGTTGCTTTTTTCGTGCACAGTTTTATCATCTTACTGTTGACGTCACTTCATATTAGCTTGCTGGTCCACTTATTGACCCCTTTAAGTTTATCTCTTTTCGCGGCCGGAGGCCTTTCTGTCTTTCCTAGGACATGTGCTCTTCCCCTTCATTCTTTGTTTATGCTTGGTTGAATATCGTCTCTGGTTTCTGAGTGTTCTTTCCTTCCTTAAGTGTGAAGCATCTTTGCATTTGTCTTTTATTAGAACTTTCATCTGGCTTTATTTGTTCTTCATACTCATTTTTCTCCAGATGTCCTATATCATTTGAATTCTTGACCCTGTTCTTCTCTCCTACAGACACATTGTCCTATTCCCCTCCAGTGGTGGCTGTATCTTAACTTTTTTCCTGTCCTGCAATACTTATATGAAGCGTATTTCCTTTCTTCTTTTTTATTGCTTATACATCGTCTAATGTCTCTTCTCTTGTTATTTGTATTTATTTGTAATTATCGATAAAATACTTTGGTAACAGAGGCTGGTCTGCCAAACAGGACCTCCTTGGAAACCCCAGTATTCGGTTTAATTATACCTTTCTCTAGCCAGTGAGTTGTAGGGAGCCATAATTTAATCCCTACAGCTCCTCTCTGTGGTTGACCCGGTTTATCGCAGCCAGTCTTATGCTTTCTCCACTCTTTTCTGTTTATTGTAGTTAGCCCCATTTCTTAAAATTATATTTTTCTTTACCTAGTTTTTATTCGATGATAAGAATTATCATGCGTGAAGTGATGACTGTGCTTTATTGCTATAATGTCCTTTTATCTAAATGTTCTGGCTTATGTGGTTATACGAACATCCAGTGTCTCGCTTTTGTTTCTCCTCTATTTATTACACACAGTATCTTGTATCCTATCAAAGAATAGCTATCACATATTGGCGCCTGTTTTGACACCATTTGTTCGGTTTAGCCAAAGGGTCCATGTCTGCTGCTTTATTCGGGCCATCTACCTTACCACCTTTCTCAAGTGTTTGCATGATGATTTTCCTTTCTTTTACTTTGCTCCATTATCTCCGCTGCACAGAGTAATATACGTGAGGAGCTGGGTCTGTAGTTTTCCTGTGGTTGGTTTTTATTTCCCTTTTTATTAGTGTCATGGGTGCACTTATATTGCTCTTGTCTCAGTTTACTTCTGGAATCTTCTTTCTCCGCTTCTCCCATGATTTTCCAATAGATAACGCTAGAGGCCTTATGATACCTCGTTCTCTAATTAACTTATCCCTTTGAGGTATTCTAGGATTGCATTTTCATCAGGCACTCTTCCCTTTAGCGGTTGTCTTTAGCATCTAACTCCTTTCTAAGTGATTTTTAACTTGCTTCTTTTTTTTTTTTTACTTTTATCTATGTTTGGTTCCTAAACTCTGGTATCCCCTCTTCCTCAGTAAGCAATGCACTATGCTTTTAGACGTTTCCTCATCAACTTCTCCCAGTTTGGTAATACCGAACATAAGAAGTCATACGATATCTCTTCCTGATTCCCAAGTGTTTTCTCTGGTTAACTGGTTTCTGTCCTCTCCTCGATCTTGTTGAGCAGGTGGTATTTCCTACCCCTGTCCTGATCTTCCTTCTTGCGTGGTTTTCTCGAATCTATTGTCATTTCATAATAAAGTCTCTTTCTTGTTCCCTTTTATTCCTCGATTTTAGTGCTAGTTTGAGCGTCCATTTTGTGCCTTTGCCTTTCTGTAAATCTTGCTCCCTGTCCATTTCCTGTTTATTTGGCCTTATTATTCATTTCCTTTGTTAATCGTTGACCTTTTCCATTTCTTTATCTGGACTCCTTTTTACTTTTGGTATGGTCATGCAAGATCTTGTTGGGTCATAGCCAAGGTGGTCTTTTGCCCATCATTTCTATCTCCTTTGGCGGAGTTTCCTCCCACTTTTTCGTGTTTAATAGCTTGCTTTTTCGGGCCCCTTAATAGTGCGGTCTCCTTTTTTTGAAGATACTGCCAATCGTCCTCAGGTGTTTTTCGCTTCCGGTTCTAGTTTTCTCTGTATTTCCCATGTCACGACTCTTATGCCCTAATCAAGTGACTCTTCTTGCAAGTTTCTTACCATAAATCCTCGCCTCCTTCCTGATATATCCTTTCGGATTGTCGTCTTCTATTTCTTTGCTTCTTTTTACTGCCCTTCTACCTCTCTCCTTTTTAATAGTAATTGTGTCTAATACTCTATGATTCCATGATCACTTTCTCCCAAGCTTTTCCTTTCTACTGTCATAATTTGCTCTAACGGAGTTTTCCTCCCTTTATTGTTTAAAATCAAGTCTTTAGAACACGTGTACCTTCTGTCCCCCTAGTTTAGCTAGTCCAACCTTCCGATAAAATAAATAAGAGTTTTGTGATTATGCAATG
>NC_133777.1:33500689-33566404 GCF_003597395.2 Chelonoidis abingdonii
TGCCTCCCAGTTTTCCCCTGACCCTCCTTTCTCTCTGCCCTTATAGCCCACGATCCCTCTTGTTTCCGACCCATCTCCCAGGTCTTCATGTTCCCCACTTACATGTGGGCTTTGCTCACCTGTCCCCGTCGAACCTAGTTTAAAGCCCTCCTCACTAGGTTAAGCCAGCATGTGTGCAAATAGGGTCTTTCCCCTCCTCGAAAGGTGAACACCATCTCTGCCTAGCAGTCCCTCCTCGAATAGCATCCCGTGGTCGAGGAGCCAAAGCCCTTTTGGCGACATCATCTTCGCAGCCAGGCATTCACCTCCATGATGCATCTGTCTCTGCCCGGGCCCCTACCTTTGACAGAAATGACTTATTGAACCATCCCATTGTCCACTCCCAGCATCTGGCAGTCAAAGACCATTTTAGGGACATGCAGAGCATGGGCCTGTATCCTTGATTATCTTGGCTAATAGCCAATCTATTTATCCTGAGGGACTGATCTAATTCTTTGTTCAACTCATTCATAGTTTTTCCTTTCAAAATATAATGAACACATCTACAACCCCAAGATACCTTTATAACCACAAAAATTCTAAAATCATGAGTTATACACCCTCAAGTCAAGAAATTTTAATAATTTTTTTTTATGTGCCTCTTTGTTCCTGAGCCTGTTGGGTGCAGTAAAGCCAATTCCAATGCCTTGAGCCTAAACACCTGAATGAATCTTAGTCTACCCTCATACTCCCAAACATTTAATATACCTAAGGCCATAGCTACAGTTTAAGTGTGGGTTAACTCAAGTAATGTCACCATAGAGTCACTTAAGTTACTATGTAACTTGTGTGCATGCCTCCTGCGCTCCTTGCCTCAGCAGGACTTGTATAGATCCAGAGTGAGGTGCACCATGAATAGATATCCACTGTCTACCCACTGTATTTTGGGAAGCTTTTGTTTGGTAGTGTATACTGGGTACCAAACAGGTCACATGGGTGGTTGTGGCCATGGGATCAAACTTCTTATAATGCATTGTTAACCATCCACTAATTTTATATGTATCCCATACATAAACGTATACATAACGTTTACACCTTTTTTTCTAAACCCACTAACTTGCCTGGCCCTCCTCACTCTCTGCCATCTCACACAGAATCATGGAGCTTGCATGGCTCTGCACTATTGTCATGAGCATTTGCACCCAAAGGTGCATGCTCCTTTAGTATTTTGAAGATCAGGAAACATACATGTGGAGTCTGACATTATACTCTACATTCTTTATGAAAATATGCTTATGATATGGATATGACATAGCTAATATATACTTCATGCAAGATGCCCGATGTAGGGTGTCATGGAAAAACTTAAGACCTATTGACTGTGTTTATCCAACCTGTATGCATGTAACATTTGTATCTGAGGCTAGAAATATTGACCATGTCTCTGTATTTAAAATGTGCTCAGTTGGATAAGGCCAGACGATGTTAGTGGCTTATTGAAGGAATGCACAAACACATGAAGATTATCCCAGGAACTGTGCCTCTGAATGATAGTGCTATACAATGGAGACTACTTGACTAAGATCAGATACCTATATGCAGTGGGTGCCATTTGACCCAGGTCACAGCAAAAGAGCCTTCCAGAAACTGGGGGGAAGAAAGAAAAGGTGGACAATGATAATCTACAAGAACAACCAGAAACACCTGAGGTACAAGGACTGAACAGTGAGAAATGATTGACCCAGCAATCTGGATGATGGGAAGACAGACACTTCAGCTCACCTCAGCATACTGAGAACAAGAAGGATCTGATATTATCAACCACTGAAGAATAATCCACGTGTATACAATATATCTTGTCCCCCCATTATGCAGATATAGGCCTTTTTCTCACTGCTAATAAAACTAATGAAAATGACACAAGACAAGTTAAGTTTTAACAGTGAAGACAAAGGCTAAAAAAAAGTCTCAAAAATTAAATGAGAGAGTTTGGAGGTGACATCTGAATACCACAGTTCTGAGTGTAATTTTGGTGGTGATACCTCTTTGCTCCTTATGTGAGTGTAACAGTGACAGCACAATGGTAGATTTTCTGCCTATGATCTTGCTTTCCAAAGGAATTAAGTATTTCACATACTATGTATAACGTTTTCACTACTCTTAATGTTTTGTGTGCATTCAATTTTTTTTTTTATTAACAGACTGTATGACCTACTATGCAGTGGAAAGGGACTAATAAATATTTTTTAAATATTAAAAGGGTTTTCATTAAGGGTGTTTAATGCAATAGCCATGAAATTACACTTGCAAAAGGTTTTTTAAACAGTCCTGAAAATATAGGAATGTTGGCTTGGTTCTTTCAATACCACACACATTTTTGGGGTTTGTCTAATGGGTATTTTGAGAATGGTGACTAAGCATCTTGTCATACAGTGAAAGTGTCAATTAAGATTTCTTGAGTAATAAATGTGTAAATAAGGCTGTGATACTGGCCATAAACCATGGTGGATTTGATTTAAATCGATATGATTTAAATAACAATTTAAATCACTAGTCATGAAGACTCGATGTAATCATGGTTTTCTAAATAAAAGTGCATTCCTGTTGCTTGTTACAGCCTTAACACATATTCTTCACAACTGAGAGTTAGATCCAATGGTTCCTTATAATTTGTTCTGCTTGTGCAGATACTCTTTATATTTCAGATCCCTGATGTAAAATAGCCAAACTGCATGTCTGAACCTGGGCCTGTGTGATTTCAGTCAGTTGGATAATTTGGTTATTTTTCTTCATTAGTTTTACAGACTTGTCCAATTGACCCGCAAAGAAAAGTTAAAGTTTAGAATATACTTGTATCCAGCGTGTTAGTTCTTTTATCCTCATGAGTTGGGAAGTAACAGGTTAAGGTGGGAGTTTTTACATGTAGTTATATTACACATACATTGCTCTACTGGTGGTTCTTGCCACAAAATCTCCTCTAATCCAATGGCACTGTAGCAAGGTTGGGACTCACCAGCGCAGTGCCTCCTGCTGGTTGTCTAGGGAATTAGCTCTCCAGTGTACAGAGCGCCTCCTACTGGCCAGTGTACAGAGCACCTCCTACTGGCTAGTGTCTCACCTGCCGCTGGCACCTGTATCCCTGCTGGACCCCGGTGCCCTTTACCTTGGGGTGCTGCCACCGCAGTAACCCCTTAAACCCACCTTGCCTCAGTGGCTACTGCCAATCATCTAGCCCCCGTTCACTGGGGCAGACTGCAGTGCAATGGGCACTCATAATTAGCAAGGGGTTAGGACCTGCTGCCTATGTCTATCCCTGGGCTGCTCCTCTGCAGCCCCAGTACTTTCTCATAGGACTTCACCAAGGCCTGCAGCCTCAGGGTTTAAAAGGCTGGTGCTCCCCAGCTCCCCTCGCCCTTCCCCAGCACTGCTCCGCTTCAGGTACCTTACTCCCCTCCCCACTCATTCCATGGCTAGAGTGAGACTTCTCCAGCTTCTGGGCTAGCTGGGCCCTAACTGAGCACAGCCACAGCTGTGTACCATCCAGAAATATCAGGAAAAGGCTATTTTCATGTTTTGTCAGCTGAGGAGTTAAGACTGGGTGTGAGCTAAAGATATGACAATCCATCTCACTTTCTGTTAGCATAATAGCTAATACTTGTTGTGCAGAACACCACAAGGCTAAGAGGCACAGCCCTTTGCAGCTCTCAGGAACTGCTAATGGTAAGAATTCACTACCCGCAGCAGCAGTGAAGTCCAACTTTGCTAAAAAAGGGCCATCTGATGTAGCCGATTCCTACAGATCGCAGTCTCACATACCGACCGTGTGAGAAACTGCTGTCTGTGGGAATTAACTTCCTCACATTGTAGTGTTACAGGTAGCACATCCCTATAGTTTGCAGTTTCATACGTGTTTGTGTGAAAAGCTACCTGTAGGAACATGCTACCTGCAGCAGCACGAGGTCCAACTTTGCTAAAAAAAAAAAAAAAAGGTCATCTGATGTAGCTGATTCCTACAGATAGCAGTCTCACATACCAATGATGCAGCAGCGACAGGTCCAACTTTTCTAAAAATGGTATTTCAAGCAGTCTCACATGTAAAACCAGCCTGATAGCTTTCTTTAACAGTGTAACAAGCCTACAAATGGTAGATGTGGTATATCTTTAGCCTTTAGTAAGGCTTTTGATACTGTCTCCCATGACCTTCTCATAAACAAACTATGAAAATGAAACCTAGATGGACATAATGATAAAGAAGATGGGAATGAGTGGGGGTCTCCAGGAATCAATTGTGGATATGTTTCTATTCAAAATCTTAATGACTGAGATAATGGCAGAAATATAACAGTTTTCAAGCATGTACAAATAAAGTAGCATCTTTTTACAAAAGCTGTTTCTTATAATCTATACGTATCACTAACTGCTACGGATGACACATTTTTACACATAGCAATTTCACATATATTATAGTGCAAGAAACTGCTACCTGTAGGCATTTGCTACATCAGGTAGCAGTTTACTACAATCTATATGTATCAGTAAGTGCTATCAGTGGCACATTCCTACACAGAACAATATCCTTCACAACACTTGGCACAAGCTGGGGTGCGCTGGGGAACATTGGGCTCCTAGGAGGTTACTTACCAGGCATACGTTGCAGGTGAAACGCGGGGTGTGGATAGGGCCAAGTCAGGGCCTGTGCTGGAGACCAGCCAGGTAGAGTGTCCATTGCGGGTGCCAGGGTAAAGGGGTGTGTCAAGCCAAAGCAGCGTTTTGTGCAGGGTGTGGGCTTGCCCCCCACCCACCTGCATGTGCTGCAGCAGCTGGGTCCTACTGAGGTACGCTCGTTTGTCACCCCTCTTGGCATGTATCACATAACTGGAGTAGCGTAACTTAGGTCGACTTACCATGGTAGTGTATACTGTCATGTTCTGTACCTCGGGGGAACACCCAGCACACTCATGTTCATCCTTATAATATGATTGTGTGGTATCTAATGCAAAGTTTGTCATGTCAATTCAGAATGCTCATGATTCACTGAGCATTGTTGTTATGATAGTATTATAGCAATCGTTGTTATAGTAATGTGTTAGGTTGTAATTTCATGTATATAATTATGAGGCTGAAAATATGTCCTCATGGCTTAAAGCAAGCCCAGGCAGAAGCAACGGGACAGTTCACACCTCATCAGGGCATGCATGGGACAAACCCAGCCTGGCCTCACAGGAACAAAGGACACTGGCCTAGGCAACAACAAAGGATCTGTTGGACTCTTGAGCGAGTCACCCCCTTCCTTTGGTCAGTCTGGGAGTGCAATGAGGTAAGGCTCACTTGACTCTGAAGGGATGTGGGGGAAGAAAAGCCAAGAGGGAAGAAAGGACTTGATAAAGGGGAGAGAGGTTTGCCATGCTCCTCCTCTCTCTTCCACCTCCATCTACAGACATTATTACCACTAAGCAACTGAAGCACTGATCAAAGGGGAGAGCCTGGCTGAAGGGCAACCAGCCAGCTTGTGGTGAGAAGCATCTAAGGTTGTAAGGGCACTGAAAGTGTTAAGATCAGCTTAGAATGCGTTTTGCTTTTATTTCATTTGACCAAATCTGACTTGTTATGCTTTGACTTATAATCACTTAATATCTTTGTAGTTAATAAATCTGTTTATTCTACCTGAAGCAGAGCATTTGTTTTGAAGTGTGTCAGAGACTCCCCTTGGGATAACAAGCCTGGTGCGTATCAATTTCTTTGTTAAACTGACAAACTCATATAAGCCTGCAGTGTCCAGCAGGCATAACTGAACACTGCAAGATGGAGGTTCCTAGGACTGTGTCTGGGACCGGAGATATTGGCTAGTGCCATTTGGTTGCACAATCCAAGGAGCAGCTTACATGCCAGAGGCTGTGCGTAAGCAGCCCGGGAGTGGGGTTCTCACAGCAGAGCAGAGTAAAGCTGGCTCCCAGAGTCAAAGACTGGAGTGACCTAGCAGATCACCAGTCCAGATACCACCTAAGGGAAATGTCACATATACACAGCTTTAGGCTTACTTCCAAAAGCAGAGACTAGTCTATCCCTTTACTATTTATTCCCCGGCCCCACCCAAATAAAAACCCCACACAAAACCACAACCTTGTGTTAACTGAGAATTCAGGTTTCTCCAGTGGATTTTCTGTCAGAAAACACAATTCCTAAAAATCAAAGGAACTAGGTTAAAAAAGGCACTTCCCTCACCAAAACTGCTCTCCAAATATTCAGTCACTGGAGCACACTAACTCCTCTGAACATACTCATTTTCAATTCAACCATCCCATATCAACACACACCAACAACTGACTGGACACTCTGCACCCCATATTCACCATTGTGGTATGATTGACATAATTATGATACACTTTGCACAAAGTATCACACAAGGTGTCAATGGAAAAGTTATGATTTGTTAAATATGATTATCCTATTTGTATGCATGTATTATATTTGTATCTGGAGTAATGAATATTGACTATGCATTTGTATTTCAAATGTGCTTGCTTTGGGTAACACCCACAAAGCTTTATTTCTAGTCTGGCCAGGACATTGTGAAGGAACTATTCAAGTTGAATGGCCCATCAAAGAACACAGCTCACAATGGACCATGGAAGACGCCTATCTACATCTGATGGACCTTCCTCAGGAAGTTCTATCTGGAATATGGGTAATGGCCCCTGCTATGACTCAGTGAAGCATGCAAGGGCATGTGATGAGATCACGGGATACTGAACTCCATTTTGGTACTCGTATTTTTCCACAAACTGGGCTGGGAACTTGGCTTGGAACAAAGGAGTTCCTGCCCTATGGAAGAAACTACAAAAGGGGGAAGTGACATCACCAAGAGGCCTCACTCTCTACCCAAGAGAACACCTGGAAACACCTTTGAAACAGAGATTGAACTGGGGGAAGTGCTGGTCCCAGGCTGGAAGAGAGGATTCCTGCCTGTGTATAAAACATCTACAAACTGCTTGTACTATAAGGTGGAATCTCCATTCTTAGAGGTTTTGACAAAGCCCTGGCTGAGATGATTTAGTTGGTGTTGGTCCTGCTTTGAGCAGGGGGTTGGACTAGATGACCTCCTGAGGTATCTTCCAACCCTAATCTTCTATGATTCTAACAGGGTGAGACACTGTTTGATTCAAATCCCATGTAGTGTATAAGATTTAGATAGCTTAAACAAAATGCAATCTTCTTTAATCTGTTTTCTGTCACTCATAATCACTTAAAGTCTATCTTTCTGTAGTTAATAAATCTATTTTATATTTTACCTAAAAACAGTGTGAGTGAAGTGTTTGGGGGAGAAAAATCTCAGCTCACTTAAAGGTTTGTGCATATTCCTCTCCACTGAGGGAGGGACAGACTGGATAATTGTAATCTCTACTAGTCAGGCTTTTTGGACCAGTGCAGGACGGTACAGCTCCAGGGTCCTGGGTTGGGGGTATTTTAGCTGGAGCCAACATTACTATTGGTGGTTCATGTAGTGGCTGGCCAGAACATTCATGAACACAGCTGGATGTGGCCCCTGCCTGTGGATGTCAGGGTTTTGCAGCTTGTCACAATGGTAATGGGAGAGAGAACCCAGATTGGTAAAATAAAGGGCTCAGCGGTACCCCAGTTCCAGGCTGCACCAAGGGCAGGGAGGGGGAGGGGGAAGGGAACTGACACAGTGACCACCAGACAGCAACTACCAGTCTGAACTCCAGGCTGTTAACATGCCATTTCAGTCTACACGATACTGTGTATGTACATGAAAGGATGGGCATGGGGGAGTTTCAATCATATGTGCATATACTATTGTTAATCCTCTGCAATGGATAACTGATCCACTTCGTTCTTAAAGTCAGACTATATTTATACCATCTTTTGAGCACTTAAGTCTATAACATTTATTCAATTAAAAAAAATAAAGTAAAATATTCTCAAAATTAAGGTCTATCAAACTTTTTTTTGTCCTGAAATTTCCTCTATTTTTATTCAGAGGCTCCATGGCCATCAGAAGTGCCACTGGTGAGATATGGAACCCCCGAGTGCTGAACATGCTAGCACAACATTTGACATCTTCAAATGTTGCAGTCTGGGAGGGCAGAGTATCTGCTCATCTAGGCAGCAGATGTCAGAAATTCTGAGGAGACCAGTGATGCCAGCAGGGATTACAACTACAATGAGGGCTCACTTAGATGTTGTTTCCAGTGAACTTATAAAAAGATATTGTAAGGAAGAACAAACCTAACTGAAACCTACCAGATTTAAGGTTTCTTTATGAATGCCAAACTTGCTAAGATTCACCACAGTTTAAGTCCTATCATTGTCTAATTGACCTGAAGTATCTCAGACATGGTCTCCTCTACCTATGAGGGGGCATTTCAGACACATTTTCTTGGTGGTAAGTTCAGAATCAAGATCAGGATTGGAATGGAAACTCTCTCAGTCTTCTGTAGAGTCAGAAAGCTAACTGATACATCAAGTGAAGATAATTATGAGAATGAGTAGATAAGCAATCATCTAATCCCATGTAGAGCTTCTATTGAGGATATAAACCCAGAGGGAACTCCGCACCTCAAGACGGAATGGTGTCCAGTTACATCACTGCCATTTTGGATACATTCTCTACAGCAAAAGCATTTCACCTCATCACTGACACATAGAAACTAACAGACCAGCAAGCTGTGTAGAGTCCTCGGGAAGCTCTCCAACCATATTAGTGTAATACAGATGGAAATATATACTAGAGCCTGTAAGACCCACTTTGAATGTTTATGTAGTTCAAGAACAACATTGCTTTCTGTTGCAGAACGAAGTCCATGCACCCTGCAGACAAAATCACTGCCCACGCAGCAAGACAACATTAAGAGCCAGCAGCTCCTGCTTTTCATGGGTTTGTACACAGCCCTGAGGATTCAGCCCAGGAGGAAAGTTGGTGGTGAGGGTCTCATGCCAGGGAGCAATACAAGGCACTAGGCTGCCCACGGCCTGAGCGAGGTGGTGAGCACTCTGCTTCAGGGTACAGGACATCAAGGGTGTGACATGAACTCACGGCCCGTGGCTGACAGTGCCAGGTAGAGTCATCGCCCCCTCCCCAGGCTCCCAGCCAGATTGCAGGCTGTCAGCAGAGCTGCTTCAAGGCCACTAGGATTTCTCTAGAAAATGACAGATGAACATTGGGAAGTCAACACTCTGGCATTAGGAGGCCCTATGGTGAGAGACAAAGGGAACAGCCAAAGGTCTATTCTGGGAAGTGAAGTTAATGTGTGTGTGTGTGCTGTGATATCCACATAGGCCTATGTGGGCACATATCAACACAGAACAGCACACGGAGCAGCTTCCCTTTCCTCTACAGCAGGGCTCAAATCCAGTGCTCAAGAGAGAGGACAGAGACAGACAGGCACCTTGTCCTTCAGGTGGCTCCATTGTAGAGTGATCCCAGCAGCAGAACTCCACCTACTCTTTTACCTCTTGTCTAGCAGAGAGCTGACAAACTCATTGCAAGGAGGTCTGGCAACTGAAAGCAAGAGCTGCTCTGGAACACTTAGTTCTTTGGTACTTTCAAGGGTGACGCAGGAGGAAGAAACACCAAGGTCTTAAAAAAGCATTCTTTGAGAGGGAGAGGACAATGCGGCTGCCAGTGACCACTGAGCATGGCGCTTGGGGGAGCTGGTAGTTGGCACCAGGGTTGTGGGAATGCTGCCAGTCCCGGGTGAGTCTCTAGTTTCATATAGTGAAGGTGTCCTGACTCCAGACCCGTTCACCTGCAATGTATGTGGCTCGCACCTGTAAGCTGTCGTCCAGCAGCAGGAAATCTGCAGCAGACAAAGAGAGAGGAAGCAGGAATCAGAGGCAGCAGGAGGGGTGCTTGATCTGTTGGGATTGCCAGGGGAAAAGGACTGTAAGAGTTACATTTCCTGCTGATGGAGGAGACATTCCAATACCCATGGAGACTGCAGAGGATTTGCAGGAAGGCACATACCCCAAACAGTGGTAGAACTGCCCCTACCCAGGCTGTAGCAGTAGGAGGGCTGTAGGGAATGGTGTAGCAGCCCCAATGGGGTGAGGGAGCTCATAGGTATGTCAGCCTCAGCTCCTTCTAGGAGCCACCCCCATGGGGAATGGTGATGGTGGGCTGGGGAGCTCACTGCTACTCCAGCCCTAGCCTCAGCCACCAGACGACACTGTGGAGAATGGTGAAGTGGTGCATCAACCTGCCATCATACTGATACCTGCATCGTTGTCATAGTTCAGGGTCCCCTTTCGGTGCTCAATTCCCAGGAGCTGGGCAGGATGTAGGGATGCTGCCTCCAAGGCTGTCTCCACAGTGCATCCTTTGGGGAAGAACAGGACCTTGTTAGGGCAGTTAACAGACATCCTCTTTCAGGACCTCTCCGCTGCTTCCCACACCAGGCAGCCCTTCAGACAAGGCAGGGCTGCTGGAGCAAAGTACCAGCTGAATCAGGGTCCTACCAAGATACTGACAGCCATCTCTGTGGGAAATGGAACAGCAAGGGGCTGCTGGCTGCTAGCCAGCCACATGCTGAAATCAGACATGCTGGGTCTTCTGTGACTACTGGGCCCATAACATTTATCCCCGTGGGAAGATGAAATGTACAAAGCATGTGAAAGCTCTTATATAAGACAACATGCTAACCAACAATTTTTCCCTACTTGGAAATTAACCATGAACAATAGGTTAAGTTGCCAATAAATGATTATAAACAAGTGCAAAAGAACCAGACAAAGAAGCTAGGTTAGTCCAAACATAAGGAGACCTGATGGTATGATTCAAAGACTGAGTTGAAATTATCCTTGGCGAAAACAGAAGATGTGGAACCAGAAGTTAACGGACCAAAGTTCGTGAGAGGGACATTGGGTCTAATTGGTAGAGAAAATAATGTGAGAGGATGAACTATGCCACCAACATTCCCCTTCTGGGACTTCCTTTAAAAGGAAAATAGACTCTCTCCCCTACCCCACTTTGTCATAGACTATCAGGGTTGGAAGGGACCTCCTCTAGTCCAACCCCCTACTCAAAGCAGGACCAATCCCCCATTTTTGCCCCCAGATCCCTAAATGGCACCCTCAAGGATTGAACTCAAAACCCTGGATTTAGGGGGCCAATGCTCAAAAAACCGAGCTATCCCTCCCCGCCTCATCTTAGCTCCTCTCCTGCCCCCCCCCCGCCCCCAAGATAGAAGGAGCAGATCAGACTGAAACACTTTCTTCCAGGCAGAATGCCAGCTGGCCTTGCTCTCAATTAAAGAACTTCATTTTCAGAACTCGGGTGAAAATAATCACAGCATTATGACATCCAGTCCTCAGTCCATCAGTGGAGATGCCTGATTGCCAGCATCACAGAGATGCACAAGATCCTGTTTTGTCTCCCTTCCTTTCATATTGTTCCCCACACCATCCCTCCTCCTGTCCTATTTCTTATTCTCTTGGCTTTCTATAATCCTGAAATCAGCTGCACTGCATCAGCACAGTGAGATGAGCTGACCACAGTCTTGTCCCATCTAAGAACAAAAGACCCAAGCAGATGACATCCCTGACTGGAAAGTGAACCAGGGTCCAAGCAACAGGGCCTGTGGTCAACCTGCCAGCCAAAAGCTTCCATTTGAGACTGACCAGCCATCCAGGATTCCAAAGACATCAACATAAGCCATTGTGATGTTGCACTCCATATAATTATGGAAATAAGCTGATGAGTGTAAATATAATGTAACTGGAATATGCTTTATGCAAAAGGTCTCTTGTAAGGTATCATTATAAAAGCTTGTAATCTGCTGCGCATGTTCATCCTGCTTGTATGTATGTATCATATTGTTCTTGTATCTAAAACTAGAAATATGAACTTAACTCTGAGGTCCTACTGTAGTTATGCAAAGTGTGGGCCATTAATGGTGGTTTAGAATCTTGATGGCGCCCATTGACTAGGACAATTGGCTGTAGATGGTTTATTTACCTGCAAGCCTTCTTGTGGACATGGAGGCAAGCCTGCGGGTAGTGAAGAATGAGGTCTTACAGTGACATGTGACCATGTCACGTGATACTGGAATCCATCTGAAACCTGGGACTGAGAACCCAGAGAAACAAAGGATTCCTGTCTTGGGCCAAAGCTATAAAAGGAGGTGAAACAGAACAAAGGGGGCTGCAGTCATGAGAAATCCCCCAGCTACCACCTGAGCTGGAACAAGGACTGTACCAGGGGAAAGGATAGAGCCCAGACTAGGAAAGAGTCCAGTCTGTGAAAGAAGCTCACTGGAACATCTGAGATGAGATTTTATCTGTAATCAGTTTCTTAACGTATTAGGCTTAGACTTGCATGTTTTGTTTTATTTGCTTGGTAACTTACTTTGTTCTGTCTATTATTACTTGGAAACACTTCAATCCTACTTTTTATGCTTAATAAAATCACATTTGCTTATTAATTAACCCAGAGTAAGCAATTAATACCAGGGGGAGCAAACAGCTATGATCTCTATCAGCGTTATAGAGGGCAGACAATTTACGAGTTTATCCTGTATGAGCTTTATACAGAGTAAAACAGATTTGGGGCTTGGATCCCACTGGGAGCTGGGTGTCTGGCTGCTAGAGACAGGAGCACTTCTTAAGCCATTTTCAGTTAAGCCTGCAGCTTTAGGGTGCATGATTCTGACCCTGGGTCTGTGTTGGAGCAGACTGGGGTGTCTGGCTCAACAAGGTTGGGTTCTGGAGGCCCAAACTGACAGAGAAAAGGGGCTCAGAGGTAGTCTCAGCACATTAGGTGACAGTCCCAAGGGGGTCTCTGTGATCAGACCCATGATAGCCATATATTCCCCACCTTTTCTGTCTTATTTCCCCTCCACCTTGTGTGGGTCTGTCAGACACAGGAGAAATTAATATCATTTTCACACCAGGACTGAATGTAAATTTAACCCTTTTCTTTTCTCAAAGAAAGGTTGTTCTGAAAATGAGACTAATATTTTTCTCCAAAGAGTGACTTTAAAGGGTTTGATTAAGCTTGTTTTGCGTAATCACTCTATTTCAGTTTCAGTATAAACGTTTGTTTTTATTTCTTGTTCCTGATCAATAAACATTCAGCTTTAGAATGAGTGCTTTTGCGGGTTTATCAAGAAATTGAATACACCAAGGCCCTGGATGAGAGATCCTGGACCTCTCTGCACCACTCATTTTATGTTGGACAGTGGAAGAGTTTAACATTTTATCTCTTCTGACCCTTGAAGTTAATATGACAGGTCCCAACCCAGCCTGGTAACCCCCATCTCCACCCCACCCGCCTTTTCAGGGAGCAGAGTGAACAATCATACAGAGAGATGGACACTTTCCTGAACCACTAGAGACACAAAGGACACACGTGTGAGCAACTCAGACATAGCTTGTTAATAGTTACTCTTTGATGGTGCTTGCGGGGAAAGGCCCAGAGGGGTTGCAGGAGAGGGATGAGCAGTTGCAGTGTGGCTGGAGGAAGGGAGGAATCAGAAGTTGTGGACAAGATTATTCACCTTTGGTCCCTTTGCACCTGTGACTACGGAGAAGCTCGCTTGTTCTCACCGCGGTAAGAGTAAAGCCTAATCTCTCTCTGGCTGGCACCCATTGTGGCTCTGCCTGCTAGCTGACTTGGGACTCCAAGAGGGCTTGGAAAGAATGCCACAGCCAGCCTTGTCTGTGGAGAGGATCTCTCTCCTACGCTCTCTGGATATGTGCAGAGGCCTTTGGCCCTCGGAGAAGTGATAACAGCAAGGGGCACTGTGCTCCATTCCAGAGCCCGCAGGCAGAGCAGTAGGTGAGTTGGGCTCACCTGTGGCTTCCAGGAAGTGCCGAACACAGGAGTCCATGGTTGCTACGCTGCCACTCAGGGTCTTCGTCCCTGAGCAGGAGAAAAGACAGGAAACTGAGCAGATCCACCAGCCATCTAACAGCAACGGTCCTCGTGGGGTTACAATCCCATTCCACAAGCGGAATGAGTCTGAGGGCTCTCAGCCTCGGCTCCAGAGAAGCTATGGCAGATTTCGGCAACAGGCTGAGATTGCAGGGGGTGTGACAGGGCAGGATTGAGGAGTATGGTTGGAGGGAGGTTCTGAACTGGAAATTATAGGTTGTTAGAGGTGGATGGCCAGCTCCTGCTCACCCCATGCCTGACTGTGCCCTGTGCTCCCGGCACCTCACTTTCATGGGCACCACAACCCTGGGAGAGGGTTGGGCTTTAATGGGAGATGAAGTAGACGCTACTGTCCCACATAGTGCGAGGAGACTTCCCATAATGGCAGAGCGCGTATCTCATAGCAGTGCCCAGTGCAGCTTCAGATGTGGCACCATTTGCTCATATATCCTCCCCAGCCTTTTCCCTTACAAGGTACCACACTACCAGGGGCCAGGATTTCAATCAGCCAGCAGCAGGTGAGACACAGCCAAAGGGCACTCCCTTCTGGGCCAAGGGACAGTGGGTTGCCTCATGGCACTGCCAGCCTTTGCTAGATCAGGACACACAGGGCTCACACCTGCTCTGCAGCCAGTGGAGCCATCTGGAAGGCCCAGGGATCTGCCTTAAAACACACATGGACTTAGGTGGAGGCTGAAGGTGACTGGGCTGTGTATGGAGTGCTCACCTGCAATGTACGTGTTCAGTCCGTCCACCTCGATCACCTGCTGGCCCAGGGTGTGCTTCCCTGGGGCCAGCCCCATTCCAGCAATGGCATCTGTCACCAGCACCAGGCCTAAGAGAGACAAGGAGGGGCCACGTTAGCTCTAGCCTTCAGCCCACTTTGCAGGGGGTTTCTCTGCAGTTCTTCGGTGAAAGTCTCAGGCATTTCGCTCTGCTGGGAGTGGTAATGGCAGCAGTCAGGATGTCTGTGACCCAGCAAGGAGGACTCTCCTCAGAGCACTGCGCCTTCTGGGTGCAGGGCTGACTGTAGCTTAGGAAAGTGGGGAGGAAAAGAAGATGGAGAAGCGGGGAGAAGACAGACTGTTTCACAAGACAAGCACAAAGCTTTGAGCAGGTGACACAGAGGTTTGAGCTGAAGGACCAGGCTATGAGCTGGGTAATCTGGAGCCACAGGGAACGTGTAAGTGCAGCAAGGGGTGGGGAATGACACTGGACTTTACTAGTGAGGGGCCATTGACACACAGGATTCTTTTCACACAGCATTGGAGAAGGGTGCAGGGGTGCCCTGGTGCCTGAAGTCCTCTGGTTATCCGCAGAACAGGTAGTGCATGAGCAGTGACAGAGCCACTCTTTGCCTCCCACTGGACTACCAATGGGCCTCCCACAAGCTGGGAGGCCTCATCCCCAGGGCAAGAACTTGGGACATTCTCTGGGGATCTCTCCTGAGATGGTCAACAAGGGTGCACCCCCACTGTCCATGACCGTGTGCTATGCAGACACCCATTCTTTGGGAGCTGGAAGGAGCCCTGAAAGCACAGGCCATACCTCAGAGAGAGTCTGGCAGCCTGCTCCTCCCCACACTCCTGACCACAGAACAGCCTTTGGGCAGCTACAGCAACTGCTCACACGGAAACAATAGCAATGAATCATGGGTTTTCAGCTTCTTTTAGCAGGAACAAGGAGGAGAAACCAGCACCATGTGATCAGCAAATGATGCACAGGCCATACTGGTCTGAAATCAGTAACCTAGAGGTGAAAGCTCCCACTATCCAGAGCCAGACAGGCCCCTGACACACACTATTCTTAAGTGGAAGTAATCCTATCTGGTACCATTTGAGGAGCATGCTGCACGTCAGCTAGGAGAAAAGCAATCCAGATAGGCACAGCACTTGGGTTCAGAGGTGCTCTGCTGTCCAGACCAAGGGGATCCCCAGTGGTTCACCTTTGGGGTGTGCTCGATGTGCAATTCTCAGAGCTGCAGGGTTGGTGTGGATCCCATCTGATATCATGCCATAGAACACCCTCCGCCTGGCAGGAATCTGGTCACTCGTCAGCAGCCCCACGATTCCAGGGTCGCGATGGTGGAACTGTGCAAAGAGATGAGAAAACAGGTGTGATACCTGCCATGAAGAAACCCACAGGCTGCCAGTGCCCTGTAGATGCCCCAATTTTATAGGGACAGTCCCAATATTTGGGGCTTTGTCTTATATAGGTGCCTATTGCCCCCCACGCCCAAACTGATTTTTCACACTTGCTATCTGGTCACCATAGTGCCCTGGCTAGGGGGTGCTGCCATGAATGCAGCAGCTGAACGTAGTGACAATGAAGAGGCATGCATGGTGTTATAACCCAGACCCACTCGAGGTGGCACTTTATCCCCCACTAGTGGTGGCTGGCCCACATAAGAAGTTTGATGAGCTAACAGAGCTGTGTCTTCATTTCTGGCAATAGGGGCTTGTGGATTTAGACCCAGAGTCACTTCCCCTTGCTGACAACCCACCCACATGAGTGGCAGAGAATAAATGTCTGTAGAGGAGAAGACAAGCCAGAGTGAGTAGGCAGGCAATGGGCTCCCTCGGCTACTTACAGGTAACATGGCATTGAAGAGATGGGTGATAAAAGTAGCACCATGCCGGACAGCTTCCTCTGCCTGAGACAGATTAGCCACGGAATGTCCTGCGAATAAAGAGCACTAGGTGACTTCTCTTGCTATTTCCCCCTTTACTCTCTCCATTTACTCCAGTAACGCCCAGGGGCAAGTGTGCTCAGTCCACAAATCACTAGAAGTTTGCTGGAAATCCACCTATTATTCAATCATGCTACACTCCAGTTCTGACAGCCCCATTCAGAACCCAGCTGGAGCATGGAAGTTCCAGTGCCAGTGGTCGAGATGAATTTGGATCTCTAGTGCAGTGTACCATGGCTTCCAAGGACTTCAGAAGAGAGACAAGGTGGGTCTTTTACTGGACCAACTTCTGTTGGTGAGAGACAAGCTTTCGAACTTACATGGAACTCTTCTTCAGGTGCTGATGAGACCTCGGGGCTTTGTTAAAGTGATGGAATGAGCTTTTGTTTGGTTCAATGAAGATAAGAACCGTAGCCCTTTCCAGGGGCCCTGAATCCCGCTGGAGGCAGAAATTTGCCCTTCTGGATTTTTCTTTTATGTGGCCTGTAGGGCAGCAAATGCTATGGCCAATTATATACAGATTTGCTGCATAAACCCTTCTTTTGCATGGTTCATCAATTTCAGACCAAAGAGAAACAACTCAGGGGAGGGTTACATTTTTCTATCCTTGATCTCAGCACCAAAGGGAAGCTTATGAGGAGAACATGAGAAAAATACAGCCAGTGCTAAATTATCGGGGGCGGGGGGGAAAGGAAGGGGGAGTTCTCTGCACACATGACTTCCACTTTAAAAAAAAAAAAAATTAACTGTGCTAAACTTTCCAGAGATGCCTCCATTTTTGGGTGTGTAACATGAAACACAGTAAGAGACCTTAGTTTTCAGAAGGCACTTTCTAGAAAGCAGTCCCATTTAAGGTGGCTACAGCTGGACACTTAAGCCTTTTTGTGCAAGGAGAATTCAAACTGATTAACTTTAGACATTAAACCTTTGCATGTGGTTGGCCCTCATTGAGATCTTAGCTAAGTTTAAGACAAGTAAAGGTCAGGATCATATTCTGCCCTTAAATACAGATGGTCCACCCACCCCACTCCTACATCTTGCTGGAGTCAGAGTTGCTCACTCTTATCAAAGTGGAATTTGGCCCTTATTTACAAGCACTCTGAAAAACTAAGACACGCACACCGTCAGATATGCCCACCCAGTTTAGAACCATGTTACATTTGTGCTTCTGTTTCACTGCAGGGCTCCAGAGTTCTGAAGAACATTGACTCTGCACAGATGAGGAGTGGAAGCAGAAAGGTTTTCCTTTGAGGTTGGAAAAAGACATGGAGGGAAATCCAATTACAGTTACTATGCAGCTCATAGACTTAAGGTCAGAAAGAACCATTATGATCATCTAGTCTAACCTCCTGCACAATGCAGGCCACAGAATCTCATCCACCCACTCCTGTAACAAACCCCTAACCCATGTATTAGTTATTAAAGTCCTCAAATCGTGGTTTAAAGATCTCAAGGTGCAGAGAATCCTCCAGCACGTGACCCGTGCCCCATGCTGCAGAGGAAGGCTAAAAACCTCCACGGCCTCTGCCAATCTGCCCTGGAGGAAAATTCCTTCCCGACCCCAAATATGGCGATCAGTTAAACCCTGAGCATGTGGGCAAGACTCACCAGCCAGCAATCAGAAAAGAATTCTCTGTAGTAACTCAGATCCCATCCCATTTAACATCCCATCAGGCATATTTACCTGTTAATAATCAAAGATCAATTAATTGCCAAAATTAGGCCATCCCATCATACCATCCCTTCCATAAACTTATCAAGCTTAGTCTTGAAGCCAGATATGTCTTTTGCCCCCACTACTGCCCTTGGAAGGCTGTTCCAGAACTTTACTCCTCTAATGTTTAGAAACCTTCGTCTAATTTCAAGTCTACACTTCCTAGTGTCCAGTTTATATCCATTTGCTCTTGTGTCCACATTGGTACTGAGCTTAAATAATTCCTCTCCCTCCCTGATACTTATCCTTCTGATATATTTATAAAGAGCAATCATATCTCCCCTCAGCCTTTTTTTGGTTAGGCTAAACAAGCCAAGCTCTTTGAATCTCCTTTCATAAGGCACGTTTTCCATTCCTTGGATCATCCTAGTAGCCCTTCTCTGAACCTGTTCCAGTTTGAATTTATCCTTCTTAAACATGAGATACCAGAACTGCACATAGGATTCCAGATGAGGTCTCACCAGCGCTTTGTATAACGGTACTAACATCTCCTTATCTCTACTGGAAATACCTCGCCTGATGCATCCTAAAACTGCATTAGCTTTTTAACAGCCATATCACATTGGCGGCTCATAGTCCTCCTGTGATCAACCAATACTCTTGAGGTCCTTCTCCTCCTCTGTTACTTCCAACTGATGCCTCCCAATTTTATAACAATAGAGTTTGTTATTAATCCCTAAATGCATGACCTTGCACTTTTCAGCTATTAAATTCATCTATTACCTAGTTTAATTACTCCAGTTAGCAAGGTCATCCAGATCTTCCTGTATGATATTCCCGGTCCCTTCTCTGTGTTAGCAATACCTCCCAGCCTTTGTGTCATCCGCTCAACTTTATTAGGTGCAAGTTCCCACTTTTTGTGCCAAGGTCAGTAATAAAAAAAGGTTAATAAGGATTGGTCCCAAACTCGATCCCTGAGGAACTCACTAGTAACCCCTTCCAGCCTGGACAGTTCACCTTTCAGTATGACCCGTTGTAGTCTCCCTTTAACGCAGTTCCTATATCACCTTTCAATTTTCATATTGATCCCCATCTTTTCCAATTTAACTTACATAATAATTCCATGTGGAACGTATCAGCGTCCAAATGCCTTTACTATCGAATCGAGGTAAATTAGATCCACTGCGTTTCCTTTTGTCTAAAAAATCTGTTACCTTCTCAAAAGAAGGAGATCAGGTTGGTTTGGCACGATCTACCTTTGTAAAACAACCGTGTGTATTTTGTCCCAATTGACCATTGACCTCAAATGTCCTTAATGCTACTTTCTCCTTCAAAATTTTTTCTCCAAGACCTTGCACATACAGATGTCAAACTAACAGGGTCCTATAGTTATTGGGATCACTTTTTCCCCTTTCCATAAAAATAGGAACTATGTTAGCAATTTCTCCAAAGTCGTACATGGTACAACCCCTGAGTTTACTGATTCATTTAAAAATTCTTGCTAATGGGCTTGCAATTTCATGTGCCAGTTCCTTTAATATTCTTCGGATGACCCATTATCTGGCCTCCCTTTTGAGTGTCCCATTAAGCTGTTGAAGTTTGGCTTTCTACTCAGATGTGGGTAATATCTACCTCCCATATCTTCATGCATTCCGCATTTTGTCATCCTACCATTATCCCTAAGCTCCTCATTAGCACTTTATTAAAGGCTGAGGCAAAGTTATTTATTTAAGATATTGCGCCATGCCTAGATTATCCTAACCTCCACTGTCCATCTCAGTGTTTAGCGGTCCCACTTCTTCTTTCTTTGTTTTTGTTCTTATTTATATGGCTATAGAAACCTTTTACTATTGGTTTTAATTCCCTTTGCAAGGTTCCAACTCACATGCTTTTGGCCTCTCTCACTTTTATCCCTACATGTTATGACTCACATAAGGTAGCTTTATTCCTTGCTTTATCCCTCCCATCTTCCACTCCTTGTAGCTTTCTGGCTTTTTCTTAATCATCCTCTCTGAGATTACTTGCTCATCCAGCTTGGTCTACAACTCACTGCCTTGTATTTTTCCCCTTTCTTGGGATGCAGGCCTTCTGATAGTTTCTGCATACTTTGACTTGAAGTAATTTTAGGCTTCCTCCGACTTTAGTATCTCGCAAGGTTCTTCAGTCCAAATCTCACTCTCTCTAACTAATTTCCTTTAATTGCGCTTTAAAGTTAGCCCTTTTGAATCAAAAACCCTATCAGTCCCAGATCTATTTTTGTTTATCCTTCCATCTAGTTTGAACTGAATTAGCTCATGATCACTTCGAACCAGGTTGTCCCCTCACAACCATTTCTTCTATGGAGGTCCTCACTACTCACCAAAACCAAATCTAAAAATGGCATCCCCTCTTGTTGTTCTTCAAGACTACTTGGTGAAGGAATCCATCAGCTGTCGCATTTCTAGAAAAATCTGAGCCCTATTATTGTTACTAGCACTTGTCCTCCAGTCTATATCTGGGAAGTTAAGTCTCCCATGATCACACAATTCCCATTAGTGTTTACTTCATTAAAAAACATTAAAGAGATCTCTATCCATATCCAGATCAGATCTCGTCAGTCTACAGCACACCCCAAGCACTATCTCAGGGGAGGCTCTAGCAGCTTTCTTCCCCAATGTCATTTATGCCCAGACAGACTCTGTCTTATCCATTCAATCCCTTCTTATTTTTTTACAGTCTGCCTCATCATTGATATACAATGCTACTCCACCACCTTTGCCTTTATTTCTGTCTTTCCTAAACAGCACATAGCCTTCAATACCTGTACTCCACTCATGACTACTATTCCACCATGCTTCTGTTATCCCTGTAATATCCGGTTTCACTTCCTGCACCACTAGCTCTAGTTCCTCCATTTTGTTACCTAGACTCCTTGCATTAGTGTACAAACATCTTAATTTTTGCCGTTTGGCTTCACTCACATTCTTTAACTGATTAGGAACAAACATTCTACCACAACTATCACCTATTAGACTGGTATCTACACTACCCTTCCTCCTAATCTCCATTCTGCTACCCATGCTGTATCCTTTCTTACTTTGTTTTCTTCCCTCGCAATGTTACATTCTGGTGTGCAGATTACCTGGTATCTCCCAGCCATGTCCCCCAGATTCCTAGTTTAAAGCTCTCTAAATCAGTTGTGCCAGTCTCCATCCTAGAAATCTATTTCCCTCCTTCCTCAAGTGAAGTCCATCCCGAGAGAACAGTCCTCTGTTCATGAATGCTTCCCAGTGGCCATACATCCCAAAGCCCTCCTTATAGCACCACTGCCTGAGCCATCTGTTGATCGCCATGATCTTGTCACACCTTTGTTGTCCTTCTCTAGGAACAGGCAGAATCCTACTGAAGATCATCTAAGCCTCGATTTCCTTAAGCGTCTTCCCCAATTTGGCACTGTCTCCCTTGATATGTTCCAGCGAGAATCTAGCCGTATCATTCGTTCCCACAAGAAGGACAATCAGCTGTTAGGGTTCTCATAGCCATGTTGGCTTGAACACACTGCATGCACTTTGCACTACAGACAGTGGCCTGATTTGCTAGAGTAAGTCCATTAACCTCAATGCACCAGCACTGGCATGAGACCAGTGTGACAGAACAGAGGATCAGGGCCAGGGTGAGCAATGTGAGCAAACAGAATGGGCCTTTAAGGGATTACCCAGACCCACCCACATAGCCTACCAGGCCCTAGCCAGCAGACACCCTTACCCAGCGAGACACAGATGCCCCGTCTGGTGAGCTCCTGGATCACCTCACTGCTCCTCTTCATCTCAGGGGCCAGAGTGACAATCCGGACACAGTCCAGGTGCCTGTAGGTGGCAAGCAGGTCCTGGAAAGCTCCCGACTCAAAGGTGCTGAGGTAGTGCTCTGGGTGCGCCCCCTTCTTCTCCTTGCTTATGAAAGGCCCCTCCAGATGGGCCCCTGCCCGCCAGGGAGAGAAAAAATACCCACGCTGTTTCTCTTTCTTACCCCAAGGGTGAGGACACCGGCCGCCCCACCTCAGCCCAGCCAATCCCCTCTCCTGGCCAGCCCCACCATGCAATTTGCCAATCCCCCTCCCTGTCAAGCTGGCTCTGAGAATGAAAAAACAGGCAGCTGCAGAGAAAGTCAAGGCTTCTTCGTATCTCCCTGCAGGTTGACTAGACAGCGAGTGTGAAAAATCGGGATGGGGCTAGGGGGGTAATAGGAGCCTATTTAAGAAAAAGATCCCAAAATCGGGACTGTCCCATTAAATCAGGACATCTGGTCACCCTATTGCCCTGTAACTGTTATCCTGCTCTATCCCCCACCCCAGACTCCTTCCCCTCAGCATCCCACTCTTGCCTGGCTTTACTTAACCTCACCAGCTGCTGGCACCTATAATCTCTATTGCCCTAGTCCACACCTCCCCACAGCCCCTTCCTACTGCCTGTTTCCCACTCTTCTCACCTCAACGAGCTTGCCCCAAATACCAGCAGCTCAGTTTTAAAGACCAAAGCAAGGTCCCTAAGGTGCAGCCTTCCCCGAGGTGCCCCACCCCCAGTTTTCAGGCAGATTTCCCCACTCCTCAGAATGATGGAGGCCCTTGGGCTGCTCTCCTCAGCATGGCATGAGAGATGGCATCATTGCATGTGACCCACTGCCACACACTGCCCAATTCCAGCAGGGCTGACATGTTGGATGCAGAGCCCAGCAGAGAGGAGTGCAGTAGCAAGTGCCATGGGGTGCAGCTGCGGAAGGAACAAGGCAGCCAGCATACGGAGGGCTCTGGGAGTCATGGCCAGGTTGCACCTGGCCTTGCACAAAGTAAAAATCTCAACCCCACCCCTACTTCCCTATGGGACAACACTCCCAGCCACAGTGAATGCTTTCCACAGCAGCTGCTTCTCCTTCCTCCACAGAGAAGCGAGTCCCCTCACAGCAGAGAGGAGAGGGGACAAGAGAACAGGACCTTGCTGTTCACTTACCCAGGATACCAGCTCCATGAGGCCCTCCATTTCTTATGCTGATCTGAGGAAGAACCTAGAAGGATGGGGACGTATTAGAAGCCTCACGGACACGGTACCCAGCTTGCCTCTTATTAGGCCCCTAGCATAATGCCTATGAGTGCCAAAGGGAACTATTTCACCCACTCGACCCCAGGGCAGCGAGAGAGAGGTAACTACCCCTGCTGGAATGGTAAAAACTGGCCCCAGGGTTAGATGTGCTTTCCTGCTGGGCATGGCCTGTGCAGCTCTTGTAGTGGTAGGGCAGACTGATGTGTTGGTCTTTAGCACAAAGGGTTAATCTCTGCTGGAGGGGGACACTACTTCAGAACCCTCCCTCTTGTGGCCCCATGTACCCCAGCTCCTGGTTCTCAAAAGAACCCAAAACAGATCACTGTGTATGACTTGCGATACACTGTGCTCTGAGAAAAAGCAGGTCCCAAGCCCTGTATTACTTGTCTCATGGGACCCTGGGAATATTGCAGCATCAGCTGCCTAAATGTGCAGAGAAGCCATCTGGGTTTAGAACCCAGCTCCTCACACCCCCTCTCCTTCCCAACAGGCCGCTGCCATCACAGAGCCCACACACTCCATTTCTGTGGTGAAGCCCCCAAGGCTTAGCCACCTGATCCAAAGGTGCCATCTCCATTGCCATGAGTGTTTTGGTGCCCTGTGGGGCTCCCCTTACCTTGTGATAGACGGATGGCGGGGAGGTCACCAGCGTTGGGCAGAAGGAGGTCACGCCATGGGAGAGAATCTTCTGACTCACCAGAGAGATCCCTGATTGGACATCATCCACGGCCAAGGAGAAATCCACCCCAAAGCCCCCTGCACCATAAAGGAAACAAGGACAGCAAGTGGTGACATGGCAATTGGGTCTAGAAACCAGGAAGGCCAGCTCTGGAGGCAGGAATGTAAATGATACCTAATATAATGTGCAACTGAAGATTAGCTTTGAGAATAAGGGGAGTGCTACAAGCAAGTGGGGTGTGGGAGGATTTTGGGTTGCACAGCAAGCCCCTATAGAAGGAGATGTGGTGTACCTGTTTGCACTAGCAGTCCTGGGAACTAACCCCCAAGGACAAGCAGGCAAACTCACCAGAAGGAGCCTGACCCCTCTATTTCATTCCCCCACACTGCCCTGTATTCTTTCTTAGGTACTTACCTGGCCCCCACTCCCACAGTATATGAGCACCTCATGAGCTGTAATTCATTTAACCTTATATACACCTGTGAAGCAGGTTAAGGCTCTGATCCCATTGAACGGAGGCACACAGAGGCCCAAGACAGTGCAAGAAATCTGTGGTGAAGCAGGGAATTAACTCAAGTCTCCCAGGTCCTTGGCTAGTGCCCTAATCACTGGACCATCCTTCCTCTCTGATCCTTTATGCCACACTTTGTCCTTCAGATCCCTCCTCAAAACCCAGCCCAACTCCACAATTCTTCCATTGGCAACCCACATGGCTTTGCTACCTCCTAACTTAAAACTCTAGTATAAACATGGACTGTGAACAAAAGTTATGCTGCTTTAATTAAACTGCTGCTGCCTGCCCAGACTATGCTCCTGTGTCCGCAGAGCACATCCACACTAGCAGCTCTTGCATCGACGCAGAGAGCAGTGCATTGAGGGTAGCTATCCCACTGTGTAACTGGCCGCAGGGTGCTTTGGGAAAGGTTTGCAATGCCTCATGGGACAAGTACAGCGTCACATGATGCAGGTTTCTCAATCCTATGTTCCATGGGCATCCTACTAGATTTCAGTTGAAAAGTGACTGACAGTGTATACATGAGGGAGGAGGGAGAGTGAGAGAGACAAGGAGTGTGTGGTGGGGAGGCAGGAGAGAGAGCGTGTGTGTTAGGGAAGTGTGTGTGTGTTGGTGGAGAGTGTGTCTGCATGCAGTCTCTTTAAGTTCAGATAGCAGCCTGAGCAACCAATCCCGGAAGAGGAAAGACACACCCCATAACAGCCCCCAGCTCTGGGAGGGGACACCCCCTCCCTCCTGGCTCTGCACAGCACAGCTGTTTCTCTCCCCCGCTCCTCCTCCCCACAGCAGCAGCCGCTCTGTCTGCATGCCTATGGTTCTGGGATTCCTTCTGCATTCTCCTACAGTAGCTCTGTGAGCTCTCCAGGCTGAGGAATATCAAAGCCTCCCAGAGTTTTGAAAGGGGAGAGACATGCCTCTAGGGCAGCCAAGTTCAAAACAGTGAGCAGAGTGGTCATGATGGGCATTGTGGGATACAGGAGAAGGTCAATTATGTCCGGGACATAATGAATGGCATCATCTACACTGGGTCTTCGCCACTTTAACTTTGCTACAAAAAGCTTTATGCCTCTTGTTGAGGTGGTTATATTTTATTGGCAAAACAGCAGAGTTTTGCACCAAAAGTAGCTTTGCAGTGTGTACACCTCCATTGTTTTGCTGGCAAAAGGCAGCTTTTGCCAACAAAACTGTACAGTGTAGACAAGGCCTTAAAAAAGAGAGCCAGCCACAGACTGCTAAACTAGAAGCTATGGAAATCTTATCTGCTGACGCAGCTGATCTCTCAACAAAGTCCGTTTTCAGAGTCAGAGTTCAAAGGGCGGGGGGGCGTGTTTGTGCTGGAACTCATCAGTCTGTTTCTAAATGGCACATGTGGAGCCTGGTTCTCACTCAGATCTGCCCCAGATCAGCTGGAATACCTTACCATTAATCTGCACATCAATGAATCCAGGGGCGATGACGCTGTCCTTACAATCCAGCTGAATATCAGCAGATCCCTTCTCATCAAAGAACAGTTTCTCTGGGTTGAGGATCTTTCCCTCTCGCACCCACAGATCCTCCCTGACAGAAGAACCATGCAGAATAAAAGATCAACCATTCCTCCCAGCAGCAGGGGAGGGGCCTGGACTGCTTTCCACACTATTCAGTCCCCCTTTACCTATTAGGAAACCCAGCACATAGACCACCCCAACACGGGGACCCGGCACGTGCTGTTACGGCAAGCACAGTCAAGCACCAAATCAGCACCAGGCACTCCCGCCCCAGGGAACTGCATGTGTCATCTCTAGGATGTTTCCCATATGCCACCCCAACATGAACAATGCCTATACAGTCTCCTTGGGAGGGCTGGCGTCCTCTGAGTCCTTCCTCTCTCCCTGCAGAGGACAGACATGGGAAGAGGACAGTGTGGATCAAATGAGCCTGGTAAGAGTTTACACCTGTTCTGATTGTTACCTAGGTGGCAGCCTAACACACAGTTGAGGCTTCTTGGTCTCGGCTACAGGGAACAACTGCAGCTTTACAAAACAGAGGGAAGTTGGGGTACTGTTAGAACCAGCAGCCCTGTGGTTGGTGCTCTTTGCTGCCATGCAAGAGATCTGCATAGGTTCAACTCCCAGGCCTGGTTTTTTCAAAGAGCAGCTCTCAGAGGTCCAATATTTTCTATATCTAGCATTCCACGGCATCGGAGGAGCACATTTTGGTATGCAGGCAGCCATCCCAGAGCAAACAAATGCATCTGCTCACCTTTGCAGCTGGTGACTCCTCAGAATCCTGCAGTTAGTGAACTGGAAGATTGGAGCATCCGAGACAGACTTATTAGACGGCATCATCGGGACTTTGAGAAAACACCTGAAACAGGTAAGGGGAATGAATGCAGAGGATGGGATACTTCCAGTAACCCTCACAGAGGCATAGACAGAAGAATGAGAAATGAAAGGTGGTTAGCACGCAGGGCTGAGACTCAGGGGCGGGTTGGTGCAAAATGAGAGCAAGGAGGTGCTGCTTTGGAAAAAAAACAAAAAACAAACAAAAACAGTGAGAATACAGTAGACAGATGGGGCAGATGGGGCAACAATCATCAGGGAGTTCGGACAGTGCCTAGTGCAATGGGATTCTAATCTTGACTGGGGCCTGTGTGCACTACTATGAGACAAATAAATAATTGTGGGGCAAAAGTGGAGATAATGTGTTGGAGATGGACGTAGGAAAAATGGGGGGAGGGAAAAGCAAGAAGAGAGACAACTTAATTTAGTGAATATTTGTGCTCTTTCATTTTACTGTACTTCCAGGACCATAATTTTCCAAGCTGCTCCACAGACTCTTAAACCTGCATGGAGCTCTTATGAAGTCAATGAGGCTCTGGAGGGCATGGATCAGCATTCATGTCATGCTCCCCATCAGTACCAAGCCCAGGCCAGGGAAGCCAAAGATCCAACCAGTGGACCAAATTCAGTGATAAATCCTGATCATATGCCATCTGAGGCACATTGTGCATATGCTAAGAAGAATGAGGCTCCAAGCAGTGGCTCATCCATATCGAACAGCGGATGGCACAGTTACTCAGAGCCCTTAGGCTGCAGTTGCTCATCACGCTGGATTCTAGAGATAAATATTTGGAGAGAGACAGAAAATAACCTGATCTCTGTCAAACTGCACACAAAATGCCTGATAGGTGGTGGTGGGGTCTAATTGCTCCAGGGCTCCTTATTTATTTAGAGCATTTCCCCACTGAAAGGTTTCAGGTGTCTGCAACTCCACCAGGACCTTCACAGCTGCAGCTGGACTCCACTTGTCCAGCAGCACAGGAGGATGGAGGAAGGGTAAGGGGAGGCAATAAGAGGAGGAATCTTTAAGTCACTAACACATGTTTTGTTTCAAATGAGTCTCTGTTTAGAAGCACCCCAAATCCTAAAGCTCTGCTGACAAACAATTGATCCAGGCATGTCTTAAAACACCCTTCAATAGTTACAACAAATTAGAGTGGTTTCTTTGGTTAAACACACTTTTGTGGGCAAAACATGAGTAATTTCAACCAGGTAGGATTTAAAATGGCCAGTCTAGATGTCCTTGAAATTGAGTCTAATGGAAGTAGATGTCCCAGATGTCCCAATTTTAGAGAGACAGTCCTGATACTTGGGGCTTTTTCCTTACATGGGTGCCTATTACCCCCCACCCTCTGTCCTGATTTTTTACACTTGCTATCTGGTCACACTAAATGAAAATGCTACGGGCCTGATGCAAGTCCACTGAAATCAATGGGGGACTTTTCACAGGCTTCAATGAGCTTCAGATCAGACCACAACAGACCTTTTACTAACATATTAATACCCCTAAGGGCTGCTAGAAATAATGAAGTAAGATGCTCCAATTTAGGATTGGACGTAGAAGCTGAAAATGCAACCGAACTGCCCCAAATGCTATGATTTTGAAACACAACATGATACCATAGGAAAGTCAAGCACAGAGAGTGAGGACAATGAACAGAAGTCATTGGATTTCTTTTCAGCTAACCTCAGTTCCTGGGAAGATCAATCCGAGCTCTTCAACCTTTTCAGCTTGTGAAACTGCACTTCTCACTCAGCATCCCATACTGACTTTGGAGAAGGACTGCACTGACAGGCTGCTGATACCTGTGGAAGAAACTGTTAAGTATAACACAGTGGAAATGAAAGCAGAGAGTCTCTGCATATCCCACTCCTTGGCAGTCAGTTAGACCACACTCCTATTGTAGTCTGGGAAAAGAATCAAAGAAATCAGTTAGCCTGCCACAAACTTTACACCTGTCAGAGACTACTTATTAATAGAATTTGATACTTTCAGGCTAATGCCATTATTACTTACTATTGTATTAAGTACAGTCTAGAGGCCCTGGAAGACATCAGGACCACATTGGGCTAGTACTGACAACACAGAATGAAAAGATAATCCTTGCCCCTTTATTCTCTCTTTTGCCATTCTCCATATTATTGGGTCCCCCAGGTATTGTCAGTGGCATTACAGCAGCTCTTCTTTTCAGAGATACGCCGCTAGGCAGATGAGAGGGATTATGCAGTCTAGCGCAAGTCTCATTACTGTTGTCCTATGGGGGGATACCACCCCATGTGTATCCAGGCACTGAGAGGTAGACAGTGTCTCTGCAAAGAGCCAGCACAGTGAGAAGGCAGCAGCAGACAGAGCTGGGGGCAGGCACAGAGAGGGTACTGTGGAAGGAGCTCAGACCATGCTTCCTCGCTGCCCCCTCCCACCTCGCTCTGGTAGCGTAGCCAGGAGGCAGCACTGGCAGAAAACGGGTGTGGGTGGGAGGTGCAGCTCAGCTGAGCTCATATCTATCTCCCGGCTCCCTACGGCCCCGCCAGCGCAGGGCAGAGGGGGCAGGAAGCCGGAGGGGGAGAATGGAGGTCCTTAAAACAGCTTAGCCCGGGCCCCGCTTCCGGGCCGGGGGCAGCTCAGCCCGGGCCCGGTTCTCTGGGCTCTAACCGGGCCGCGGGCGGGTGCACGGGGTTTGAGGCAGCTCAGCCCACGCCCAGCCACGCTACCCCCGGCGCGGGGGCAAGGTCCCCACCTTACCCCTACGGCTTTGCCCGCTCCTGCTGCCGCAGCGCACGGTCAGGTGAGCCTGCTCAGCTGATTGGGTAGGGATGGGAAGGCGAAGTTCCCCTGGGCACGTGATCGGCAGCGCGGGGCTGCCATGATGGGAAGGGCGAAGAACAGCAGGGTAGTTAGCTGCTGCCGCCGCCATCTTAGGGAGGTCGCTCGCGCGTAGAGCCGGCAGGGCGGGTCGTGACGGGTCGCTTGGGCTTGAGAGCAGGTTTGACGGCTGGGTTGCCGGGGTATGTTTGGGGGGCGAGTCGGGAGGGCGGGTTGCTGGAGGCAGGTGGGTCTCTGGGGGGGGGTAGGCTTACAGGATGGGTAGCTGGAGGCAGGTTTGAGGGCAGCTTAGCGGGTGAGTTGTGGGCATATCACTGGGGGCGAATTGTGATGGGCTGGCACCAGGCACAGCCAGAGCTCCTCAGGGGGCTGGGCTCAGAGGTTACAGGGGATGTGGGGGAGGGAAGCTGGGTGCATTTGACCCTTTTCTGAGTTTCGTATCAGAGGGGTAGCCGTGTTAGTCTGGATCTGTAAAAGCAGCAGAGAATCCTGTGGCACCTTATAGACTAACAGACGTTTTGGAGCGTGAGCTTTCGTGGGTGAAAACCCACTTCGTCAGACGTCCTGCGTCTGACAAAGTGGGTTTTCACACACGAAAGCTCACGCTCCAAAACGTCTGTTAGTCTATAAGGTGCCACAGGATTCTCTGCTGCTTTTTCTGAGTTTGTGAGCTGGGGTGAGCTCTGCTGCCATGAGAGGAGGCTGGGCCACCGGTCACAATAATGCAGTGTGATGAGGGGCATCAAAGTCACATAACTGAAATCAAGCTGCCAGCATGTTGTAATACAATGCTCTGCTTTTAAAAGCATCTTTATTCACTTTTCTCAGCTCAGTAGACTAGAATAGGGGCAAGCTACCTTTGCCTTTACAAATGCAGTCATGTTACCAGGATCTGGAATGGTCCCCTGCCCTCATCTCAATGCCCTTTGCAAGCAGCCTCTGGTGAGGTAGGTATTTTTGTTCCATCAATATAATGATTCGCCAAAAGTCACATGACAAGTCAGTAGGCTTTAATTTTATACCTCCTCAGAAATCAATGCTACTGCGCCTGTCAGTTCACAAATGTAAATAAATTATTTGGAATTAGGTTGACCAGATAGCAAGTGTGAAAAATCGGGACGGGATGTGTGTGTGTGTGGGGGTAATAGGTGCCTACGTAAGAAAAAGCTCCAAAAATCAGGACTGTCCATATAAAATCGGGACATCTGGTCACCCTATTTGGAATGGCTGCAGTCAGTTCCATGAAAACTCTCCTCTGCCAACCCATCTATGGCTGCTCAGCTTCTGTGGAGATCAGGCCACAGATGTGGGGAGCATTGAATTTGTTTAGTAATTTTGTATTGCCAGAGAGCCAGGGCTATGTAGGGTGGCTATCAGGAGGGGATTTCGCCTGAGGCTGCATGGGCTGTTTGGAGAAATTTATTTTTAAAAGCTTTTTTGATAAGGGATTACTAGGGCGTTGCACACTTCATTACTTCTGTAGGCTGTGCCTCCATCCAATCCCACCAGCCCCCTCTGGTGCCCTCTCATTCCCCTCTATTTCAGGGAACCACCTCCATTTCCTTCCCCTATATCATTGTCTTTGACTCCTCTGCTCCTTACCATGCCAGGGGGCTGGTGTGTTCCCCAGTCCTTCCTCTCCACATACGGAGTCCCCCATTCTCCACCTCCTATGTGCCAGGGGTGTGTGTCTCTTTCATACCTTTCTTTCCCTGTGGATTGGAAGGGATGGGCTGACAGTTGGTGCCATCTCTCTTTCTCTTTGCTTCCCCCACTATGGAGTAGGCTTGGAGGGAGGCAGCACACTCAGGTGGAGGAAGGAATGAAGCCTCCTTTACACCCAGGGGTGAAAGTAACTTACAGGACTTACCGGTACTGCCAGAGTCCTGAGGGGGGCATGGCCTCATCCAGAAGAGGCATAGCCTCAAGCCAAAGAGGCTTTAAAGGCTCAAGATTTAAAGGCCCTGGAGCACCGGTTGTGGCTGGGAGCCCCAGGGCCTTTAAATCAACCAGGGGCTCCCAGCTGAAGAGGTGGCTGGGAGCCCCCTGGGGCTCTGGGACAAATTAAAGGGCCCGGGGCTCCGGCTGCCACGGGGAACTCTGAGCTTTGCCGGGCTGGGGCCGGGATTTAAAGGGCCTCGAGCTCCTGCTGCTGCCTGTTGTGATAGGTGCTGTGAAAACACAGCAAAGCCAGTCCCTGCTCCAAAGAGCTGACAGTCTTGGATTTGGAACATCAATACCAAAACCAGCTTGACCTAGAAACCAGACTCATTCAAAAATTTTAAGGACTTAACATCTTTAGCCAAAGAGGCTCTACTGCTGGGGGAATTCTGTGCCACTGTGCATGTGCAGAATTTATGTCCTCCACAGATTTCTTTGCTTCCCTGCAGAAAAATGACTTTCTGATAGGGAAGCAAAAGGAAGCCACAAGAATGGTCATGCAACCCTCCCCAGCAGTATGTCTTGGGTGCCCAGGGCAGCTGGCAGAGAGGTAAATCACTGTGGGGTAGAGGGCTTGACTGGGGAAGACCTAGCTGGTGGCTGCTACCCTGTGCCAGGCTCAGCTGCTAGTCCCAGCCGGGCTGGGGAGGACGAGATTTCCTCTTCCCCTGCACAGCATCCAGGGCTGGGTCAGACCCACCCCCAGGTTTCTCCCGCAGCTGCAGGAAGCTCAACAAATTCCCTCTTTCTCCCCCGTCCCCTGTTTCCTGCACCCATCACTCCTCAACTGCAGGGGGAGGGATCCCTGCACAGGAAGCTGCTCTCCCATCCACCCAACCCCCATGCATCCAGACACCCTCATCCCCAGACCCTCCCACCAAGCCTCACCCCCCTGCACTCAGAACCCCCTACGATGAGCCTCACTTCCCCTACACCTGGACCACCCTGAAGAGCCATCCACACCCGGATCCCCACCTCACTGATCCCTAACCAGCTCTACCTGGATCCCCACACCCAGACCCCCCTGCCAAGCTCTATCCCCCTCCACGTCCAGACCCCCCCCCCCGAGCCCCAGCCATCTTCACCTGGACCACCTTAACCTGCAGAATCCCATTACTGTTGCAGAACCCCCCAACAAGGCCCTGTGTATTCAGATCCCCTCCACACCTGGATCCTCCACTGAGCCGCCTGTACCCAGATTGCCCCACACAGAACTCCCTCAACCCACAACTGGCTCCCTCCACCCTAAGCCCCTCCACACTTGGATCTTACCTTGCTGAGCCTGCCTGCCCACACCTGGTGGACCTGGCAAGCAGGGGCAGGTCCCTGGGGTGTTTCTGGGGCAGGCCTGGTCCTTTCATTGTGTGTCAGTTATGTGCAGTCTCACTGCTGAGTCTGTGTCCCGGGGGGCTGCACAGTGATCTCCTACCTCTGTGCAGCCAGTGGCCTGTGCTCACCAGTGCCTTGCTGGAGCCTCCACATTTATTTGACAAATAAAATTGGCAGAATTTTAAAATATTGTGTGCAGACATTGATTTGTACAAATTAAAATATTCTAATGATTTTTTACTTAAGTAAATTACCTGACTTTCATCTTAATGATTTCTTGTCTGAAAATTTTTTAAACTTGGGATAAATGTATCAAAGAAAATTCTGGGATTCTGCAATGCACAATTATTTATATTAGGTAAATTAGACAGCAGTTAGTCCTATGCGCTTCTTAGTCTTTCAAACCAGGCTCTTTACTCCTGAGGGCATTCTGCACCAAAGAATTAAAAATTCTGCACCAAAAAAATAAAATTTTAGCCCGTGAAAGGAATACTTGGGGTTTTAAGCTGCAAACAAGGGCATTTGGCCCCAAGAATCACTGCAAACTGCTTAAATCATCCTTTAGGGTCGGAATTTGCTACTCGTATCCAATTGCTTTAGTTTATTTAATTAATTTATTTAGTTCTTTCTTTTTGTTTATTTGCTAGGTAATCTGCTTTGATCTGTTTGCTATCCCTTATAGTCACTAAAATCTATCTCTTGAATCTAATAAACTTGTTTTTGTTTTTTCTAAAACCAGTGTGTGGCCATTATAACTTGGGGCAGAAGCTGTTGCATATCTCTCTGCAGACTGAGGGAGAGAGTGAATTTCATGAGCTTATGCTGTACAGTTCTCTGTGCAGCACAAGATGGAATAATTTTGGGTTTACCCTCTAAAGGTGGGAGTGTGCCTGAGAAGCTGGTAAGTGCTCTAGCTGTATAGCCTTCCCATGTTGGGGCTGGTCAGAAAACCTGTGTGTAATTACAACAGTGGGCTGTGTCCCTATGTGTATACTGATTAAAATAGCAAGATTGGAGAGCTTAGCAACTTGTCACAGCAATACAGTGTGAGAGGGAGCCCAGGCTGGTGGGTCAGGGGGCTCAGTGGTACCCCAGTTTCAGGCAGCACTCTGGGAGGAACCCATCAGACATCCTGAAAGAGGTGAGAGAAAGGAGGGATAGTCAGCTAAACAAGACCATTGTGTATGTAGGCAGGATCTGACACCCACTATCTCTCAACTTGGCCTAGCCAGAGCCTGGGCTGACTGTTAATGGATGTTTATCATTTTCTGTCTCCTCAGATCCATCTGTTCTATTCTCTCTCTCCTATCTCTGCAGGGCTGACTCATGCTGCTGTACTCGGAGAATGGCTGAAATACAGGTTCACAGGCAGGCAATCTGCTGTGGTAGAAAGAACTATTTATATCCCCTTTAAAATTGAGCACTCCAGAGCCTGTAGATTCTTTACGAAGGGTTGGGGGGGGAGTCTCTGTCAGACAATTGTTAAATCAAGATTGATGTTTTGCTAAAACCTCTGCTCTAGGAATTATTTTGGGGCAGTCTCTGACCTGTGTTATGCAGGAGGTCAGCCTAGATGATCACAATGGTTCTTTCTGGCCTGGGAATCTATGAATCTAATTATACTCCGACCCCTCAACACCTCATCCAAACCCTGAGTCTACAAGGCCCATGCCTGGCAGGTAGGTCAGCACGCTGATGGGGTACATTGCTGGAGCCTGTTGGGGGTAAAGGAAGAACAGGGACTGAATGGTCCCCATAGTTCTCAGTGGTCTGAATCACTAGAGATATCTGCTGGTGCAACACATGAAGGACTTGAATAAGCTTATTCCTGCTTGGGAATGGTCAGTGAGAAGCACCACAGCTGGGCAATTAGGGGAACTGCACTGGCCAAAATATAAATTCAGAGGCACTCCTCTGAACTTGTTTTTCTTACTGCTATTTAACAATTTGTAGATACGCAAAATAAATTACCCTCACCTGGTGTCCTCTGCTTTCTAGTCCTATTCATGCATGCATAGTTAAATATCAATTACCTACCATGGGAGATGCCTGGCTTTCTAACCTGTTAGACCAAAATGTTAGTCATAGGATCACAGCTATGTTTAGTTATGCAGGAGTCATAGTAGAGACTTATTATACATGGTCCTTGTAACCTTTACAAGCTCTTATAAGAAGGTGCAACTGAGTCAGGGGTGGTTAAGTTTTAGGACTTCTCTAGACCAGAGCTTTCAGTTTGCTGTGGGGTTATTTCATATGCAGCCATTACAGATTAAAGTTACTCTCAGCATTTACTATTGCTATTTCCTGTGTAATTTGCTAATATGCTTTCCAATAGCCTAGATATCAACCTGACTGTGAGTATTCCCTGAAGAGTGTAAATGTGGTGGATTTTGCATGCATATCCCCAACTACTTTTAGGCCCTCCTCTAACTGTGCCATATGACCTGTATAAATCTCTCTCTGATGGCTGCAGGATTTTAATATTTGGAAGATAAAACTTAAATGGCTTGAGATGAGAAAATGTTAAAAAAAATTCAGCTTGGTCACAGCTCTGATGTTCTGTGCAGAAGTGTGATAAGTGATGCAGTTTTGCTGCTGGAAATGTGTAATATAGGTCCTGTGCAATTTTAAGATCATTGGTCCAACAGCAGTTTGGAGATCAGGACTCTGTCTTGCTGTTCTCACTTGGTCTGTTCAGAAGGCATCAGAAATGTCAGAGAAATAATTTTTCCTCATGCAATTTGGTGCTTCTGGTAGAATTGTGGCATTTTCCACATTTTGCTTTGCCCCTACTCCACACACACACACAAGCTATGGCCAGGTCTACACTACAGAGTTTTGCCAGCACAACTATGTTGGTCAATGTTAGAGAGCTTATTCCTTCACTCTCCCACTTCCCTGGTCCTTCTCACATGAACAGAGAGCAGCAATACCTGAAGTCCGAAGGTGCAAACAATTCAATGTTTATTGGGGTGAACTTCCAACAAGCTTAAATCCAAATTCCTTTTTCCTTATTTTTGAATCCCAACTTACTTCCTGTTTGCCCCTAATTTATACAATAATATTCACAGCTATATCTTAACCAATCATTCTACTGAAATTTACATAACCAATCCTAACATATTGTAACATGATTAGCTAACCAATTATATCCCACCACCTTAATTAGTTTACACCCAGCAAAATTAATAATACAGCAGACAGAAACAATCACAAAACCAGAGACCATGCAAATAAACATACAAAAGAATACAGAAGCGAGGGGTTCACAGCTACATCTATAAAGATGTAAGGGTTTCCCAGCTGTGTCTATTGATAAGTGAGTTCTTACCACACAGAAAACTATCAAACTAAATGTCCTTTTACATCTTCTAGGCTCTTCCCTTTCTCTGGCGGTGATAGATCGGATCACCTTCCTTACAGCCCCCGATTGCCTTATTTCAGTATGACTAAACAGGGCCTCAGACTGTCGCAGTGAGAGAAGGCCCTTACACAGATTCTTTCTTTTATACCTCTATAACTAGCTAAATAATAAACATATACCTAAATTCTTAAGGTATAGGCCTTTATAGACAGGCTTGAATATCTATATCCTAACAGCCAGGGTGTGAGATTTGATCTCTGACCAACACAGCTGTGTCAGCAAAAGCCGCTAGTGTAGACATATCAACCAAACTGCAGTTGTGCCAGTATAGCTTATTTTGCTCTGGAGCATGGGGCTGGAATAAACTATGTTAGCAACAGTGCTGCCTCCATGCTAGGGGTGCTTTGCTTGCAAAGCTGTCCTAATATAGACTTGGCCTAAATGTACACTGCAACCGGAGGTGTAATTTGCAGCTTGTGTAGCTGCACCTATGCCAGATACTATCTCGCTACCTTTCTGAAAGTAACAGGATATGGCAGCAAGGACTGCACCTGACCCCCTGAATTCATAACCCTCATTACTCACCTGCACTGTGCCCTCATTGCCATTTTTAGCAAGCTCGCACTCTTACAGCTAGTGCAGGTATACCTACTTACTCTTCTGGGTGCAGTGTAGTTGTAGCCAAAGCACACACTTCACCCCCAAGAAAGGCACACAAAGTTTGTGCTGGTAGTGGAAAACTTGTCCATTCCATGTCTTAAAATCAACAAAGACATTGAAATGTAAGCAACTGTTTTTCCTTAACATTATGAGGGAACTTTGTCTAAGGGTCTTTTGAAAATCCAGATTGAATATAGAGAACCAGATGCCATAACCTGTGTCCTGACAAGCCACCTAAATATTTCTTTTAAGGATATAATTCCACTGTTAATTGATAACTATAGTTTACTAGCATGTTTTCTTAATGTAAATTAGACTGTCTCTATTGGGTTTCTGGGAAGTGGTTCTGCCCGCCCACTGCTAAAAGATCCCCCCCAGCCTAAGGGGAGGATCCACAGGACCTCAGAACCCCACTGATTCTGGGGGACAACTAATAAAAGAACAGGGACAGGAGTGAGGTCAAAGGGTCATAAAAAGGGAGCCTGATGGGGACACCGAGCAGAGAACCCTGGACAGCGCCCACTGCTCCTCGAAGGCGTCAAGGGAGCCAGTAGATGCCGCCCAGAGGAACTCTGCCCGGATACGTGAACGGACCAAGGACCGGAAACAAGCCCAGAGTCACAGGAGTCTCCACTGGCCAACTGGAAGGCAGTCACCGCTAATCTGTGGTTATAGGGTATGTGGTCAGTTCAATGAATCCAGACATAAGTCAGCTTTTAGCAAAGAACTGATTTAACTAACTGGTAACAATCTACACACACTTGATTTCAAGTCAGGAGCAGTTGGTAACCATCTCAAACATGCCTTTGTGATGAGGCTGTGTTACTCTTTAGATGAAGTAGAGCCTGGTTTTAAGACCTAGTTAGGATGGCAATTCTATTACTTCTTGTAATCCAGTCACCTTCAGTACAAGGAGTTACAAATTTTAAATGCAGTAAGTGTTACTGCATCTTGGCTGAAGGCAGGGCCAGTGGTTAGGATTCTAACCTGGGACTTGGGAAACTGGAGTTCAATTCCTGGCTATGCCACAGATTTCTATGTGGCTGTGTGTAAATTACTTTGCCTCTCTGCCTCAATTCTCTTTCTCCACAATGTGGATAGCAGCACTGCCTTGCCTTACCTCACAGGTGTACTGTTAGGCTAAATACACTGACTGTGCAGTGTTCAGATACTATATAGATGGGTCCAGATAAATACCACAGATAGCTGCTGCTCCTGAGCAAGCCAGTTGAGAAGCTGCAGCCATCCTTAGAGAGATATTATGTATATTGGATTCAGAATGTACAGACCCTCAGGGATTGTCCATGTTGGGATACGTTTGACACATTAGCTGCATGCATGTAAAAGCAGAGTTTGAACCAGTGCAACATAATCTGGTTTGTACTAGTGCAGCACAGGTGCACAACACCCACTACAGACAAGCCCTCAAGTAGCAGAGGTTCTGCCAGGCTAGCTAAGAGATTCACTTGATAGCCAAGGTAAAAATGGAGGCGATACCACTGTTCTGGGTTTTAAAAGTGGATCATAGCTGAGTCACTAGTAGTCAGTGGAACTGCTTCTAGTCTCCCAGGTTGGGTCTAAATGAAGTTTAGGGACAGATTTGATTGATGTTTTGACCAAAAATTAGCTCAAGTTACACCTTTGAAAATTGGTGAATTTGGAATAATTTAAAGCTAACACTTGAAATATAGCCCCCTCCTGCAGTGATTTCAGCTCTAGGTTTGCTAATCTGGGTTGTCATCTTTGTTGGAGGGTGAAATGTTTTCCAGATGAACTTTCTGCAAGTTTGATTTTAGAAGCTTGTAGAAGTTTCATGAGAAACACATGCAAGTGACAGCCTGTTCTAAACTAGCAGGATAGAGAAGGCTTGGGTTTGCCAAAATTCCTGCAAGGTTTACTTCAGAGCCATCACTGCAGACACTTATTTCAGGATACCTTGGTTAAAACATTAAAGTGGTCCAGCTGTAAGAGTGCATGGGAAAATATCCTACTCCTTGGAGGAGCAGGCTGGAACCTATAGCATGTAGATAATCAGCAACTTGGTGTGGGTTGCACATGTGGGAGCCCTGAACCAGGCTTCTACTGAACAGTTTGGTAGCAACTTCTGACCTGTACCAAACCTGATTCAAAAGGGATGGGTTTTCCCCTTGGGAAGCCAGCACACTTTCTACCATAGGGCAAGTAAAGTGAAGAGATTGCTCTAGGTCAGGGATCAGCAACCTTTGGCATATGGCCCACCAGGGTAAGCCCCCAGTAGGGCAGGGCCTTTTGTTTACCTGCTGCATCTGCAGGTTTGGCTGGTCACAGCTCCCACTGGCCACAGTTCACCATTCCAGGCCAATGGGGGCTGCGGGAAGTGGTGCTGACTGAGGGATGTGCTGGCCACAGCTTCTCGCAGTCCCCATTGGCCTGGAACAGCAAACCACAACCAGTAGGAGCCGTGATTGGCTGAACCTATGGATGTGGCAAGTAAACAAATTGGCCTGGGCTGGCCTGCCAAGGGGCTTACCTTGATGGGCTGCATGCTGAAGGTTGTGGATCCCTGCAGCACCACACTGGGCCACAAGGGGGTGCCCAGGGCTGCCTGCACCTTTACATGAGGAAGGTGCCTCTAGTGATGTAACTCAGGATAGGAGTTACTAGTGATACTCAGACCTCAGTGATTCAGGTGCCACATCATCAACATTGCCCTAAAGAGCCACAGTTGTGAGGCTTCATTGGTTCATTTAGTGTAGTGCTATAGACTTATTCAAAAAAGGACAGGGACATTTTAGCTTTTTATATATTTTGCTGAGAGACTATAACTGATAAGTATCATATCAGTTACAGCTGGTTATGATAGTTAAATCAAGTGTCTTACTATGTGCTGCAGAGACATTAAAGAGCCCCCTGCAGCTCATGAGCCTGTTTGTGGATCACTGATCTACATTCTTCACCAGTAGAAGCAATTACAAGAGCTTGTCTTAGGGCAAGACACAATAAGAAAGTAGCTGAAGACTCTGGCTCAGTTTGAAGGAGTCTCAGGTGTATGCTCCACAGCATAAGAACATAGTGCAGCCATACTGGGTCAGACCAAAGGTCCATGTAGCCCAGTATCCTGTCTGCAGACAGTAGCCAGTGCCATGTGCCCCCCAGGGAATGAACGGAACAGGCAATCAAGGGATCCATCCTGCCCATTCCCGGTATGAATGGGGAAGCCATTCCTGCCACCCCCACAGAAGCATGCAGAATAATCAGTAAGCTACCTGGTGATATTTCTACATAGCAAGGAGTGAACCATGGATAGTCTGTTTAAGGGCTATTGCTGCCCTGTTAAGTGGTTGTTTTGAGAGACCTCAGGCACAGACAATTGTTCTCTTGGCATGTATTGTGTTTTATTATCCATTTTTAGGCTCAGGTTTACAGCAGAAAAACTACATTTAAGTAGCTTGCACACTGGGAAAGTAGAAGGATGATGCATCAATTGCTAAGTAGGGCTAGTCCTGCACCCTTTCCATTGCACCTGGGCCAAGTAAGCCACAGCCATGACCTAACAGTGGGACTGATAACTGGGCCTTCAGCACACAACATCTTGTTAGCTCTGACTTAATATGCAGCAGGTTGGAAAAACTGAGTGCATGCAGCATTGCTCTAGCCCAATGCTTTCAGAGTGCCCAGCCATTAGGTAAGAGCTTGTTATCCTTGGTAAGAGGATATATTGCTCATTTCATGTACAAGCTTTATTTGATGCACTGCAGCATTAACTCTTCCATTACTATAGGCTCAATTGTACTGGAATCCTGCCTGCACTCATGATTCAGACAGTATGTTGGAGAGGAGGGGGAGGAGAGATGATTAGGAGGTGGAATGCAGGCCTGTTCCACATGATTTAAAATAAACCACAAGATCTGCTATAGTAGTGTAGTGGAGGAAGTTTTATTTGGAAACATTGTGTAACTGCAAACCCCAACACTGGGTGCACAACTGATGCTAGAGCATAAAATTTTACTATTGAAAAGATGGGACTGTTCGACATTTGCTGTCTAAGTAAAGGACAAAATTCTCACACTCCAATACCAGGACACCACAGCAATCTTTAGAATCAAGTTACATCCAAGGAATTCTCTGCACTTACAATTAACCCCACAGTGCAATAATCTACATATATGATTAATATATATAGCATGGGAAATAGAAAGTTCTTGCTCCATAATGTATGAACATGTCAAGTCTTATAAATAAACATCCAGTGAAGAGAAAAAAGTACATTTCTAGGTCCTATTTATACATAAAGTACTCTAAATGGCAAATGGGTGGAAAGTTGCACATAGGCCACACCAAGCCCTGAAGCAGGTTTTGGGCAGCCCATCCAGTTTAATATTGAAGTACACAGGACAGACAAGTCACTAACATTCATTGCGCATTTACAAGAGATCCACTACCAAATTAAGACAACTGTACACATTGTTGAGGGACCATTTTCATTCTGGAGCTTGTTTTAAATGTGGGTTTAATTCTTTACATCATACTCTGTGGTGTTTACTTTGTGGAAAGGATCAGGGCAACAATGAGGCCATAGAGACCCAAGACTTCAGCAAAGATCAAGATCAGGATCATTCCCACGAATAACCTGGGCTGTTGTGCTGTCCCCCGTACGCCTGCATCACCCACAATGCCAATGGCAAAGCCAGCAGCCAGACCACTGAGGCCCACACTCAAGCCAGCACCCAGCTGAAGGAAGCTCCTGCAGATAAAGAATGAGACAAGTTTAGTGGTGAATGATGGATCTCAAGTTCAAGAGCTGGGTCAAAAAAGGTAACTGCCATTTCTCTGCAGAAACAGCACTTCCATCACCACTTTTGAAGAGGTAATCACCCTCCTAAAGGGATAGATATTCCATCAACCTCAGTTGGGAAGTTCCCAACTGTACACCTAGCTTCCTCCCACTACACATGCAGGTATAGGTCTTGGAAGACTGATGTTGAACATAGTTGGGAATCTCATGTTCTGCATTTGCAGACCCTAACAGGACATCAAGCCCATATACTATCTGGAAGCATGCTTCTGAAAGAACATTAGTAATTGAGTCAGAGGCAGTTCCAAATACTGGCAGCACATGAAGCTATGCAAGAATCAAACTGTCCATTAAACATTCAAGGCTCTGGCAACTACAGCTGTGCATGTGTTTTCTAGGCAGTTAGTGTACAGTAAGGAGTCATTTTGGTATTAAGTTCTATTCCAATATAAATGTTTGCCATACGATGCTGCACAGCTACAACTTTGAGTTGTTCTAATCCCATTTGTCAGGACACCTGGCATGGCCAACTCCCAAGAATAAAGGCAGAGCATAATTTCACTTTCTACTGCTGATGGACAGCATAGCACAGTAACTCCTGCATTGTGATGCAGTCATTTCTAGACTCAAGGGGTTTAACACTATCACACTGGACAGTTGAGGACTGCCAGTCCCTCATTAACTTGCATAGAGATGGTTTCCCAAACTAAGAGTGCTTACAGATTCCTAATTTGTTAGGGCAGAAGGGTTGCCACTTGATAGGGGACCTGCCTTTGTTTCAGTATGCTTGTTACCCAGTTAGGATTAAGACATTTTAGTGGACAGACACTTTAGGAAGTTACAGCATTACAGGTGTTACTGTCATATTAAGCCAGTCTGTTGGACTGTCAGTTATTGTTACAGGCTGCTGTGTCTTAGGCTAGTTCCAGCCCTTCTTGGGAAGCTTGGAGTAGTCTAAAATTCACTCTTCCAGGTGCAAAAAGGCAACAGTTGACAGGTTAGCATAGCTAAAAGATTAATTTACCAACATGCTGGCATACTCTTAAAGGAGCAGCAACTTGCATTATTCACAAATGTCTCCTGGGTAACTGGTGCATATCAAAGCTCAAAATTTTGCTTATTTGACCAGTCTATTTAAGTTAGCACAGCTTGTAAAGGGTATGGATTTTAAACAGTCTTTGTTTAATCAGGAGCTGTACCATAGAGACTCTAAGTTTGTCTCACTGGCTGAGGATCCCTTTCTTGAACTCCTTATGGGCCATAGTGAGACAGCTTTAATGCCAGTAATACATGAAGAAACAGAATGGCAAGGTTGTATGACCATGTGTGACATTACAGCCTATATGATTTTATAAAAATGCTAATGAGTGAATATAATGTAACGGGAATGTGTCATGCAAAAGGTCTCTAAGCTTTGTAATGATAGCTTACAAATCTACTGTGATCATCCTATTTGTATGAATGTAACACTTGTATCTGAAACAAGATATGAAATATAACTGAGGGCCTATTGTAATTATGCAAAGTGTGGGCCATTAATGGTGGTTTGGAATCTTGATGACTCCCATTAACCAGGGCAAGTCACTGGATGACTGTTCGCAGGCAGGCCTTCCTGTGAGTCAGGCTGGGAGAAATGAAGGCTTGAAGTGACATGTGATCATGTCACCTGAACTGGAATCCATTTTTAACCTGGTGTCTTTCCATGGAGAAGGAGGGGGTGGGAACACAGAAAAAAGGATTCCTGCCTTATCCAAAAGATATATAAACGGAAGGAACAGAACAAAGGAAAGAGAGAAGCCATCATGAAGAATCCCCAAACCACCACCTGAGCTGGAACAAGAGCTGTACCAGGGAAAAAAAATTATGCCCAGGCCTGGAAGGTGTTCACTCTGAAGACAGACAACTTACTGAAGCATCTAAGGGTGATATTATCTGTATTCAGTTTGATTAGACAAATTTGCATATTTTATTTTGCTTAGTGACTTGCTTTGTTCTGTCTGTTACTACTTGGAACCACTTAAATCCTACTTTCTGTATTTAATGAAGTCACTTTTATTAAGTCAGAGTATGTCTGAATACCTGGGGGAGCAAACAGCTGTGCATCTCTATCAGCATTAGAGGGTGAACAATTTATGCGTTTACCCTGCATAAGCTTTATACAGGATAATGGATTTGAGTTTAGACCCCATTGGGAGTTGGGTATTTGAGTTTTAAAGACGAGCACACTTCTGTGAGCTGCTTTCAGGTAAACCGGCAGTTTTGGGGCAAGTAATTCAGACCCTGGGTCTTCATTGGAGCAGATGGGAGTGTCTGGCTCAGCAAGACAGGGTGCTGGAGTCCTGAGCTGGCAAGGAAAGCAGGAGCAGAGGTAGTCTTGGCACACCAGGTGGAAGCTCCCAGGGGGGTTTCTGTGATCCAACCTGTCACACAATGTATTGAAGTTCTCCATTGTGCATCATGCACTGAGTTCCTAATAGGACAGGTCCAAAGTTCAGATCTACTTTCTACTGATTGTTACATGATTACAAGCTATTCAATAGCTATAAAATGCTCTAGGTACTTCATTGCCCTTATCACCACAGATTCCAAGTACTCCATAACAAGTGGCTTTCCTGCACTTAAGTGGTACCTAGTAATTTGACAAGGGTCAAGAGTTTCAGATTAACACTCCCAACACTGCTATACACAGGTGTAGCAAAACTTACTTGAATAGCGTGATGTTAGGTGCAAGGGAGCCAGCAATAAGGACTGCCACTACCAGGCCATAGATAGCTATAATACCCGCCATGACAACAGGGATGATTGACTTCATGATCAGTTCAGGCCTCATGACAGACATGGCTGCAATACCTGTGCCACTCTTTGCTGTTCCATAAGCAGCTCCCAAGGCTGGAAGAGAGGAGAACAAGGTTAGTGGTATCCTAGACCATATGCATTTATGAGACCATGGTTTTCTATGCTATTGTACCCTAAGTTGCACAGGGCTTTGCTAGTAGGTAGGTAAACTGGCACCAGCTTCAGCAAATATTTCCCTGATCTCCAATTTGATGGGTAATGCTAAAGTAGGAATGACTTGCTCAAGGTAACAATAAGATTAGACTTCTTCCAAATTTAGCCTGTTCTACCCATCACACACTGTAGCTAGGCTATGAGGCTAGGTTAGCCTGATGTCCCAAGCATATGCTGTGTTGTCTGGAAACTGCTATTTCCTACATTTAATATAGTCTAGTTACAGAGCATGGGCTCAAACAGTGTTCTGTTCCTTTTAATTTACTGTTTAACTTAGCACCTCTAGAATTAGGACATCACCATGTGTAAGGTTTGAATCAATGTCTCTTCCACACTGCATTTAGTCAGGCTACCAGCCTTCACCCCAAGCAATGACAGTGAATTAAGTCTCCCAGCAACTACAGTTGAGCCTCTGTTGTTGTCAAGCAGCAGTAAATTGTCAGACCTCACTGTATGGTCATTGCAACCTGTTGGTTAAACAGGTTTGGATGAGGTTTCAGTAGAAGGGCATTAGGAAGCAGTTACAGGGTGCAACACATCTATAATTACTTAGGTGTGTCTAGAAAGGCACTTAGATTAATGCCAGAGGTATACTAAAGACATCATTTGCAGCTTGAAAACTTTGTAGACACCCTTCCTCTTCAGGATTTTCTACTGCCATAATGTATTTCCCCTTTACACAGTAGTAGCCTTCAGCTGTTTCAACAGTGCATACAATTGAAGAGTCTAACCCACACTGTAGGAAATCTAGCTGCAAGAAAGTTAACTTAGCTAATTCACACTAGACTATTACACTCAATTTTAAAGGTTGCCCAAATATGATGATCTGGATCTCTGCCAAGGGAAGTTTATTGCAAGTCAGGGTGTTATCTGCATTGCCCCAGACACCTGTTTAGAGAAGTGAAACTGCACTATAAGTGTTTACACAGGATGATGCAACTGAAGTACTGTTGTGCTTAGAAGTGTAAGGATTTTTATGGTTTCCTCTTGAAGAAACTATTATAGAGCAAGTGTCTGCAACAGCAGGCTATTTGTACAGAAGTTTGTAGGAATCCCATGCTGTTTACAGACAAGAAACAGTTGCTATCTAGGTAACTATTCACTATTTAAATTCCCTGACTGATTCAGGTTGCCTTACATCTCCCCTGTCAGGTGCTGACAGCCGTTGGGTCTTTTTACTGCTGTTCTGTTAAGTGCAACTAGTTATTCAAAAAGACAACCTATGGGGTAATAAGATGCAAATGTGGGACAGCGTCCTGGTATTCACTTAGTGCCTTAGTAAGTCTATGATTCTGGGTTAGGCCTCCCCACACTCCAGCTTCTTTTGTTGACTCTTAACTAACCTAGGAGCTTCTCAGGACATGATCTCAGTACTACAGAGCTTCTGAATAAAGGACTTGAAATAAAGCACTTTTCTACTTTCAGAGGGCTGGTACTTAGTGAAATTCTTCATGCTTCAGTAGAGAGGCAGGTTTAGGCAACAGCTATGCTGTAGAGTGGTTCAATACTTCAAGAAAGCCAGTGAGTTGTTACAGGACATCTTTCACATTTGTCATTAGACAAAAGTTCTACTTTATTCTTTGTAATATCATTTCTTACAAGTTACAGAAATGTCAAATTCAGCCCAGGGCTTCAGTTATAAATTGAGATATACAAATTGACAAAGGAATGGTCTTGTTAAAGATTAATTTTGAAGAGTCTATGTAGTCTACAGTAATTTGGTTTATACCATCTTTTAGTCTGTAAGGCATAACCTACAACTTCAAAACAATGCTAAGTTTAATTATGTAATATCCAAAAGGAATTGGCCCCCAGTCTCGACTAAATTTGTGCCTTCTACCAGCAAACTCAGAAAGATACTATAGTCCAGGGGTAGGCAACCTATGGCACGCATGCAAGAGTGGCATGCAAGCTTATTTTCGGTGGCACTCAAACTGCCTGGGTCCTGGTCACTAGTCCAGGGGGCTCTGCATTTTAATTTAAATTTTAAAATGAAGTGTCTTAAAACATTTAGAAAACCTTATTTACTTATATAAAACAGTTTAGTTATATTATAGACTTGTAGAAAGAGATCTTCTAAAAACGTTAAAATGTATTACTGGCACATGAAACCTTAGAGTGAATAAGTGAAGACTCTGTACACCACTGCTGAAAGGCTGCTGACCCCTGCTATAGTCCATAAGGGCTGGATACCAAGCTGAAGTCTGATTAGGAACACACCAGGCAACTAAACATTATGAACTTGTTCAGCCTTTGCTTCCAAATTCCTCATCACAGCATTTGACATTCCTGGTTTAGCAAGCATCAATACTCCTAGAAGTGTTCTAGGCAGGCTCTAAGATGAACCTTGAGTCTTGCTGGGCACTGAGTCCAAGATTTAGATACTGTCCTAAAAATATACGCTCTAGTAATTTTGGGGACATTCTATGGCCTGCATTATAGAGCTTGGGACCATTTGATCCTAAAGTCTAATGACCTTTGAATCTATGATAGTTGGTTCCTCAGACCCAGACAGCTATACCACCACTTAACATTTGTATTTTACACAGGAAGTCAGCAATATTGTAACTGACTATCCCCTACCCAGGCATAGTTGTAATAGGTTTTTGCTTCAGACTTCAAATCATAGTTAGGCCAGGAGGTTTCTAGTTGCCTTAGGATACAATCTGAGAGCCTCAAAATTAAGGCATTTGTAGAACCATGCTGCCTTTGATTTTGGATACATTCCTCCTTCCCCCCCCCCCCCCCCCGATGAAAATACTTTGTAGCTATTTTGCAGGAGCATGGAGAAGAGAAGCACTGACATGGGAGTCAAAGGTTTCTGTAATTTCAACCTGCTAACAAGATCAGTTTCCCACATGCCATAGTCTTATAATCACAGAAGCACTAAAGAATCTTCTCATGTGAGTATTGTTAGAAGTTGTGCTTTTGTTTTAGTTATATGGACAGGAACTAGTCAGATTCTTGCTACTGTAGTTATAGGTGGATAAGGGGTTTAGATTTAATCAGCCCTCAGCTGATAGAAAAATTCTACATTGGTAGGATGTAGTAAGCTAGAGTATTTAGTTTAGTGTATTCAAAACTGGATTCTGATTTTGGCATGCCTTAGGAGATGGCAAAAAACTCTGCTGAGACTGAGAACATAACAGCTATATTGGGCCAGACCAATGGTCCAGCTAGCCCCAGTATCCCGACAGTGGCCAGTGCCAGGTGCTTCAGAGGGAGTGAGCAGAACAAGGTAGTTATCCAGTGACCCATCCCCTAGTCTTAGCCTCTGGATATCAGAGGTTGAGACGTAGAGCATAAGGTTGTGTCCCTGAGCATCTTGGCTAATAGCCACTGACGGACATATTCTTCATAGACTTGTGTTTATAAAAAACCTAGTTATGTTTTTGGTCTTCACAACATGCCCTGGCAATGAGTTCCACAAGTTGACTGTGCACTGGTGTAAGGAAGAACTTACATTTGTTTTAAGCCTGCTGTTTATTAACCTCATTGGGTGAGCTGATTTTTGTATTGTGTGAAAGGGTAAGTGTTTCCTGATTTGTACCCCCCCCAAATTAGACATCATATTCCCCCCCTTAGTCAATGTTTTAAGGGGATTAGTCCAGTCTTTTTAATCTCTCCTTGTACAAAAAGGCTTCCATAGCCCTAATCATTTGTTGCTCTTCTCTGCACTTTTTGCAATTCTAATGTATTTTGAGATAGAGCATGCCATTCTGGGTGCCCTATTCATAGTGTGGGTATACTATGCATTTACATAGTAGCATGATGATTGTCTTTTCTATCCCTTTCTAGGATTGTAGCAGCAGTCAAAGCTAACACACTGAGCAGCTGTATCACCTGCAAGCTTTGTTTACCCCTTAAGATCACTGTTTACTCTTTGTTCAGATCTAGGAATATGTTGAAAAGTACAGGTCTTGTTACAGCTCCTTGGGGGACCCTATTTTGCTCTCTATTGTGAGAGTGGACCATTTATTCCTACCCTTTGTTTCCTGCCTCATACCAGAGTTATGGAACTGCAGAATATTTGAGTTCCTTCAGAACTCTTGGTGAATTCCACCTGGTCCTAACACCCCTTTAGATGGGATGGCAGAAAGAATACTAAAGTTATACAGTTACTCACTAGCTTGCCAGTCAAGACTTCCCACTGAGTTTCTCAGCCATTGTGTGGCTTAAAAATGTGCTGATCTTGTAGTAGTCTAATTATGTTTCCTGCAATGCAGTGCACAATTCCAGCAGGAAGGCAAAAGCACAGCTTATTCTGGAGAAGTTGGGGAACTGATGACAAATCAGCCAATTGTAAAAGACTGGTCCATCTTTCTGTATACTGAAAGAATCTGAATGCATGTCACTTAGCATTGGTTCAACTGATTCAGCAACAATTAGGCCCATTAATTTTCTTGGGGGGGGTGCGCAACAAATGCTTGGACTGCAAGCTGGGAGTCAAGGTTTGTCTAACCATTCAAGTTAAAGATCCTGGAGTGTGTCAAAGCTAATCCAGAATAGGGAACACAAGTGACCAGATTTAGTATGTAAACCAGACCCCGCACAAGAAACTTCTGTAATGTATTACCACCAGCAGTAAAACTGTACTAGTCACTTGCAAGCCTGTGCTTTAATGCAGGACTCAAGTTGCCTAAATATCACTCAGTATACAGCAGTTGTTTCAGGTTGATTAGGTAATTGACTTACATCTGCTTAAAGTGCTTTTTGCAAGCAGACTGACCACCAGGCTTTCACTGGGACAGATTAATGGAATTTTGGGCCCTAGACTTACTGAGAGTCAACTGGTAGCAAAGATATTTTAGAGGCGAGATGCACAGGTGCTGACTTTAGTGTGCTGGGGGTATGTGACCCCTGGCTCTACCCCAGGTCCTGCCCCAACTTCAATTATTCCCCCCCCCCAGGCCCCACCCTTCCACATCCCTGCTCTGCCCCCCTCACCCCCAAAGCCTCCTGCATGCCACAAAACAGCTGATTGACAGGCAGGTGGTGTGGGGCTGGAGGGGGAAATGCTGATCTGCAGGGCCTGACAGTGGGTGCTCAGCCCCCCATCGGGTGCTCCAGCCCCAGAGCACCCATGGAGTCTGCACCTACAGTGAGATGCAATATTGAAGTTTTTCCCCTCCTACACATTTGAGATGGAATAAGTTCTATCTACTCTAGATATTTCACAGCTTGGTGTAAGCCATGACAGAAAGTCTGCATTTTGAAAAAGTCAGATAACTGTTTCCCACAGCTGTTTGCAACCCCAGAGTATTGAACCTAGAAGTGAAAGTAATTACTGTAAACTGTACCAAGTCCAACAGGCACATGACTAGGATTAAGTTTAGAGGAGCTGTCAGTTTAGTTCGTTTTTCTACACCTTCTTCCTCCAGTCCTCCCAGGGAGATTAAAGTAGGAACTCTTAAACTAAAAGAGTTCCTCCTATTCCTGTATGATAAGTCCACACATAGGGGAAAGCAAGAACTATATAAAAGCTTGAAAGATTTTTCTGTCTTTATGACAGCATTAAGTAGAAGGTACCATTTTAGAAAAAAATTAATGGTCAGTCTGGCCTGGACAGACTTTTTGCATCTTCTGCAGGAAAGCAGTACTGTAGCTTCTGGGAATGAGGAAGAGTTCACAGTGGACAGCCAAATATGCTTTTCTGTTCCTACACGTCTGAGGATCTATTTAGAACATTTCTGTATTTGAACAGTTTGGCAATGTTTTTCTCCTGGAAGCTAGTTTTGCAACACAACTTTGTCAACTGCTTTGTTCAGTTCTCATAACTAACTTCTGTTGCTACAGACCTTTTACAGGGCTGTTTAAGACTTCAGGGATGGGTTGGGCAAAGCCAGACTTCTAAAGCAGAATAAGGTAAGAAACAAAACCACACTGCATTATCCACAGTGTGGACAGTGGTCAGAGGAATGCTGAGGAACAAAAAGAAGTTAAGGTAAAGGTTAGAGGTACTTCAAGATCTGGGGCCCTAGGCATGGCCCTGAAGTCACTCAAATGTCAAAGTTTTAGCTTATTTCTAATGTCTTCCAGCCTTTACAGTGAGACCGAATTGATGCAGCAGTGTTTGCTGAGGTCTGCAGATTGATGGAAATGATAGCACTGAGGGAGACCAATACTTCCCTTCCATTGAGATGGACTGGAACCTCTGACCCTGTCAATGCCATCCTGGCAGGATGGTGTAGCAGCTGAAGTGCAGAAGGTTCAGCCACCTCAGCTCTAGAGTGGGTATCCAGGACACCCCTGCTGCTATCCCTACTTTTGGTGGGGGCACTCCCTGTTGCCATCCATGCTGCTCCTGATGAAATACTGCTGTCCCTGCGTCTTTAGAAGGAGCCTCTGCCACTCCAAATGGGCATGGCTATCCCATGAGAGAGCCTTACCTCATCTCCCTGCATGCTGTAGCAGGCCTAGGGCCAGATTACCTTCATCTGCATATCACCTTTTATGATTCATGGCCAGGGGAGTGGTCTGTGTCATTTGCTTTTTGATGCACATGCAAGAAGGGTATTGAGAGTTTCAGATTAGAAATTCAGGTCCTGGCTATATGGGAAGATGAACTGAACTTGGAATGATTCTAGCAATTGGGGGAGGGGGTAGGGAAGATGGTATTTTTAGTCCAACTTTAGAACTTGAGTGATTAGTTAAGAAAAGGAAGCTTTTCAAAACTTCTGATCCATTGCCGCTGGAGATCACACAAATCCCTCTGCATCTTCAACATCAGGGAAAGTTGCACTTAGTAAAGTGATTTAAAAGAGACCCATCAGCCCTTGTTATACAGGAAGGGCTTAAAGTGACTTGCAAAGAAATCTCAAGTCTGAACCCATATTTATGGCCAGGAAAGTCCTGGCTTAGTTTCACAGTCAAGATGTAATCCAATGTTTAAGACTATTTCAACTGATTAAGGGATCTCATTGTGGCTATTACAACTGCTGTATACTTTTGGGTGGATGATATATTCAACTAGGTAGTTGGCTGAGGATCAGACTGCAGATGACCATTGTGTAACTTGTTTAAGTATTCACAGCAAGACCATACTGAAAGCATAAGTAATATGAAGTGGAATGATTATTTCTGCATTAAGGTTGTTTGTACAACCTTAACTAGTTTAGTTTGAATTGCAGAACTTTGCAGTTCTGGGAAATGGTCAGACGACATTTGATTCTTCAATTGTGCAAGTTAAGTCACCATAATGTTAGTTGCATCCTGTGTTAATGCTACATGAAGTTTGAATCTAGCCTGAGACTTGAGTCTTTTCACCTGATCTGCTGAAGACTTCAGTGAATTTATACAGGTAGCCTCTATTGATCTGTGGAAGAGGTTCAATTCTGCAGAGTTGAGGTGCTCAGTACAGGCCACCTGGAAGCATAAAAAAGACTTCACATCTTGAAGTTCAGCAAGGATGTTCAGACTTTGAAGATTAGGAGCCAGTCACCAAAAATTCCAACTACATAGCCAGACCAGTCATCCCAAACACATTCTACTCACTTGTAGAATCAAGCAACCATTTTGAGAGTTTAGGTAAAGAGATCTAAACATACTGAACAAGATTTCAGGACTCAGGATTTGAGGTGAATTGAAGACCAATTCCATTGCAGACAGCCATTGACAAATTTTATATTAAAATTATTATTTAGGAGTTCAAGTCCAGGCTAATGGTTAAATAGGCTACAAACTGTACAGAGCTATAGTAGCAATACCATAATTCTCAGAGCTGCAGTTTCTCGTCAGGCTTACTGACTCCTCTCTTGGAGGGAATATGGATGCAAGTTGAGTTGCTAATGTGATCAGACTTGGCTACATTAATACCCAATTACAATACTATGCAGTTTACTTCTGCTCACCACTAGTCAAGTCTCAAGTTCCTCATTTAATCAGACTAGAGGAAGCCTCATTTCTTTACACATTCTAAAGCAATCTTGAGTGTAAGACTTCCCCCAAAATAGCAAGTTGGAGGGCAAGAGCACACTTATGTCCTTTGATGAAGGATTTTCATCAGGACTCTGAATGAAAGCTACATATGGAACTCAACTGAGGCAAACTTGGATTACAGTTTATATATTGAGACTTAGAGGGAAGGGATCCTACTTACATTTGGGTTGTTTTACATCATAAGTGGGTCTAGGAAAGGATTTGGCTGCCAAAGGCCTGGATGCTTAGGACAGTATGTAGTCTGCCTGTAAGTAGGCAAGTTAGAATACAAGTGAAGTGAAGACTTGTTTCCACAAAATGCTGGAAACCTGATGTCTCATTTATCACAACCTTTGCTCTCACAAGGTTACATGAAATCAGATTGCTACATTTACTTTTTTTGGTTATACAAGAGTTTCTCAAATGTATGAGTGCAACATACCAGTTCCCCCTTGAAGTACTGAGGGGGGTGGAAGCCAGTTGCTTCTAACTAAGGCCACACTTTAGTCATGGGTATTTAGGAAAGTCAGACAGGTAATGGGCAGTAAACAAAAATTAATGGCCTGGCTAGTCTTACTAAAAACTGTGATTAAAACTAGGGGGGCTGCCTGGGGGCCCTGCAGGTGCTGGGGATAGGGACTGGGACCCCCCACTACTGCTAGGGCACACAGGTGTCAGTGCATGGCCTGGAACCCCCACTGGCTGGCAGGCTCCCTACCTGGCCCTGTTTCTTCCCCTCCTGCAGCAGCAGAGTTTGCGTGGGGGGAAAGGTGGTCTCTGGTCAGTGCTTACCTGGGGGCTCCCCTGTAGCAGCAACATCCCCCTCACTCAACTCCTCCTAGGCAGCGGTGTTGACTGGCAGCTCTGCACACTAGCCTGCCTGCAGACACCACCCTACTCCCATTGGCTGTAGTTCCTGGCCAATGGGAGCTGCAGGGGCAGTGCCCTGGACAAAGGCAGCATGCAGAGTTGCCTGGCCATGCCTCCAGCTAACAGCTGAGTGAGGGGGAGGTCACTGTTGCTGCTTCTGGGGAGCGCTGTAACCTTAAACTGGGGCCATGTCTTATCACTAAACTAAGACAGCTGAAGCATTAAGTTAACCTGTTTTCTGCTCTCTTCCTCCTGCTTCAGCCTCTTGCAACCTGCAAAAAAAATCTCACTCCACTCACACCTTTAAGCCTTCCCAAAATACTGTTGCAGGCATTGCAGAGTGTTAACATACAATGCTAATTTGCCTCCTAAAAAAGCAGGCCATTGGGGTGTAACAGCTGCTTCTGGGGAGTCCCCCAGGTAAGCACAACCCAGATCCTGCCTCATCCCATTCTGTGCTCCAATCCCCTACCCCCTCACACCCCCAAACTCTGCTGCTGGGTGGGAAAGGGGGTGGTGGGATGTGTGCCCCCCCAGACTGTCCCAGCAGTGGATGGTGCAGAAGTCAAGGAATCTGACAAACTTGCAGGCTTACTTCTAAACTCAAGTCAGTGACCACTCAGTTTCAGAGACTTACCAGATCAAGTATGATGTGTGAGCAATAGTGTGGGAGAGGCCCTCACTTACCACACACTAAGCAAACCTCCACCCTCAGACATCCCCCTATCCAGTATTTCATCTGCTATTTCTAAGATGTTTGTTCTTAGGATAGAGTTACTGGGGTCTTTACTATGTGGCTATTATAGAATAAAATCATAGATCATTGGGTTGGAAGGGACCTCAGGAGATCTAGTCCAAACCCCTGCTCAAAGCTGGATCAATCCTCAACTAAATCATCCCAGCCAGGGCTTTGTCAAGCCTGACCTTAAAACCTCTAAGGAAGGAGATTCCACCACTTCCCTAGTTAACCCATTCCTGTGCTTCGCCACCCTCCTAGGGAAAAACTTTTTCCCTAATATCCAACCTAAACCTCCCCCACTGCAACTTGAGACCATTACTCCTTGTTCTGTCATCTGCTACCACTGAGTACAGTCTAGATTCATCCTTGTTGGAACTCCCTTTCAGGTAGTTGAAAGCAGCTATCAAATCCCCCTCTCATTCTTCTCTTCTGCAGACTAAAATAATTCCAGTTCCCTCAGCCTCTCCTCTTAAGTCATGTACTCAAGAATTAGGTGGCTGGAACACATTAGCTTTCACATCCTCTGTAGATGCTTCTCCCCATCTGTAGTTTAATCAAGCATGTGCCAGTCCTACAGAGAAGTCCTTGGGCATATCCTTGCATTGCTCTGGCTGTCACCATTATCCACTCCATTTAGTGGAGAAGCAACAAGACAGCAGCAGTTCTGTTCCAAAGCCAGAACATATGCTAGTGTGGTGAGCCACAATGCCAAGTTGTTCTCTAGCTGACTGATTTCAGTAAGTGTTAAAGCAAGACTAGTTGTGATCTTGCAGGGGATCCGGAATATGGCTGATTGCCAGGGATCAAGAATGTTTAATATTTGTGATTACACATTCTAGTTAGTTACATTCCCTGGCACTGAAGTAGACAAAAGGCCCTAAGATTTTGAAGCATACTTGGCCAGTCCAAGAGATTTAGAGCAGCAGACAAGTCATCTTGGGTCTGCATTTAGAGTGCTTAAGTAATGTTTGATAAGGGTTTGAACAATGCTATGCACATGGGACTCTTTCCAGCAACTGAGTATGTATAGTTGAGTTATCTTTATAGATATCCTTGACAGTTCTGCCAATGTGAAGGATGCACTCCTGGAAGATTTTACAAGCTTCTTTGCAGAAATATTTCAGGAAATACCAGACAGGCGCCCAATAGTTCTTTGCTCTCATAGCAAACTGCACCATTCTTAGATATGCCAAATATAAAGGAGGCCCTATTCTACAGTAAGGATATTTACCTTGTTAGCTGAGGTGTTAAGCCACTTCTCTACTGGACTTTTGGACCTTGCTTTTTGTTTAACAGACTTACTGACATAGGGCCAAAGAGGTTAAGTTGACAGGTTCACAAACATGATCCATTAGGAGCAGAAAACTCCTCAGCCTGAGTTAAGATTTGCTTCCATACTGCAGTGGTGAATTCCCTTTACAAGTTTTAGATCAAGGAGAAACTTTGTATGCTTAGCAGCAAATGCCAGAGAGTTATGTGAGCAGACAGCTCAAGTACCAATTGTGACAGAGCATATCCAATGCCACCAGGAGGTGTACTGAATCCTTAATGGCAGTAAGAACAAACCAGCTTCTTCTTGGGAGGAGGGAAGTCACTTGCCATCTGTTGAATACAAGACTCAGGCCTTGTCTACATGAGCAAGTTGTGCAAGAGGGCTCCAATTCTGGCGAGAAAGTGAATATCCTAAAATTAAAGCCAAAATATTGGCTTTAGCTTAATCCTGAAGGCATCCAAACAAGACATTTCCAGATACTGACATGGGGCAAAAACTTTTGTCTTTTCAGAAAGACATGTTCCCCTCCCTACTCAGTTGAAAGCCATTTATACAGGATTCTCACTCATGGAGAACAAGTAACTTGTCTCAAAGAAAATTAAGTTAGGAGAGGCAAGTGTGAAAAAACCAAACATCCTTTAGTTAAAAAAGGGAAAAAAAGACCAACTTAAGTCCTAGGCTGTTCAGAGTTCTAAACAGGGTTCTCTAGTAAGTTTGCCAAGGACACAAACATCTAAAAAAGCCTGAGTTGGGTGGACCAGGAGAGGGCCTTAGTCTGCCTCTGAGTAGCAATCCCAAGGACCCCTCACCTCTGAAGGCCAGAGTGTTGTGTCTGAAGAGGTACTGCTTAGAACTTTGGATTTCTGCCCAGGAAACGAGACTAGAGTGAGAATCCTGCAGATATGGTATCTTAAATACAGCCTTACTAGGTTCAAGGAAGTATCTCCATATGAAACTCAGTTTCCAAAATTGGTTAGTTTAGATCCTCAGTCCCTGTTCTGGGATCTAAATTAAGTTACTCAAAATCATAAGCAACAGATCATTCAGATTCAGTGCACACTTTAAATAAATGTCATTAGTAACAAGTTAACACATCTTACAACCTAGAGACTTTACACTAGCAACCATGCCTTGCTCCAGTTAGTATTTTAAAGCAAGGTTCTCCCATTTTAGGAATAGCAGCTGTATGGTGTGGACAACCAGTAAGAAAGCAAACTCAAGTAAGCTGTAAAATGCCAGCCCCACTAGGTGGATCAGGTGATTTACCATAAGCTTGAAAGCAGGGCTTTGGAGCTGTGATCTGGCTCTGCTCTGGCTCCAGGCCAAAAACCTGCAGCTCCACTCTTCCAGGCTCTGCTCCAAGGCCCTGCTTGAAAGTGCTGAGACAGGGTATGGTAAAAGCTTTAAGGGTTACACCATAGGAGCAAGCTTGAACATAACAGGTGAGGTAAGGAGAAACTAAAGCCAAGTCTCAGAAAGGGGCTGCCCCAATTAGACCAGCCCCCCAAAGTTTAAATTTTCATATGCTACCATGAAATGTGTTAAGTCAGGTGCTGGATCCTTTTGCTGTTTCCTTCTTTGGAAATTTCCCTTGACAATCCTGCAGACTCACAGCTTGTACCTGGTACAGGACAGCAGCCCATCTACTAAGTAACACAAGCCATCATGAAGCCATGTGTCTAGTATTCTGCTCCCCCTCAGGGAAGAGCCAAGCGTAGGAGATCTTTCATCTAGACTTTGAGACCAGAGGTAGGCAAACTTTTTGGACTGAGGGCCACATCTGAGTGTAGAAATTGTATGGTGGGCAATGAATGCTCACAAAATTGGGGTTGGGGTGAGGCCTCTGGTTGGGATGCAGGCTCTGGGGATGGGCCAGAAATGAGGAGATCAGAGTGTGGAGCTCTGGGGATAAGGGGTGTGGGGTGCAGGAGTGTGCTCTGGGCTGGGATCAAGGAATTCAGAGGATGGGAGGGGTATCAGGGCTGGAGGAGAGGCTCAGGGGTGCAGGCTCTAGGCAGCGCTTACCTCAAGTGGCTTCCAGAAGCAGTGGCATGTCCCTTCTCCAGCTCCCATGTGGGGGGGGCAGCCAGGCAGGTCTGCAGGCTGCCCCATCTGCAGCTCCCACTGGGGTGCCAGAGGGGGCCACTGGCGTACATAGGAGCTGGAGGGGGGCCATGTTGCTGCTTGTGGATGGAGTGCAGCAAGTCCTAGGTCCTGCTCTCCAGCAGGAGCTCGAGGGCCAGCTTAAACTGGTGGGCTGGATCCAGCCTGTGGGCTGGAGTTTGCCCACCCCGGTAGGGACTATGAAGCTTACCAGCCATAGCTTCTTCAGAACTAGATGGACCCATTCCTTCAATCTCAGCTTTCCTACAGTAGTTACACATTTCTGTACTGTAAATTCACTTCTAACTGGTGTGAACCAATGTCTATGTTCAGTTCAAAGTCATCTTGACTTTGAGCAGACTCAGCTTTCCCCAGGTTTGTCTGCTCTAGAGGCTCCACCACATAGAAACAATATTCTACAAGTTATACCCACTTGCAGTACTTCCACAAACTAATCAAGTTCATCTGTACAGACAAGGGAGGAAGAGACTGATACTTTCATCAGTTGCTCGGATACTACAGTGATGGGTCCATATGAGTATCACTCTTCAAAATGATCAGAGTGAAAACCCATGGTCAGTTTCACTTGACTGATAAGGACAATGGACAGTAGTAGAAAACATGAAATGGGGGAGAAAAGGAAGAGGGGAGGTTGCATAAATGGGCCATATTGCCTGGAGACAGACTGAGCTCCAGCTGGGTCAGTGGGGCATCAGAGCCCTGGAGTTGCAGCACCATAAATTGCTGCTGTAGCAACTCAGAGGAAGGTTCAGCAGAGAGAGGCTGAGGGAGAGTTAAGACAAGGGACTCTGGTTGTCTAAATGGAACAGCAGTCAAAATGATAAGAGGAAAGACTGGACAAATACAATACGGGGGCTAACTGGGAGTAGCATGAAATACTGCTGAACTCAAATCTAGGGGTTATGGTGGACTCATGCAACTTGTGATCAGTAATGTGATGCACTTGTGTAAGAGGCTATATCATTCTAGGATTTATTAACCTGAGTGGCATATTAAGACATGGAAAGTAACCATCCTGTTCTAGCTGAAGCCTTTCTGGTGCTGAGTAGAATATGGTGTCCAGATCTTCCTTGAAGCTCAAACTGGAGACATCCTAGAGAAGAACTACAAAAATGAGAGAAGATTTAGAAAACCTAACCCATGAGGAAAGGTATGTTTAGTCCCAAGAAATATGAGGTGGGGGGGTAGAGAAGAGAGAATGATCACATAAGTCTTCCAATATGTTAACTGGTGTCAAAGAGGGTAGTGATAAATTGTTTCCCATATTCAGTGAAGCAAGGGAGCTTTAGGTTAAATGTTAGAAAACTACAAAAAAAACACTTAGTTGCGGAATCCCTATCATTGGAGGTTTTTAAACAGTTAAGCGAAATGTTGGGTATGGTCTAGGTTTACTTGGTCCTACTTCAGTGCAGGCGACAGAACTAAGTGACCCTCTTGAGGTCTCTTCCAGCCCTGCATTTCTATGATTGTGTTGGTGGCAATACTAAGGTAAGTTCTAATGGGGGGGAAGAGAACCACACCCCCTTTGCCAGGCAGATTCATTGAAATTTAGCTATCAAGTGTGAAAATAATTCCAAGCAGTCCATAGATACTATGAATTTATGGTAGTGAAAGAACCCAGCAGGCAGAGATATTCTGTAAATGGGGCCTTGTTTGATACAAGTCTTGCAGCAATGATAAAAAGGAACTAACATGCACAAAATCTAGCCATCTGCTATTTCTGAGATCTAGCAAAGCAGTATTTCCTCTATCAGAAACATTCCCATCTGCTTGCAGTCTAGCAAAAGCATGATCCTGTTTCTAGGACAAATTCAGGAGATCAAGTGAAACTGCATATAGGATTATGGCCTTAAATTATGATCAGGGTTGAAAGTGTTTGAGACTCCCAATAACTTAACACAGCAACTCTTCAATGCAGAAGCACACCATTTGGTCTGATACCCATCAGAAGAGGAAATAGAGGCATGGTAAGGATGTGCTGTAGGAGTCAAAACATGGAAAGGATTATATAATTTGACCACTCAACAGCATCTGACATTTAGCCACACACACATTTTACAGACTGGAAATGGGGGAAAAGGCTATTTAAATCACAAGAAAAATCACACTGCTTATTTGGTGATCAGATTTAAAGATATTCAAATACATCAAGGTCACAGTAGCCTGTCAGATGCTGCTAGTGGTCACCATAGTACTAGCTGACCAAAACAAGTTCTGCTAGCTATTTACTATAATCAGAAATCAGTGTTCAAACCCAAAACAAGACTATATGCAATACTGTTTCCACATCAAGCCTGCCAGGACAGAACAAGCCCTGAACATATTTATTTAAAAAAAAAAAGACAGAAGCCTCTGTGAAAAAGTCTTGAGGCTTGTATTAAGTTAGAAATGTATGACTTAAGAGTTGTGTAAGAGCCTACTACATTGACACTGAGCTCAGGCATTCTTCATGCAGAGTCTTAAAGCCACTGCCTCCGTCCCCAGAGAGACCTGGTAGCTTCTCACCTCTAAAAATCAGTTTATTTTTAAACAATGCTTAGGCAAGAAGCACTGGAACATACTGTAGTGCTACATCCCAGTTGAAGTGCTACATGACATCAATTTTAATGCTACTGTAAGTCTGCATGTTCAGTAACAGATCACATATTATCAAGATATTGCCTCGTTTAGTACAGATGCTCCCTGACTTACACAAGCATTCCATTCCAGAATGCTTTGCGTAACTCAAATTTTGCACAAGTCTGAAATGTATCTGACCATTACGCTAAAAAGCCCCCTATTTCTAATTTGGATTTGCATATATTGGGTTTACGTAGGTTGAGGAGCATCGGTGTACCCTGAATGACAGGAATGTCACCAAGTTCAGAAGCAAACATGAACCAGAAAAGTATCTATACGTAGTTTAAGTCTGTATAAATGATTGCAGCTTTCCAGAGCCTAGTTTAGGATAGTTCCCTTCTTTAAGAGATTGGTAAACTCCTAACAGTAGCATGAATTTGTTAGCTTTCGACTCATTCATATTCATCAGATGTAATAAAATATTAGTCTTCACAAGTAATCCCTTTAATCTGTTGAAAGGACTAATTCACAGCCAGATAGTACCAAGTACTCTCCTTTGCTTCAGTTGTATATGTTCACACATCAAGAGGAGGTTTCAAGACCCAGTCATTATGTAAAAGTGAAGAGCTCAATGCTACAATATCATCTTCCTGCAGCAGGTATCTAGCATTCAGGATATTAACATTAGGCATTAACAAGTTACCTAAAGGGTGCTGAGGCATATCGAGTGAGCTGAAATGTAAAAGTGAAGCAATTCAAGTAGGGTCAGCAAACTATGGCCGTGGGCTGAATCCAGCCACACCAGGTGTTTTATTCCAGCCCTCAAGCTCCTGCTGGGGAGCACGGTCTCTTGCTTGACCCCCCCTTAGCACTCCAGCCGAGGAGCGGGACCAGGTGCCATCCTCTATGGCTCCAGGAAGCAGCTGTAGGAGGAGGATTTTGTATCTGTAGTAGAGGTTATAATGATTAATGGTTGTAATAATGTAGTATGCATTAATGTATGATTTGATCACCCTGCCAGACACCCTTTTTGAATAGGGGAAAGGAATGACCCTCTAGGACATTGGTAGAAATGCATCTGACAGACTGCCAGTGTCTGTTCAGATGTTAAGGCAGAGACAGACCAGAACAATCCATACGGTCACCCTGTTTTAGGATAAGCTGTATTACAAATTAGGCCCTTTAGTTAAATATATATTTCTTTGTTTTAAGGTTTAGTTAGTAAGACAGGATCTTGTGTTGTGTCTGTTAATGAGATTAGAGGCATATTGAAGGCCTGGGCCCCAGTGTGAATGGTTTTGGTCACAAGATTTAGTAAAGTTTAATTTACAATGTCATTTTTGCTCAACATTTTGTTCAACACTGCTGTTTGTATACCGTTGAAGGTCTCTGTAAGAGACTGTTTGTGTGAATGAGGAGTATATGCATCAGGAAAAGATAAAGTGTGAAGGCCATTGTTAAAGTCAGATGGTCAAGAAAGGAGTGAAGAGAATGATCAATGCAATCCGTAACTGAGAAAGGGCAGACTGACAACCCTGTGATGGAGGCTGGCACACCTAAAGACAAGGTAATTGATTCAATCAAAAGCAGGACAGGATGACCCTCTGGGAGGTGCTTTGACTTGTTATCAAGTGATAACACCTATTAAGGAGTAACTGGTCATAAGTGACAGAGCAAAATCCATTGACTTCAGAGAAAAATGACTGCAAGAACAGGATACTTTGCCATGGAACTTTGGGTTTGTCTTGCCACAACTCCAGGAGCACTGGACCGTGACCAACAGAGTCCAGCTCCCCTCTGACACCAATCTGGCTGGCCACTAGATTGAGCCAGACTCTGGACTCTTAACTATAAAAATCAACTGGCAGGACTGTGTGCATGAGCGAGAGACTGCAAAGCTGCTGTATTCTCAATAAATGCAGTGTATTGCCTTTTTCCCTGAAAAACATCCTGTGTGCTTTCTATAAGAACACCACAGTCAGCTCCTACATGTATGGGCAGCCAGGGGCCTCTGCCCCAAGCGACACCCCTGCAGCTCCCATTGGCTGCAGTTCCCAGCCAATGAGAGCTGCAGGAGCAGTGCCTGCTGATGTGACTCAGCAGTGCTTACCTCAAGGGCAGCATACAGGGAGCCTGCATCTGAGCCTCCCCTCCATGCCCCAACCTTGATACTCCTCTGGACTGGGATCAAGGGCTTTGGAGGGGAGAAATACAAACCCCTTATCCCCAACCCCACCCTGGAGCCCTCACCCCCTCCTGCACCCCAACCCCAATTTTGTGAGCATTTGTGGCCTGCCATACAATTTCTATTTCCAGATGTGGCGCTCAGGCCAAAAAGTTTGCCCAACCCTTAGAGACACAGGGTGGGTGAGGTACTCTCACCAACAGAAGTTGGTCCAATAGAGAAGTTTGAGCTTACACAGAATGACCTGAAAAAGCTCTGCTTAAGCTCAAAAAAGTTTCTCTCACCACCTAAGCCCTAGTATATACACCCAGGTCAATGTAAGATTTCTATCTAACTACACTAGAACCTCAGAGTTACAAACCTCTTGGGAATGGAGGTTATTTGTAACTCTGAACACCATGTTATGGTTCTTTCAAGCGTTTACAAATGAACATGAACTTAATATAGCTGTGAAATTTTTAAATAGCATTTTTCTGCACAACACTGTCAATTTAAATGAAACAGAAAGTTCCTTTATCTTGTCAAAAAATTTAAGTAGTTTACATTAAACACCTTACTGTACTGTATTTGCTTTTTTGGCCTCTGCTGCTGCCTCATTTGCAGACATCAGGTTCCAATGAGGTGTGGGACTGACAAGTCAGTTTGTGACAAGTTCTACTGTACCACCATTTGAGGGAGTGGATTTGCTATAGAGAGAACAAAGCCTTCCACCATTATGCTGCTGAACCACAACAAGCACAGGCTTAGTAGTTTTAGGGGCTCAATTCCTTCCAACTCAACAGAACCTACTCTTCGAAAATGGGTGGCACTGGTTTAAAGGTATGTCATTGGGTTTTCAAATGACTCAGAACACTTGGCAGGGTGTGGCTATCAAAACTGTTAAGACCACCACCTTCTGTTTATTCAACTTTGTGAAATCCTCTTCACCCCAGTTCAGCTTCTCTCCCAAGGAAAGACCACATGCCCACCATTTTATTTCTCCAGCCTTATAAGCCATCCTCTGACAGATGAGGGTTAGACAGCCATCTAGAGCTACATTATGCAGGAGTCTGACTGTGGGCAGAGTTGCTTCTATACACTCAAGACTCCAATACGTTGCCTTGACGTGACTACCACGGCTGATTCAGACAGTGTTCAAGACTTGGAGATCATAGAATGTCAGGGTTGGAAGGGACCTCAGGTCATCTAGTCCAACCTGCTGCTCAAAACAGGACCAATCCCCAGACAGATTTTTACCCCAGATCCCTAAATGGCTCCCTCAAGGACTGAACTCTTAACCCTGGGATTAGTGGGCCAATGCTCAAATCACTAAGCTATCCCTCCCCACAGCCCACCCTGTCCTGCAGGCAACTTAAATCTGTGCTCCAGCACTTTCTCAGCAATGACTGAAGAGCAATACTAACCATCTGCATCAGTGGTCTAACTTTTACACCCCAGATTTTGAATTTAAGGGCAACCCAGGATCTACCCCATCCCTTCCCCAAGGCCTCACCCCACTCAATTCCACTGGGCTGGGGTTCAGGAGGGGGCATGAGCTCTGGACTGGAGCTGAGAGGTTCACAGTATGGGAGGGGCTCTGGACTGAGCATGGGGCAGGAAGGGGTGAGTGGTGCAAGCTCTGGGAGGGCTCCAGTTTGAATGCAGGAGAGGGCTTGGGACTGTTTCAGGATGCTGGCTCTGAGAGGGGGCTCAGGGATGCTGTGCAGGCAGAGGTTCAGGCTCTGGGAGGGGGCTCAGGGCTGGGATGCGGCTTCCTGCCGGGCAGGACTTCCCTCCTGGGGCTCCTGGTCAATGGTGCAGTGTGGCTGCTGCCAAGGCAGGCTCCCTGCCTATCCAGGCCCATGCTGCTCGCAGAAGGGAGCAACACACCACTGCAGCCCTGGGAGCAGGCAGGCCAGCACATGACTCCATGTACTTCCCCTCTGCAAGTACCAACCCCAAAGCTCCCATTGGCCACAACTCTGTCCCTGGGACATAGGAGCTGCAGGGGGAGAGATGCTCAGTGGTTTGAGCATGCACCTGCTAAACCTAGCGTTGAGAGCTCAATCCTTGAAGGAGTCACTTAGGGATCTGGGGCAAAATCAGTACTTGGTCCTGCTAGTGAGGGCAGGAGGCTGGACTTGATGACCTTTTGGGTCCCTTCCAGCTCTATGAGATAGGGGTCAGTGCTTGCAGGCAGGGGCAGCACGCAAAGGGAGCTCTCTACCTCCTCCCCCCAGGGCCACCCTGGCCACTTTCATGAACAGTGTGGGGCCAGGGCAGACAGTGAGCCTGTCTTCAGCAGCACAGTGGGGCTGCTGCTGGAGATCTTGATTGACCAGTTGGTGACCCCTGATCTACATCAGAACACTCTACTGCAAAGAACAGCATCTACATGCAGAACTCATAGAAAGCACCCAAGAGGAAACTAAAGGAAGGCTTTGCCTTAATTCAAGGGAGGTAATTATACCTGTGAGCACTCAAAGGACCCCACCAATGAATCAATATGGATTTTTCTGTCTAATGCTTGCAAGTGTAGGTATGACAGTTTGGACTAGTTTATACCAAAAATTCTCCCATCCAGCAAGGCAGATCTTCCACAAGCCTATGGTACAGCAGAGACCTAGGTGTTTAGCATCCAGATCATGTTGTGTTGGTGACCAAATAAGGAATGAGTTGCCCCATCTGCAGTGTACATTGCAGAAGAGCTGTAACAGATAGTTAAGCATTTTTTATTTATTGATTCAGTTGTACAAAGTTGGGGGTCAGAATTAAATGGCAGCATGTGAAGTGTCAAAGTTAAAGCTTTATAACTATTAACAAATGTCAAATTATACAGTCACTCTTTAAATTGGAGAGAGTGATTTTCAAGCAGCATCTCCCACTTGGCCTAAGTTTTAATCAATGGAATCTTGCCCATTTGTGTACACAGTGAAACTGATGTTTGACATCAAAAAATAACGTAATTGTTCCAAACAATTTTATCTGAAGATTTTTGAAGGCAATCTTCCATCTACAAATGGAAGTATGAAGAGGCTTGCTAGTTTCTGCTTGTGTAATGATCATTTTAAAAGATGTTAATTCACCTGCCTACTTAAGGAATATCTGCATATATTTTGAACTAAGCAAGGATGACATCTAAGTGTCAGACATTGGAGTAAAAATGGCTATTCACAGCTGGGAAAAAAGTTACTCAGATTCAGACTTTAGGGTCAGAAGGGACCAACTGATCATCTAGTCTGGCCTCCTGCACAAAGCAGGCCACAGAATCCTACCCATCCCCTTCTATAACAAACCCCTAACCTATGTCGGAGTTATTGAAGTCTTCAAATTGTGGTTTGAAAACCTCAAGCTGCAGAGAATCCACCA
>NC_133777.1:33566709-33589227 GCF_003597395.2 Chelonoidis abingdonii
GGAAGGCTGTTCCAGAACTTCACTCCTCTAATGGTTAGAAACCTTCATCTAATTTCAAGTCTAAACTTCCTAGTGTCCAGTTTATATCCATTTGTTCTTGTGTCCACATTGGTACTAAGCTTAAATAATTCTTCTCCCTCCCTAATGTTAATCCCTCTGATATATTTATAAAGAGCTAGCATATCCTCTCTCAACCCTCTTTTGGATAGGCTAAACAAGCCAAGCTCTTTCAATCTCCATTCATAAGACAGGTTTTCCATTCCTGGGATCATCCTAGTAGCCCGTCTGTGAACCTGTTCCAGTTTGAATTCATCCTTCTTAAACATGGAAGACCAGAACTGCACACAGTATTCCAGATGAGGTCTCACCAGTGCCTTCCTTATATAACGGTATTAACACCTCCTTCTCTTTGCTGGAAGATATGTAAATAGTTTACATACTATTTGGTCAGTGGCCTTTGCCATATTTACAGTTTTATAACAGAACTAAATCCAGACTTTTCAAACAAGTCAGTATCACACCAATGTAGTCCCCTGTCTATAGAGTACAATGAAGGACTGGGTGATTGTGCAAAGCCAGTGAAGGATTCACTGCTTTGAGTTTACTGGCTGAAGATGATGGAGTGGTTTCCTTTAGATTTTCCCATATATGAAATGAAAGACTGTTTCCCCATGGCTTTTTATTCTACAAAAAGGAGGAAGTTCCTAGAAGGTCACAGTGACAGATTTGCTCACTGCTTTGATTAACACATCTAACACACACCTCAGAGGAGCTAGTTGGTTAACCAAGGTTTACATTTATACTGACATTTACAATTTGTTGAAGTCTAGTCTGTCAAGTACTAACAGCCAAAATTAATCCATATCCTTAAAGTGATCTAAATTTAAATAATTTAGGTTGGATGGAATTTAGTTACTTGTTTTAAAGGTGACCATTGCTTCATAAGCCTGAGAACACTTACTAGTAGTCATATGACCCTGTATCCACCAACAGCTCTGGGGTCACTCACTAAGTCAGAAACTCACTCATTACTCAGATTTACAGTAAGTGATAAATATTTGCCCTGGTCTCCTAAATTGAGGTGACCAGCTATTATATATCAACCACTCACATGCCCCTCTTTGCAAGACTTCCATTGGTCAGAAATGTGGACACCTATTCCGTCATATGGAGACAGCCTCTCCCCAACCCCCCATTACAACAGCATTGTCCTTACAACGTATTTGCTAGGAAAAGCCCTCTCAAGAGGGCACCTGCACCAAGTGCCCTAGCAAAATGCTTTTAGCTAGTTCAGGCCATCCGCATTAGGAAAGAATTGTGCGTGGCAAAGAGCCTACCAGCCCCTACACCCTCCCTGCAGTAAGATGACCAGCCGGGGGCTTCTCCACCGCTTGAGGCTCCCCAGTGACATCAGCCTCAGACCCTCTGCATCTCATCCTGGAGCCCCCTCCCTCCGGAAGCTTTCGAGCGCCCCCGCTAGCCCGGATGGAGCAGCTAGGAAGGGTTGGCGGCAGGAGGCGGAGAGAGCCGAAGAGCTTCGGCAGGGGAGAGCAGCAGCAAGCGACGGGAACTGCAGGCTCGGCGGGGTCCGCCCCCGTCGTAACCACCCGAAAACCCAGCGTATGGGCCACCCCCGCCCATACCATGCCCGTGGAGCGGACAGTGGCGTCCTGGCTGCCTCCCGGGGGAGTCTCTCCTGCCTCCCAGACAGCCCGAAATATCAGCTCCCCGGCGGGCGGCGCTGCCCCGAGGCGCTCGCAGAGTGCGGCAAAAGGGGCAGCCGGGGGCGAGCCCGACCTCCACCCCTGCAGCACTGCCGAACTGCAAGTGCTTTACCACCACCCCCGCCCGGCAGCTGTCACTCCCCAGGTCCCGGAACCGCGAGCCTCCCCTACACCCCAACGCGGGGCTAATGCAATCATCGCCCCCACCCGAGGGCCGCAAAAAGCCTCCCCCCCGTAAGGGCGCAGGCTCCGCTGGCGCCACGCAACGCCCCCGCGGCGAGGGAAAGCAACTACCGCCCCCGGACCGCCGAGAGCTCGGGAAGGAGCGGGGGGTCTCACCGCTGAAGACCATGGCGGCAGAGGCGCCCATCACGGCGAAGAAGGAGGCGTACTCGGGAGCGCTGCCTTCGGACATGGCTGGGCGGTGCAGGGCCGGGGTCGGTGCTTGCGCGCTGCGGACGATCTCCCTCTGCCTCGGGGCTCCGGCTCCACCTCAGACAGTGCTCAGCGAGGAAACTACGGAGGCCGCGCTGGGACGGGGCACAAGCTGAGCTGGAGGGGTCGGACGCGGGGAGCAATGGCAGCGCGGGCACTCGGCTGGATGCCTACTGATGTGCGCTGCTTGCGACGCTGCGCTCTAAATACCCCACCACCGCAGAACAAAATGGCGGCTGCCGACCGGTCACGTGACCCGCCCGCTGGCGTTCCCTCCTTCCCCCGCCCCTCGGGGATCAGACCACTTACAGCCAGGTGGGTTTCATGCCTCACTCATGGACATGCAAACGTCATTCCCCAGCCTACAACACCGTAAAGCACATTATTCCCCCGTTACAGACCAAACAGGGTCCCATCCATCGGTCTCCAAGCGGCGTGAGAGGGGATCTTAATATCATCTTCCCCCTTCTTCCTTGCGCAGATGGTTTAGTCCACTCTCTACTTCACTTCCTCCCGGCGATGGGTCCTCCGCGTCGGCTACAGCTGAGTGTGATTCAGCTCATATTAGCATATGGGGCGTGTCTATCACAGCAGGCCCCTCCCCTCTTCGAGCTGCGAAGAAATAAGGGCTGTGGGTGGGGACGTTTATTTGGGGGTTCAGGAAGTGGGGGGAGGGTAATGCTCTATGTCAGAGCAAGTGTAGCGCAGGGGGCAATTGCCAAGGCCAGTGGCCAGAATCCCCAGCTGTTTCCTGGCCAGCAGGATGCTGCAGAGGCCTGTGCGGGGAGGGGGTTAGAGATGCTGGGCTGCTGAGCATGTAGAAAAGTTGAGGAAACGCTGTCATTATTACATGTATAGGTGACAGCCTGCTGGGCACCTTATAGTGGGTCAGACCAATGGTCCATCTAGCTCAGTATCCTGTCTGCTGATCGTGGCCAATGCTAGGTGCCCCAGAGGGAATGAACAGAACAGATAATTATCAAGTGATCTGTCCCCTGTCACCCAGTCCCAGCTTCTGGCAAACAGACTGGGGACACTCAGAGCATGGCATTACATCCCTGCCCATCTGGCTAAATTCAGGGATCTATCCTGCATGAATTTATCTAGTTCTTTTTTGAATCCTGTTTTAGTCTTGGGCTTTACAACATCCTCTGGCAAAGAATTCCACAGGTTGACTGTGCATTGTGTGAAGAAGTACTTCCTTTTGTTTGTTTTAAACCTCCTGCCTATTAGTTTCATTTGGTGACCACTAGTTTTTGTTTTATGAGAAGGAGTAACTAACACTTCCTTATTTACTTTCTCCACATCAGTCATGATTTTATAGACCTCTATCATAGCCCCCCTTAGTTGTCTCTTTTCCAAGCTGAAAAATCCCAGTCTTCATGGTCGGTGGGTGCATAGGCTGGGGGAAGCTCTTCCTCCCCAAACAGCCAGGCGTGGCCCCATCCCCTGCTGTGACCGCTCTCTGTGTGTGGCTCCAGTCCTCCAGCTCCAGCCCCTAGTGCTCCAGATGGGGTTGGGGCCTTGCATCGCCCACCTTCCTGGTGCTCTGGTGGCTGGGGCCAAGCACCACCCACGCTCCAGGGCTGGGAAAGCTGGGGCCATGCGCCACCCCTCCTCCCGCACTCCGGGGCTGTGGGGTCTGGGCTGCCCACCTTCCCGGCGCTGGGGAGGCTGAGGCCATGTGCTGCCCACCCTCCCATGCTCAAGGCTGGGGCTGTGTGCCGCCTACCCTCCTGGTGCTCCTTTGGGGCTGGGGGGCTAGTCGCGGGACTAGGCCTGTGGCTGCAGTAGGGGAGAAGGGCTCTGAGCTCCAGGGGGGTCAGAAGGGAGGGGCTCAGGGATCCAGCGGGGGGTGGAAGGAGCATGGCCTCAGGCAGAAGGGGCAGGGCTGGAGGCAGTTTGCATGCCACCCATGCCAGTTTTATTAATCCGTCTTCATATGGAAGCTGTTTCATACCCATAACCATTTTTATTGTCCTTTTCTGTACCTTTTCCAATTCCAATATATCTTCTTTCAGATGTGCGTACCATGGATTTATATAGAAGCAATATGATATTGTCTGTCTAATTATCTATCTCTTTCCTAATGATTCCCACCATTCTATTCGCTTTCTTGACTGCTGCTCCACATTGAGTGGATGTTTTCAGAGAACTATCCACAAGGACTCCCAGCTCTCTTCCTAGAGTGGTAACACCTGATTTAGACCCCATCATTTTACATGTATAGTTGGGATTATGTTTTACAATATGTATTACTTTGCATTTATCAACATTGAATTTCATCTGCCATTTTGTTGCCCAGCCACCCAGTGGGAAGCCTGACAAGATTACAGTGCCCATAAGGTGCATGCAAAGGATGGATGAGGGTGGGTGTGCAATACAAGGCTTTGCTGACCTTATTTCTTTTGCTTAAACTGGGACACCCCGATACTCCCTCTCCAGGAGCCTCTGCTCTTTTCACCCCTACTAGTGACACTAGATAACACACCACCCCCATTTTCTCCACCCTTACTACTGAGGCTGGATGGTACTTTGCCACGGTCCCCAACCCCCTACGAACTAAGGTCCAGTTGACAGAAAGTGGCCACAAGGGGAAGTCCATCTGGACAGGGATCTCGATGGGCAAATAAAACTGTTCATAGATCCCTCAGAACCAGGGACTGACTCTGTTGTGGGACTCTAAGCAATAGTGGTCCAAGGAAGGAATTGGTTGGAGGGCTTTGTTCTATTCTGTTCAGGATATTATACATCCCTCATAGCTATAACGTTGTCCCCTATTCCCATCGTGCTATTAGAGCAGGGAGGAGATCAGGCTGATGGGTGCCACCATTGATGTGGGAAGGAAATGGGAGTTTCTTCTCCCCAAGAAACACTTCTCTTCACTCCTGACTGGGAATCAGGCATTCTGGGTTGTATTCTTATTCTGCCACTAACTTTGTGTGCAACTTTGGCTATGTTACTTAAGCTATGTCTACACTAGCACTTTTGTTGGCAAAACTTTTGTCAGCTAGGGGTGTGAAAAAAACCATCCCGACCAAGAAAAGTTTCATTGACAAAAGTGCATGTGTGGACAGTGCTGTCAGTGGGAGAGTGTCTCCTGCCGACATAGCTACTGTTGTTTGTTGAGAGTGGTTTAATTACGCCAGCGGGAGAGCTTCCCTCCCACCCCTTCGGCATAGAGCAGCTACACAGGAGACCTTACAGCAATGCAGCTGCGGCAGTACAGCTGTAAGGTCTATAGTGTAAACATAGCCTTAGCTTCAGTTTCCCTATCCATAAAATAGGGATAATAATAGTCATCTGGCATTTCTGCACAAAAGATACCCTTACCTCACAGAACTTTGAGGTGCTCTCAACTGTCTCTTGGTGGGTGTATTCCTTTTTCTGAATCTGTGCCATGATCTTCCCAATGCTACCACTGTTTTCAGCCTGTATTCTCCACTGCTATGTTAGCACTACTACAAAGCAGCCATCTTTGATTCCCTTTACCTCTGCCCTGACACCTATCTTCCAGTGTCCTACATATTTGTCTCTCAGTGTTTTCCATTCAGGTTTTAGCCAAGATGGAGTCTGTTGGGTTTTAAACATTTTATTATCACATCACTGAAATGTGGTAGGACCCATATCAGGTTAGCTCTTTTGAAAGGAGACCTGTTCTTCTTTCTTTCTTTCTTCTTTCAAATTGAGAGGTATCATCTTTGTCATATTCCTGATATTCCAAGCAGCAACCTTTAGTGCTTTTTTAGTTTTCTTTGGTTTTTGACCACATTGAGTATGATCTGCCAGCTGCAGTAAGCTAGCCAGATTTAATTTGGGCAGGCAGTGTTTGAGGCACCTTTTCTATCCCCTTCCCTTACAAAGGGAGAGCAGTGCAATCCTAAAAAGGGCTGCTCTGTCACCTGGGGTATTGCCAAGCTTCCTTGCTGCCCTTGAGTCAGGGATGGGTGACCAATGACCCAGGCCATCTGCATGCAGGCTTGTGGCTACGACTGCCAGGAATCATCTTCACCTGTTGCTTTACCACTCCCCCATTGCCACAGGACTTTTGAAGAGAGATGTGCATGAATGACATGTGCGTGAAGTTGATTAAAATGGGAGAGTCGTTGCACAGGGACAATCCCATTTTCTTGGCTGCTGAAGTTTGGACCAGTAACACAAAAGCTGTTACAGCTGGAGGCTTCTTTAGCTGCAGTGGATAGCCTTCTGTAGTGCCTCATCATGCCTTTTGCTTTTATGTTGCTGCACTGCTTTTCAAGCCGTTGGACCAATATATTTTGCCTTGGCTACCAGAACAGTCTTCATATGTTTGGGAGGACAATCCCTAAACCACACTTCCGGTTACCCTCACCTGGTTTAGCTCGCCTGCTAAGTCAGTTTAACAGGGTGTGACATTGTTGCATACTTACAGCTACTTAGAGCCACATGTGAAAGCTGGGTGTAGAGAGAAGACCACAGAGGAAAAGAACCACTCAAGGAGTGCAGCAGTTCAAATCACTCAAAGGTATTACCTCTCCCATACACCCCTACAGTGTAATTAACACACACACATACTCTCATCCAGGTTGCAGAGTAATTTACGCATGATTTAACAACAATCCTGAATCCTTTCAAAATTATACAGCAATACAGCACAGCCTGAAATATTATTTTATTTCATTGAATCAAAATGCATGAATACAGTTTTAAAATTACTCTAATTCTGGTCAGCTTGTAGCTGTTTATCATCATTCATTTCATTTATTAACATTTCACAGTCCATCATATCTCCACTCCAACTCTTAAATAACAGTATTATAAGAAATCCATGGTCATCTACCAGTTGTCGTGCCACTGCTGCACACCTCTTTGAACCTCACAGTAAAGGGAGACAGAACTCAGATCCTCCTGCTCCAAAAATCCAGGCTTCATGAGGAAGCTATTAACTAGCTATTAACAGTGTGGGGCTGATAGCACACAGCTGAGTAGCTCTGATTCTGTTCAGTAGAGGGCTGTGATATGCACTCATGCTAGCCATTTCCTTCTGGGCCTGATCTAAAATCCATTTAGATCAATCAAAACAGTGGACAGTAGATCAGGCCCCATCATTCTCTCTCTCGACTAACAACCATGCAACAAAATAGTTGAAAAATATACAGTAAGGGGAAAGAGACTATATAAGGACACATAACCAAGGGCTACATGGTGCTCTGCCAGAGAACCACACTTAACTTGTGTGATATGGAACATGTTGCAGCCAGCTTCAATTATGCACATGCAGCCACAGAGACTATGGGTTCCAGCATGCAGTCCTGCATCTTAATTCAATCATCCTTTCTCTCAGATTTAGGTGTAGCATTGTATGGTGGGACCTGTAGTTTATTATTAATTGTTATTATTGTTCCCAAAGGTCTCAATTGCGATCAGGACTCCATTGTACTAGGCAGCAAACTCTTATGTAGACAAGCAGAGCTTAAGGATAATTAACCTGTAGAATAATTTATCTAGGGAAGTGGTAGATTTTCCATCACTTGGAGTCTTTAAAATCAAGACTTGGTGTCTTTCTAAAACATACGCCCCAACTCAAACAGAGTTTGTGGTCTTGATGCAGGAATTGCTGGGTGAGGTTCTCTGGCCTGTGTTTGCAGGAGGTCAGGCTAGATGATCAAAGCAGTCCTCCTGGACTTAAAATCTATGAATCTTATAGCCTAATTAGAAATGAGGCACAATAAGTGAGTGTGGCAAACAAAAGGAGGGCAGGGGTGCAGGTGGTGAAGATAGGAAAATGCAATCACAAAGGTTGGCTATGTGCACAACTCCATATTTCCCAATCATATGAAAGCTGAAAAGATATCAATAAAATTGTCTCTCTCAGACTGCTGCATTACTTGAACATCCTTCATTGGCTGATGTTAGGGGGCTTATTCCTTCACCCTCCTACTTCCCTGGTCCTTCTCACATGAACAGAGAGCAACAATACCCAAAGTCCAAAGGCGCAAACAATTCGATGTTTATTGGGGTGAACTTCCAGCAAGCACAATTCCAGTTTCCTTCCTTAGTGTCCCCCTTCCCAGCTCTGGAAACCACAGAGCATATGCCTGTGTCCCTGTCTGTTCCCGTCCCTGTTCCCATTTCCCCTTGCAAAACATGATCCTATCATATAGCATAAATTCCCAATTCTGAACCTTAAGCATGCCAAAATTGGTGGTCCTGCACTAAACCCTCCAAGCTTAATTTACCAGCTTGGATCTGATAGCGCTGCCACCAGACAGGAATTTACAGTGCTGCTCACTCTGATCTCCCCAAGACACCTTCCCTGGCAGACCCAAGACTCAATGCCTGAGTCTACAACAAAGGGAAATACCCCTCCCTTGTCCCTCTGTATTTCCTCCCTGGCTTCCCCTCCTGGTGGCCTAGGAGATACCGTTAAGTCTTGAAATGCAAACACAGAGAGATCAAGTGTCTCCTCTCCTCACCCAGAGCTATGCAGATTCAAACTAGTCAATTAACACAAGAGATTTCCCCCCTCCTTCGTTCCTTAGCCTTAACCAGAGAAAAACTCAAACAGGTTTTAAAAAGAAAGCTTTATATAAAAAAGGGAAAAAAGACAATAAAATGTCTCTGTATCAAGGTTGACAATATACAGGGTCAATTGCTTAAAAGAAAAATGAATAAACAGCCGTTATTCAAAAGATATCCAATTTAAAATTCAGCAAGCTACACACATGTAAACAAAAAAAACAATAGAAGCTTACTGTCTTTCTACCTTTGTCCTTACAACTTGGAAACAGAAGATTACAAAAGCTTGAAGAGAGAAAGTTCACTCTCAGAGCAAGAGCACAGAACAGAGAGAGACAAAAGACACCACCCCAAAATTCCGTCCCTGGAGCTTGAAAAATCCGGTTTCCTGATTGATCCTCTGGTCAGTGTGTGGTTTTGTTAACCTTTACAGGTAAAAGAACATTAACCCTTAGCTATCTGTTTATGACAGATCCCAATTCCCCCATGGCCAGTCCCTGTTCCATTTCCGCCCCCACTCCTGATTGACTTCAGACTATATAACAAAACCTGAGTTTTGCTTGCTATTCCTTAACCAATCATTTTACTGAATTAAATAACCAATCCTAACATATTGTAACATGGTTATTTAACCCAATTATAGCCCACCATCTTAGTGTTTACATCCAACAAAATTAATTATACAGTAGAGATAGAACAATTATAGAACCCAGACAGAGACCATGCAATAAACATACAAACATACAGAAGTGAGGATTTCACAACTACATCTATACAGATATAAGGTTCTCCAGCTGTGTCTGTTGATAGTGAGTTTCTTGCCAGACAGGATGCGATCAAACTAAGTTTTTTTACATCTTCTAGGCTCATCCCTTTCTGAGGTGATAGGATATCAGGACAGGATTGTATTCCTAACAGCCCAATAGCACCTTATTTCAATGTGACTAGTTTGGAATGTGAGGATGTGACCATACACTTCCCAGCTTATGGCTGCCTAACTATGTCTTAGCTGAAGGCCTTAGCCTGTCACAGTAAGAGAAGGCCATTACACAGACAATGATTTTGATTCTTTCTTTAATACCTCTGTAACTAGCTAAGTGATAAGAATACACCTAAATTCTTAAAGTGTAGGCCTTTGCAGACAGGCCTGAATATCTGTATCCTAACAGCTGATCTCATGTAGGCATCATGGAGAGGGTACTTCTGTAGGAGCAATGTGAAGGGTGGGAGGGGAAAGGCCTTACAAATTAATTCAGGAAGTGTGTTTCATATATAAGGAGCATTTTGGAAGTAAGCACAAAGGTAGTTGAGGGATAAGCAGGCAAATGTATGTACAAAGCTGGCTTACTGTTACTTAAGGATTGGATTGGAGATATGATGGACTGTGCAATGTTAATAAATTAAATTAAATGAATGATGATAAACAGCTACAAGCTGACCAGAATTAGAGTAATTTTAAAACTTTATTCACACATTTTGATTCAATGAAATAAAATAATATTTCAGGCTGTGCTGTATTGCTGTATAATCTTGAAAGGATTCAGGATTGTTGTTAAATCATGCGTAAATTACTCTGCAACCTGGATGAGAGTATGTGTGTGTGTTAATTACATTGTAGGGGTGTATGGGAGAGGTAGTACCTTTGAGTAATTTGAACTGCCGCACTCCTTGAGTAGGGAACAACAGAATTGTGAAGGGTCTTCAGTTTGATGCAGATGCGAAACCAATGGAAAGTATCAAAGATGGTGTCATAAACATACAGCTAAGGGTAGCATAAAATCCCTCCTTTACCTGTAAAGGGTTAAGAAGCTCAAATAACCTGGTTGGCACCTGACTAAAAGGACCAACGAAGGGAGAAGATTCTTCCAAATCTGTGGGGGAAGGTTTTTGTTTTGTGTTCCGTTGTTCTCTCCGGGTCAGCAAGGAACCAGGGTATGGAAAATACATGTCCTAAAGCCATACCTGAACTAAGCATCTAAGATTACAAATTGTAAGTAATAGGATGGAAATGCATTAGATTTATCTTTTATTTTAGCTTGTGAATTTTCCCTATGCTAAGAGGGAGGTTTATTCCTGGGGGTTTTTTTTTGTAACTTTAAAGTTTTGCCTAGAGGGGAATCCTCTGTGTTATAAATCTTATTACCCTCTAAAATTACCTTCCATCCTGATTTTACAGAGGTGTTTCTTTTGCTTTTTTCTTTATAATAAAGTTCTGTTTTTAATAAACTGATTGGGTTTTTAGGACACTAAAAACCCAAGGGTCTGGTCTGTGCTCACTTTGGTTACCTATTTGGTTGGTATATTATTCTCCAGCCTCCCTAGGAAAGGGGTTAAAGGGGTTTGGGGGGATATTTTGGGGAAACAGGATCTCCAAGTGGTCCTTTTCCTGTATCTTTGTTTAACTCACTTGGTAGTGGCAGCGATACCGTCCAAGGGCAAGGAAGAATTTGTGCCTTGGGGAAGTTTTTAACCTAAGCTGGTGGGATATACGCTTACGGGGTCTTTCATGCAGGTCCCCACATCTGTACCTCAGAGTGTGGAGGGAACCCTGACAGATGGGGTCACACTGGAGCAAAAGACTCCAGTGAAGATGACCTTAGCAGTTACATTTTGAATGGATGGCAGATGGGACAATGTGTGTGTAAGGGAGGATGAGGTTGCAATAGTCAAGATGGGAGACACTGAGGATATGAACTAGAGTTTTTGTGCTGTGGACAGAAAGAAGAGGCTATATTTTTAAAATTTGTGTAGGAAGCTGCTGAAAGCTTTGGACATGGATGGGAAGTGTGGGCCAAGAGAGAGGGAAACCTCATCAGACATGATTCCCTAGGTTAAAAGCCTGAGTGACCAGGAAGTGTTGTCAAAGGTGAAGAAAACATGCAGGGAGAGGGGGCTTCAGGAGAACAGATAAAGAGTTCAGCTCTGGCCATGATAAGTTTAAATTGTTGATGAGGCATCCAGGAGGTGTCAGAGAAACAGGCTAAGATATGGAGTTGGATGGCAGAAGATAGGTCAGGAGTGGAAAGGTGGATTTCCAAGTCCTCAGCATAAAAACAGCATATAAATCTGTGTGAGTGGATGAGATCTCCAAAGAGAGGATGTAAAGCAAGAACAGCAGTCTGCCAGGGATGAAGCCCTGTGGTCTACACAGAGCATGGGAGAGGAGTGGTCCCACAAAGATGCAGAGGGAACAGCCACAGAGGTAGAAGGAGAACCAAAACGGAAGCATCACAAAAGCCGAGTGAAGGCAAGATTTCGAGGAGAGTATGTGGATCGTGTCAAAAGCAGCTGAGGATTCTAGGAGTATGGCACAGAGGCTGAGATTTGGCGATGAGCAGGTCTCCAGAGACCTTGGAAAGAGCAATTTTAATGGAGTGAGGAAGGCAGTGGGAGCATGTAGTGGGTTCCGAGGTGAAGGGGAAGAGGGAGATGGGGTGGTACTTGGACAGGTAGATGGGATCAAGGGTGGGTTTGGTGAGGATAGAGAGGCCAGAGTGTGTTTGTGCTGTGAGAAGAAGGAAACAGAAGGTTTGGCTGTTTGGGCCCCAAAAGGCTGTATTTGGCCCAAGGCCAGCACTTAGGAGGTCAGAGAAATAAGGGATTGGGGTTCCTGCCTGGTGTCTTAGCCCTCTGGATATGAGTGGTGGCTAATCCGCTGGCTGCTCGTCCACTGCTTTCCAGAAAAGTTGAGAAATTATTACTGCAAATTCTCACAGCATGGGCATCAGCATGGTTCTGTCCCATCAAGGCACTGACAAGCTCTTGCTGCGCCAGAAAGAGGTAACACAGAGCAAGCTTCATGGAGTATATGGGAGGTAGGGTCTCCTCAGAACTGCAGTGGTCATGAGAGAAACCTTCAGGGAGGCAGATGGGGGAGTAGAAGGGAATGGGCCCTGGGGGCTCATTTAGAGCCCTCCCAAAACAGAGCTTGCAGGTAGAGAGGTTAGGGGCTCAGCATGGGCAGGATGTGCCCTTTTTTAAACTCCTGAAAACCACTTCCTAACTGTAGTCAAACTGTAATAAAAGCAAATGGGAGGTGTCCATTCTGAACTCATTTTTCTAGGGATTAACCTGAAGGGGAAGAGGCCACGTGGGAGGCAGTAATGTAAGCGGTGATTCTGCCATTTCAATTCTTGGATTATGAGGCAAGAACAAATTCTAGCCACACCATTAATGAAGGCCCCTGTTACCATTGCGGCGTGGCATGGGTGTGGATGGATGCTGGAAAAGGTTCTCTACTGCACCGTTACTGCCCTGTGCCCTACATATTTACAACAGTTTTCAGCTAAGGCCTGGATTCAGCAAAGCATGCCAATATGTGCTTAAGTCCAGTGGGACGTGCTTAAAGTTAAAGTGCCTCGTTGCCTTGAGGCCTTAGTTAGCCAGAACAAACTTTACTACAAAGTGTTCATATATTGTACCAATGCTACAATGTGATTTTCAAAGGCTCCACAGTCAACATCAAATCCAAACCAGCACTCAAGGCACTTCTCACTGAGGCTATTTTCCTACCAAATTTTAGCTTTCCGCCACAGCTGATCTGGTGCATGAGCTGTTAGTACAGGTCACAATTTACACTTTTATAATGAGAAAACTACTCTGTTTTTTTTCACAGGGACTTCGGAGAGTTGGGCTGAGTTCCTGGCTCTACCATACACTCTCTCTGTGACTTTGTCATAGTCACTTCATCTCTCTGGGTTTCATTTCCCCTGCTGTAAAATGGGGATAATAGTTAGAGCCAGTCAGGAATGAACAGACTAAATGTTTTCTTCATCAGAAAAATGCAGATTTGTTGAAAGAGAAATGTTGTGTGGGAAAAGGTTGGTTCAGACACACTTTTTTATGAACATTTTTTTATTTTTTCTGCCCCAAAATTGTCAAAATGAAACATTGTGACATTTTCAGAATGAAAACATTCTGGTTTTCCATTTGAAATGACTTTTCATTTGGACATTTAAGCTATTTATAGTAAAAATAAAATAAATGTTTTGATTGCCCTGAATCAAATGTTTTAGGATTTTTGGTTCAGTAAAATTTTGAGATTTGTAATTTTTGTTGCAATTTGGGACAGAAAATCCATTGAAATCTTGAAAATTTTCATGTGACAGGAAAACCATTTCCTGCTCAGCTGTAATAGTAATATTTTCTTCTTTCACCCTTTATCTGTCTTGTCCATTCAGATTGTGCGCTCTGTCCCTCGCTATGTGTATGAACAGTGCCCAGTCCAATGGGACCCTGAGGTGCCTCTAGGCAATACTGGAATGAATAAATAAATAAATACAAATAATAGTTTAACCACTTTCCAAAAGCTTCATCCTCAAGCAGAGACCACGTCTGGCTAACTTCAGCCTTAGAGGCAAAAGTTTCTGAAAATTTAGTCCAATAAAAGAGGGGACTAGAATGAAAATACTTATGCAACCTTAGCTACAGCAGTCATGGTTGCTAGCAGAATAATAAGACACTCTGTTATAAGGCCTGCATTGAGCCTGAGAAATTCTCTTTTATTTTCAGCTGCAGTCACTATCCTGCATTTAATATTCCTAGTAACACAGGCCACTCTTGGAACTTGTAGTGACTGTGTAATTACATTCCCTGGCTGATCTTTCACCCTGCTGGAGATAATGGCCTTCACAAAGATTCTGTAAGCAACCCGAGGGGAAGAGGGAATGAGACTGGAAAGAATGAGGGAGGAAGCTCTGGGGCACGTCTGTGAAATGAAAAGCACAGAAGATTTCTTATATTACAGATCTGGCTATGTTGTTCTGGGCTTTGACTATGTTCATACACATGGGAAAAACCCAGCACCAGATGTGTGCAGGATAGACAGCAGCTGGAGACAGTATGGTCTAATAGAATGCAGACTGGATTAGGACTCAGTTCTATTTGCTCTGCCACTGATCTTCTGTGTGACCTTGGGCAAGTCTCTTTCCCATCCCACCTTTTGTCTGTTTTCTCTATTTAGATTGTAATCTCTTTGGGGCAAGGGCTGCTTCTCACTCTATGCTTCTATCATGCTTAGCACAAGGGACCCTGATATCAGCTGGGGGTGGGGAAGGGCTCTAGGTGCTGTTGTAATACTAATAAATAGTAAGAATCCAGAAGTGAGTTTTCTTCAGAATGCAGACCAGGGAGGAGGATGCTGATACCATGGGCCATTTTCCTCTGGTGGTATGGACTCTCCACTCACCAGTATCCGCAGCTAGGTTTTCCTCTACCATGGCAGTTCTCAATCTGAAGACTATTTCAACTGTTACCCACACAGGATATCATATACCTCCATTCCTCTTGTACCAAATGGGCCATGATTGTCATGGGGTGAGAGAAGAGACACACAAACATGCAGCGCAGGAGAGTAATGCTAACTGCACCCTATCATCCACACACAACATGGTGTGCAGGCTGCAGTGCATATGGTAAGCACTCCTGCTCCAGGGGCCAATGGGAAAGTATCATAGACTATCAGGGACCTAAGGAGGTCATCTTGTCCAATGCCCTGCTGAAAGCAGGACCAATCCCCAGATAGCTTTTTACCCCAGTTCCCTAAGTGGCCCCTCAAGGATTGAACTCACAACCCTGGGTTTAGGCAGGCCAATACTCAAACCACTGAGCTATTGCCCCCCTGAAGTGCTACTCATTTATGGCTTCTTCCCAGGCTACAGTGGGCATGGTGCATGGCAGGAGGACATAGGCTATGTCAGCATGGAGTTTGCACTGATGAGAGAGGCCCTGTCTGGCTATCTGTGAGCTGATTGACTGTCAGTGCAGGCATCATATTAAGTCCAGTTTAAGATGGTGGGCACAGGGCTGTGGAGGCATACGAGAGATGGCAAGCTTGCAATGGGTGCCAATGAACCTGGTAGCCACATGAGACCATAATCATGGTGTTACTGTTGGAAAAGACTTATTTATTAATTATTTTTATTATTATGGTAGCTCCTGGAGGCTCCAGCTGAGATTGCTGGGTGAGAAACAGTGCCTGCCCTGAAGAGCTTACTAGCTAAATAGGCACGACAGACACCGGGTGAGATAGAAACAGGCAGAAAGTTGGTGTGACTTGTCTCTGATCACACAGCAGCTCAGTAGCAGAATGAAGGCCCTAGACATGAAGCTCCAATTTCACACATGCCACTTATATTTCTCCCCCAGCTGAGCTCCTGAGTCGTCCTGCTGCTTTGAGCTGCAGGCAAGGTAAGGGGGAGGCTGTGAGCTCCAGGGCCGTTGGGGGGGTGGCAATTTTCCCCAGGCCCTGCAGTCTAAGTTCTACAAGCTAAGCAGGATTCGAATCAAGCAAAAGCAGCAGAGAATCCTGTGGCACCTTATAGACTAACAGACGTTTTGGAGCATGAGCTTTCGTGGGTGAATACCCACTTCGTCAGATGCATGTAGTGGAAATTTCCAGGGGCAGGTATATATATGCTAGCAAGCAGACTAGAGATAACAAGGTTAGTTCAATCAGGGAGGATGAGTATGAGAGGTGTCTCACTCTGACAGATGGCACAAGCAGGTTACAGTTCTTCAATGCACAGATTGGACTTCTTTGCAGCCTGAGACTAACCTCCCTAGATCCAAGTCTTTGTCTTAGGCCTGGTCTACACTACGAGTTTATTTTGAATTTAGCACTGTTAAACCGAATTAATGCTACACCCGTCCACACAACGAAGCCCTTTATTTCGATATAAAGGGCTCTTAATATCGATATCTGTACTCCTTCCCGACGAGGGAAGTAGTGCTGAAATCAGTATTGCCATTTCAAATTAGGGTTAGTGTGGCTGCATTTCGACGGTATTGACCTCCGAGACCTATCCCACAGTGCACCATTGTGACCGCTCTGGACAGCAATCTGAACTCGAACTCGGACGGGTAGACAGGAAAAGCCCTGCGAACTTTTGAATTTCATTTCCTGTTTGCCCAGCGTGGAGAGCTGATCAGCACAGGTGACCATGCAGAGCTCATCAGCACAGGTAACCATAACCATGCAGTCTGAGAATCGAAAAAGAGCACCAGCATGGACTGTGCGGGAGGTACTGGATCTGATCGCTATATGGGGAGAGGATTCTGTGCTAGCTGAACTATGTTCCAAAAGATGAAATGCCAAAATATTTGAAAAAGTGTCCAAGGGCATGATGGAGAGAGGCCACACCAGGGACTCAGTACAGTGCAGTGAAAGTTAAGGAGCTCAGACAAGCCTACCAGAAAACCAGAGAAGCAAATGGAAGGTCTGGGGCAGGGCCACAGACATGCCACTTCTACGCTGAGCTGCATGCAATTCTAGGGGGAGCCGCCACCACTACCCCACCCCTGACCATGGATTCTGAGGAGGGGTAATCTCAGCCATGCCTGAGGATTCTGCAGACAGGGAAGATGAGGAAGAGGAGGAGGACGACAAGCCTGTGGAGAGCACACAGCACTCCGTTCTCCCCAACAGCCAGGAGCTTTTTCTCAGCCTGACTGAAGTACCCTCCCAACTCTCCCATGGCAGTATCCCAGACCACGAAGCCATGGAAGGGACCTCTGGTTAGTGTACCTTTGTAAATGTAAAACAAGGGTAGACAGCCTATGGCACGTGTGCCGAAGACGGCATGCGAGCTGATTTTCAGTGGCACTCACACTGCCCGGGTCCTGGCCACCAATCCGGGGAGGCTCTGCATTTTAATTTAATTTTAAATGAAGCTTCTTAAACATTTTAAGGACCTTATTTACTTTATAATATATAACTAAACTATTGTTGTATGTAAACTTATAGAAAGAGACCTTCTAAAAACGTTAAAATGTATTGCTGGCGTGAAACCTTAAATTAGAGTGATTAAATGAAGACTCGGCACACCACTTTTGAAAGGTTGCTGACGCCTGATATAAAACATGGTTTAAAAGCAAGCTTTTTTTAATGATTAATTTGCCCTGAGGACTTGGGATGCATTCGCAGCTAGTAAAGCTACTGGAAAAGTCTGTTAACGTGTCTGGGGATAGAGCGGAAATGCTCCAGGGACATCTCCATGAAGCTCTCCAGGAGGTACTTCAAAAGCCTTTGCAGAAGGTTTCTGGGCAGGGCAGCCTTATTCCGTCCTCCATGGTAGGATACTTGACCACGCCATGCATGTAGCAAGTAATCTGGTATCATTGCATGACAAAGCCTAGCTGCGTATGTCCCGGTGTTTTGCTGGCATTCAAGCAACATCCGTTCTTTATCTCGCTGTGTTATCCAGGAGAGTGATATCGTTCATGGTAACTGGTTTGAAATACAGGAATTTAATTAAGGGACAGAGATGGTTGGGGTCTGTTTGCCTGTGGCTTAAAAGAAATCCTTCCCTGCATTTAGCCAAGCAGGGGGGGGGGGCGATTGGCATGAGCTTTTTTGCGTTTGGCTAGCTGGGATCTTCCCTGCTACCAGCCACGCAGGTGGTGGGGGAGGTGGCTAGCAGCGATCTTCCATGATACCAGCCACGCGGGTGGGAGGGTAAAGCGATCATCCCAGAGAATTGGATGGGGGGGCAGTTCTGCTGCTGCCGTTAACAGGAAAGAAGCAGCACTCAACGGGCTTTGCTTGCTATTTGGGAAAGGAGGGCGCTGGATATATGAAGGCTGCAAGAAGCTGAAAAGACAATGCTTACCATGGCCGCATGCAAGCCGAAATTCTGATGCCCGACCTGTGTCTGTGATCTCTAATACACCAAAGCCGCAGGCACTCAATATTAAGATTGCAAAATGCGACCTTGTAGTGAGATCACATGTGCTATGTAAGGAATAGTGTTGTTCACCGTGAAAGAGTATAACCATTGTTCTGTAAAATGTATCTTTTTAAATACTTCTCTCCTTTTTTCCCTCCCTCCTGCAGCTGCAAATTTTTCAAGTCTCCCTCTCCGTCCCAAGGCTATCTCAGATAAGGTGGCGAAAAAAAAGACGCGAGACAAAATGTTCTCTGAAATCATGGAAGTGACCCGCAATGAAAGAGCTCATCTGAATGAGTGGAAGGACACAGTGGTATCAAAGTACAGGAAAGATGCCAGTGAACGTGAGGACAGGAGGGACGCTCGAGATGAGGACTGTGGGACAGGACTCGAGATGAGAGGTGGTGGCAGGAAGATCAGAGGTGGCAGGATGCAACTCTGGGCTGCTGCATGATCAAATGGACATGCTCCGGTGTCTGGTGGAGCTTCAGGAACGGCAGCAGGATCACAGAGTGCCGCTGCAGCCCCTGTATAACCATCCTCCCCCTCACCATGTTCCTTAGCCTCCTCACCACCAGACGACTAAGAACACGTGGGGGAGGCTCCGTGCATCCCGCCCATTCCACCCCAGTGGACAGCCCAACCAAAAGGCTGTCATTATTTTGAATTTTTTTGTGGCCTTTTCCTTCCCTCCTATCCTCCTCCCAAACCCACCCGGCTACTTGTCAGTTCTCTCCCTCTTTTTATAATTAATTAATAAAGAATACATGATTTTAAATGAGAGAGTGACTTTATTTCCTTAGAAGCAAGGTAATCGAAGGGGAGGGTGGGTGGCTTACAGGGAATGAGTCAATCAAGGGGGGAGTTTCATCAAGGAGAAACAAACACAACAGTCACACACCGTACCCTGGCCCATGATGAAACTGGTTTTCAAAGCTTCTCTGATGTGCACCCGCTTCCTGGTGTGCTCTTCTAATCGCCCTGGTGTCTGGCTGCGCGTAATCAGCGGCCAGGTGATTTGCCTCAGCCTCCCACCCTGCCATAAAGGTCTCCCCTTACTCTCACAGAGATTGTGGAGCACACAGCAAGCAGCAATAACAATGGGGACATTGGTTGGCTGAGGTCTGAGCGAGTCAGTAATGTGCGCCAGCGCGCCTTTAAACGGCCAAATGCACATTCTACCACCATTCTGCACTTGCTCAGCCTGTAGTTGAACAACTCCTGACTACTGTCCAGGCTGCCTGTGTATGGCTTCATGAGCCATGGCATCAAGGGGTAGGCTGGGTCCCCAAGGATAACTATAGGCATTTCACCATCCCCAACAGTTATTTTCTGGTCTGGGAAGTAAATCCCTTCCTGCAGCCGTTTAAACAGGGTAGTGTTCCTGAAGATGCAAGCGTCATGAACCCTTCCCGGCCATCCCACATTCATGTTTGTGAAACGTCCCTTGTGATCCACCAGTGCTTGCAGCACCATTGAAAAGTACCCCTTGCAGTTTATGGACTCACTGACTTGGTGCTCTGGTGCCAAGACAGGGATATGGGTTCCATCTATCGCCCCATCACAGTTAGGGAATCCCATTGCAGCAAAGCCATCCACTATGACCTGCACATTTCCCAGAGTCACTACCTTTAGTAGCAGCAGCTCAGTGATTGCTTTGGCTACTTGCATCACCGCAGCCCCCATAGTAGATTTGCCCACTTCAAATTGATTCCCGACTGACCGGTAGCTGTCTGGCGTTGCAAGCTTCCACGGGGCTATCGCTACTCGCTTCTCAACTGTGAGGGCTGCTTTCATCTTGGTATTCTGGTGCTTCAGGGCAGGGGAAAGCAAGTCACAAAGTTCCATGAAAGTGCCCTTACGCATGCGAAAGTTTCGCCGCCATTGGGAATCGTTCCACACCTGCAACACTATGCGATCCCACCAGTCTGTGCTTGTTTCCTGGGCCCAGAATTGGTGTTCCACAGCTATAACCTGCCCCATTAACAGCATGATCTCCAAAGTGCTGGGGCCCGCAGTTTGAGAGAATTCTGTGTCTATGTGCTCATTGCTCTCGTCGCTGCACTGCCATAGCCGCCTCCTCCTCCTCGCTTGGTTTTTCAGGTCCTGGTTCAGCATAAACTGCACGAGAATGCGCGAGGTGTTTACAATGTTCATGACTGCTGTCTTCAGCTGAGTGGGCTCCATGCTTGCTGTAGTATGGTGTGTGCACAGTTCACCCAGGAAAAAAAGTGCGAAAAGGTTGTCTGCCGTTGCTTTCATGGAGGGAGGGGTGAGGCTGTACTTAAAACCACTAGCAACAATGTTTTTTGCCCCATCAGGCATTGGGATCTCAACCCAGAATTCCAATAGGCGGGGGAGACTGTGGGAACTATGGGATAGCTATGGGATAGCCACCCACAGTGCAATGCGCTGGAAATCGACACTAGCCTCGGTACATGGACGCACACCGCCGAATTAATGTGCTTAGTGTGGCTGCGTGCACTCGACTTTATACAATCTGTTTTCAAAAATCAGTTTCTTTAAAATCAGAATAATCCCGTAGTGTAGACATACCCTTCCAGACGATCTTCCAGGTGTTGAGATGGTGAGGGATGGGGGGAGAGGAGAAAGGCCAAGTGATTATGTCACTTCCCCTCTTTTATATTTTCTTCCAGCTTGCTGGAAAGTTCCTCTTACATGGAGATCAGGCAGCCCCCATTGGACAGACAGTTGGGAATGTGGGTTCCCTTTTAATGGGCCATCAGCACGTCTGGTTGGCCCTCCGTTGCCACTAATAGGCTGGCTGTGGGCATCTCCCAACCTCACAGCATATTTCAGTAACACACACATAGCAATACCTCATAATTCCACATATGATGATAGCACATACAATCCAACAGGATATTACTGTTCAACAGATCAAGACTTTTAAAATGATACCTCACAAAGCATGCATTGTCCAACACACATCATAATATCATAGCGGGAATAAGGGGGTTTCAGGGTGCAACTTTGAGGTACAGAGTGTCACAGTGCCATATTGCCAGTCCTGGAGACTGAAGACCTCTTTCTAGCTACAGAACAGGTACAGATGGGCAGCTGCAGTGCAAGCTTCTCCTCTAGAGGGATCATGTTAAGGGGTGAAAAAATAGCCCAGTGTCCACTCCATACTCTCCTTGGCTCCTCGAATGAGCATTGTAATGTGATTTTCTTTTCTGTGATGCAGACATGTATCTAGTGGGAATGGGAGTGATGCCATTAAGTTCATTTCACAGAGGCCATTGAAAAGCACAAGATGGCAGTGACCAAAGGCTCTTGTCTCAGAAGAGGAAGCGAGAGATGAAGAGGTGACTGTATGTGAATGGTGACGAACTGGAATGGGCACAGAAACCATTGCACAATAACTTTCGTAATCCTCCAAAAGATAAATCTCTGATTCCTGTTTGCCTGTGTCTCAAGAGTATGGAGATGATTGCAGCAGCTCACTGCAGCCAGCTGCTCCAACTGTAAGGGTAAAGCAGCACAAGCAGTGCTTAATTTGTGCTGGGGCTGAGCCCCGGCTCCTCTAGGTTTAGTAGTTCAGAGCCCCAGCACCTCTTGGTTTGCTGCATCAGTTATCAATGTAAAAAAAAAATTGTTTAAGCCCTGACACCTAACTGCTGACCTCTTTCATTGCACTGAGTACACAAGACCATTAATATTCTTGCTATTAAGGGACTTTCCAAAGTCTGGGGAAATAAGGAAACAGCTAAGAAATGTTTTGATTGTCCTCCACACTGGACAAAAGAGGTTAATAGTGAGTAAGCTACATATTAATCACTGAAAGCAAAACAAGCCTAGCACTTCACTGTGCAAAGCTCAGACTACCTCCAGGGAAGTCAGGAATATTATTTATAGCTGGATCCAGTTGTATAAATTGCTTTGAGTTAGACAGAAAAAATACAATCTGTAGCTAGAATCATAGTATAGGAGGGCTCTTAAGGTATCATGTCCCCCCTTTCAGTGATTAAAGAGAACCCAGATTCACAGGGCCAAATTCTATCCTATTTATATCCTTGTTGTACTCAAAGTACTATACGGGATCTTTTCAGGGGGATTAAGGCAAAACGCCACACTTATTAGTAATACAGGTATTAATTAATACTCTATCATATGCATATGATCTATTACAGTCATGCATTCACACACACACACAGACACAAACACACTCCGTC
>NC_133777.1:33593170-33740962 GCF_003597395.2 Chelonoidis abingdonii
GGCAAACAGTGAACAGAAGTTACAATGCAGGCAAGTGTAGTGAATGGTGAACAGAAGTTACATTAATAAAGTGAACAATTAAAAACAATTTCATTTATCAGTTCTACACACAGTCCAATCTTGGTATTCCAAGGGTCCCACTGCAGTCTTGCACTGATAGCTTTAATCCTCTGGCCCATCTCTTAACCTTGACTGCTCTGAATTCTTCCTGCACACTGGCTAGACAACTTCCTTCCCCTGAACCTCAGGTACCAGGTTTGGTTGAGTGAAGAATCATGTGATTCTCATCTCACTCACAGAAATCAATGCACCAGTGTCTCCATCCACCCTGTGCATGTACATATCAAGGGGCAATCATGGGAACTATTTTCTTTCTCTTAACAAAAAAAGACAATGGAATTCATGATGATGGTGCAATGTCAAGGGTGAGAATTTAAACAGCTGGAAGGCAGAGAATCCAAAATTATAGTTCCCACAGCACCTCTAACTCAGCTACATTGCAGTTTGAGGCATATATTTAAGAGGATCTCTGCGGAATATGAACAAGGTAGGGGGGGATGTACTATGTTTGCTCTGGGGACCAAAACTTCCATTTTCTGGCTTTGTGCATTTAATTGTATGGTGCATTAACACAGATGTGTGTGTGTATTGCCATATTAAATGTGGAAAGGAGAGCAAATGCAGCCACAAACACACCCATCTCATTAGCAACTGCACAGTGATCCTCAGATGACAGCAGTTTAACAGCTCTGTCACTGAATATGAAAAGCCATCCATCTGATAGTGATGGATTTACAGTAGCTGCTGGGGGGAAAACAGAAGCAGAAATCTGTATTCTCCATCAGCCATACATGCAGAAGCAGGAAGAAAAGGGTCCATGAAGGAGAGTGGATGAAATGTGATGCTGCTGCTCCTGGCAGAGTAAAATAAAATTCATGCATTCCTGATTTTGTGAATGGTGTGGCCAGTCAGCAAGCCAACTGTATTTAGGGACCAGCTCACAATATCACAATGAGAAGAAAAGCGTAGAGCCCTGCCCCGTGCCCACCACCAATTAGTGCACGTGTTCAAAATGATTGGGAAGAAGATAGGCACTTACTGCTAAGATCAGGGAGGAAAACATTCTTACTCAGCCTAACGGGGCTGTTGTTTTGATTCACATAAGCAACTGTATGTGTGTGTGTATGTGACAGTTCAGGATTTTGCACATGATCCCTGGCACAGTCTGCTCCCCTGCAAGTGTGATCATCAAAGGGCATTTAAAGGTTCTCAATTCCTTCACAAATGCAAGAAATCAACTGCAGAGAGAGGAGAGGGAAATGGGACATGCGGGGTAGAGATGGGATTTCTGGCAGAGGGAGGCTCCAGGTGCACCTAGGCCCTCTGTGGAGTTTTATTTTTAAATGATCCTGCAGCAGACAAAGAAATGTGCATATTTCACATAACTGGGAGCAGGGCCAGCTCCAAGTTTTTTGCCTCCCCAAGCAAAAAAATTTTCCCACGCCCCCTCGGCCCCGCCCCAACTCTGCCCCTTCCCTGCCCCATTCCAACCCTTTCCCCAAATCCCTAGCCCCACCTCCTCCTCCCCCTGAGTGTGCCGCATTTCCCCTCCTACCCCTCCCTCCCAGACAAGCCTGGGAGGGAGAAATGGAGCCGCAGCGTACTTGGGGGAGGAGGCAGGAGTGAGCTGGGGGGGAGCGATTCCTCTGTCTCCCTCCAGGATTACTTCCTGTGGCCCTCCCCACACCCCCCACCGCTGGAGTTCACCTCTGCTCAGGGCTTGCTCCTGGCTTTTTGCTCCCCAAGAAAAATAAAAAGGAGACAGAGTGCTGCCCCTTGGAAAGTGCGGCCCCAAGCACATGCTTGGAGCACTGGTGCCTAGAGCTGGCCCTGACTGGGAGCTTATGTCTACTGGCTCTTTCAATGAAATGGGCAGGTGCAACACGTAACATAGTACTTGCTTTTTTCTTCTAGTAAACAGGATCATAGAGTGAGGCAGACTGTGGCTAGTGGACTCGGCAAAGGGCTGAGAGTCAGGAGACCTAGGGTGTTTTTCTGCCACTGACTTGCTGTGTGTCCTTAGGCAAGTCACTTTATCTCTCTATGCCTCAGTTTCTCCATCTGTAAAATGGGGTTCATGATACTGGCCCACCCAGCTGGGTAAAGTGGATGCATCAGCTATTAAACCAGTCCTATGAAGTAAGGGTGGCAATATCATACCACGTTATTCTTACTTCTGCACTGCTGCTGGTGACAGCTCTGCCTTTGGAACTGGGATCCACGCTTCAGCCGCCCAGCTCTGAAGGCAGCGCCACTGCCAGCAGCAGCACAGAAGTAAGGGTAACAATACTGCAACCCCCTCCCCCCATACAATAACCTTGCGAACCACCCCCCACACACACGCAATTCCTTTTTGGGTCAGGATTGCCTACAATCACAACATCATGAATTTTCTGATTTAAATAGCTGAAATCATGGAATTTATTATTTTTAAAATCCTATGACCATGAAATTGACCAAAATGGATCGTGAATTTGGTAGGGCCCTACCTGTGATCATAGCCAAAAGAGCTAGGACTTTTCTTAGATAGTGGGGTGTATTACCTGCCTGTCTGAGTATCTATATTTGTAGCAAACTCTTATTATACTGAAGAATTTTTGAAAGACTTCCCCTTTCTCCATATTCCTCTGGTCTTATTGGATAGAATGATCTTAGGTCCCAGAGAGCTTTGAGAGAATGGTGGGTGGGGAAGAAGAAACAGTCCGTGATAGTGTTTCTATAGACAGTGCCAGAAGGCCTGCCCAGGCATGTGCAGGTGGCAGAGAGAAGCCCAGGGCTACCCCATGGGCTTGCCCAATTATTTATCCTGTTCAATTTCCTGATATAGAGAACAAATGATACTTATGCTGATCCTTGTGCTTGGCAAGGAAGAGGCTCTGACTTAGAAAAGCCCATTGCTGAAATTAGATGGGGTGGGCTGGGAGGGAATTCTTTGATACCATTACACAGTATATGTTAAATAACAGGCAAGTTTGTGTCAGAGTTAGAAGAAGAGCCTGTCCCTTGGGACTCAGAGAAGGGTGCATGAGTTAACTAAAAATAGGGTTACCATACGTCTGGGTTTTCCCAGACAGTTTTTTTTTTGATCCTCTGTCCTCGGCACAGACATATTTTTCAAATACCAGGCAATGTCAGGGATTTTTGCAGAGCAGTTGTTGCAGCTAAGAAAGAGCTCCAATTGGTCCATTTCTGCATCGGCATCTGATTGGTCCAGTCCCCTTCAGCCACAGCTGCTGGATGCTGCCCACCCAGGCCGGCTCCCAGCCCTGGGGAGGGGGGTCTCGCACGGAGGCACTGACTGATGGCTGTTGTGTACTGGGTTTGCACCAGTCACCCTGCCATGGTGATAGAGAGCGACACTGCCCACCTCACCTTCAGTGAGTAACCCTGCTGAGCGTATCCCCTTCAGCGTTCCTCATATATTCCTCCCAGTACACACACTCCTCTAGCAGCCCGCAGGTACTCCCTGCAGCATCCCCAACTGTACCCCACTCCAGCTCCCCCCCTCAGCAGTGTCCACTTTTTGGGAACCTAAAATATGGTAACCCTAACTAAAAACAACAGAGCCAGAAAAATACACAAACTGCAGAAGCTCCATTGACATCAATGGAGTGAAGCCAGTTTACACCAGCGGAGGATAGGGCCCATATCCTGACTGTGGTGAGAGGAAGGCACAGCTGGCGATCTTGGATTCAACTCCCTGCCCTTCTCAGCAAGCGCATCCTGTAAATAACGTACATCCAGCAAAGTCACTTCCTCCTTCCTGTGACCCATGCACAGCCTCTCGGAAAGCACATGACTAGAGTTATGGGTTGAGGTTAGGAAGGGAATTTTTCCTCTAAGGGAGCTTGTCAAGGTATGAACCCCCACTCTGAACCTTAGCATCCAAAAGATGGGGTACCTGCATGAACCCCCCAAGCTTAATTACTAGCTTAGAAATGGTAGAGCTGCCACCACCCAAAAATATAGTGTTTTGGGGCACTTTCTGGCCCCCAAACCCTTCCCTGGAGACCCCAAGACCCAAAGCCCCTTGGGTCTCAAAACAAAGGGAAATAAACTATTCTCCTCCTTTCTTCCTCCCAGATCCTCCCTTCCCTGGGTTACACTAGGAGATCGCTGTGATTCAACTCCTTGAATCTTAAAACAGAGAGGAAATCCACCTTCCCCGCCCTTCTTCACTCCCCCTCCCAGACTCTCCCTGAGACAGAGACAATGATACTAATACAGAGAGAAAACAGGTTTTTTCTTCCCCCTTCTCTCCTTTCTCCCACCAATTCCCTGGTGAGTACAGACCCCCTCCCCTTGGGTCTTACACAAGATAACCAAAAAATCAATCAGGTTCTTAAAAAGGAAAACTTTTAATAAAAGAAAGAAAAAAGTAAAAATTGTCTCTGTAAAATCAAGATGGAAAATGTTACACGGGTCTTTCGGCTTATAGACACTAGAGAGAATCCACCCCCCCAGCACAAATACAAGTTGCAGCAACAGAGATTCAATCCTTCCAGCAAAATACACATTTGCAAATAAAGAAAACAAACAGAAAGACTAAACCGCCTTTCTAACTACTACATTGAACAGAAGAGGCTTTTTCAGAAAGATTGGAGAAATCTGCTTACATGTCTGGCCCCTCTCAGAACCCAGAGAGAACAGAGCAAAACACAAAAAACACAAACAAAGGCTTCCCTCCACCGAGATTTGAAAGTATCTTGTCTCCTGATTGGTCCTCTTGTCAGGTGTTCCAGGTTCACTGTTTGTTAGCCCTTTACAGGTAAAAGCGACATTAACCCTTAACTATCTGTTTATGACAGAGCTACATATTCCTCTGAGGGTGGAGACTTCAGAATCTCAGATCACTGGTGGTTTTGCTACGTCACTCAGGCCCTTACCAGTGTCTGTCTGTGCTGAGCTGGTTCCTAGGCTTCCTGATGGAGAGGCTTTTGTATTTAATCTAATCTAATCTAATCTAATCAATTTTTCTCTCTGTTCTGTCTCTGTCTGACAGTGGTGGTTCTTAACTTCCACAGCTCCAGAAAGCAATTGTTTCCCACAACATACTAAAATTCCGATTTTGTATATGTTCGACTATATCCTTTGAGGAATGGGTTGCTCCAGACTGCCATCTTGGATGAATGTAAATGGAAAATTGTATTGCGCTTTCTCAGCTTCTTCTTCGAACACGAGCAGCAGTTCACAGCTTCAGGGGATGATGCAATGTTTTTCATTTTCTTTTATTTCCACATCCCATTTACTGCTGACTAGTTGCATCACTTGCTTCCAACAAGGTCATGTGACCCCATCTCAGCCAATTGTTAACACACCCAACCTATTGTCCAGCTAAGTGAGAGCAATGGCATAAAACTACCTTAGGCAATATAACTGTCTTGGAGCCAATCAGATGAGGGATTGGCATTTCAACTACTGCACATAACTGCGATACATCCTCATTTATCCAAAGCTCTCAGAGAGACGCAGGGCCGGCTCCAGGCACCAGCTAAAGAAGCAGGTGCTTGGGGCAGCCAATACCAAGGGGCAGCATTCTTGCCGCTATTGGGATAGCAGGTCTGGGTCTTCGGCGACGGGTCTCTCAGTCCCTCTCGGAGCAAAGGACCAGCCGCCAAATTGCCGCTGAAGAGTGGAGCAGCGCGATCGCTTTTTTTTTTTTTTTTTGCCACAGAAAACCTGGAGCCAGCCCTGGAGAGACGGAACCTTCAGGTAAACAAAAATTCAGAAAAGAGCTGGTCAGAGGGCCACATTGCAGGTTCCCCAGCCCGGGGAGCAGGGGGAGATGATACCAGCTGTACAGACCGGCAAGCACCTGAAATAGAACTGGTAACACCCCAGGGATCACCTAACTATCTTAGCCCCATCACCATTGTTTCTGCGCACCTTGCAATCTATAACGTATTCATCTTCATAACACCTCTGTGAGGCAGGACAGCGCTATTGTCCCCATTGTAGAACTGAGACAGAGAGCAGGTAAGTGACTTGCTCAAGATCACATAGGAAGTTTGTGGCAGATCAGGGAATAAAACTCATGTTTCTTGAACCCCAGGCTAGTGCCCTAACCGCTGGACCATCCTCTCTCTCAGATGCACACTTTATCTAACTAGGGGATAACTAGGAGTTTCGGGTTTAGGGCTTTAAATAAATTAAATGGTTAAAAGACAAAGGACGCACATCATTTTTTTCTTCTAATAAATTAAGATTCCATCCTGAATAATAATCTCAGCATTTTGTATGTTAGTCAGCTTTGAGATTCTCACCCACCGAGCCAGTCCCAGGATCTCACGGCCCACGCACTTGGATTTGCAGCATTCTACCCCTTTCTGCTTTCCTCCATTGTGTTATTTCTTCTCTCCTTGCAGCTGCTGCCCTATTGCTGCTGCTTTAGCTTTACTCTGGGCTGGGATTTCCGTCACTTCTGCCCCAACTGAGATTTTTGGTAAGTGACCCAAGCATCCAGCTCTTCGTGTGGAGTCCCCTGTTGGATCCCTGCTGTAACTGGAGGCAGCAGGAGAACATTTCACACACTGATAACTCTGTGGGCTTTTCTAGGGACAGGTTAACGTTGGCCTGGCCTACACAGGTAGCCTGGAGACCTGCACAGTGGGAGCCTCCTCCAAGCAATCAGATCCCTCCTCTTGTAATGCCCAGAAATGTGACACGTGCTGCACTAAATGCAAGTGGCTTGCCAGAAACAGTCCTGAAACATGACACCAGCTTCTGGCCTTAGAACCAGCTCTTCATGGCTCTGTGTGAAGCTCCTGTGAAGGCTACAGCCTTGGTCAGATGCTACTGTGATGTGGGACAGGTTGAACCCTCCATCTGGGATGTCATCTGAGGTGCTGGGGCCTTACTGAACCTGCCCTTTCCATCAGCCTCAGTTTTCTCACCGTGTTTTTGCTGTGCTAGTCGCACACATACAAGGCCACACTCAGCTGCAGACATAGACTGAAGTCAGCTCTATGTGAGAGGATTCACCCAGCACTCACGTACCCACCCCCTTTGGGGAGTAAACCCAAAATAATAGTCTCTTACTTTATAGAAAGATCTGCACAGCGCAAGGTCATCAAAATTCACCCTCTCTCTCAATGTGGAGAGAGATATGCACCACTTCCCCCATGCTTCTAATATGAATTGCACAAACTGGGATATGCTATAAACAAGAAATAAGTTTAACAACTAGAAAAGGTAAATTTTAAGTGATTATAAGGGATAGCAAACATAGCAAAGCAGATTACTGAGAAAATAATGCAACACACACAAATTAGGCTTAATACACTCAAGAAACAAGTTACAAAATGTAATGTCTCACCCTCACTGTTGTTTTAGACAAGTTGCAGAGTTTCTGTAGCTTAGAGTTCCAGTTATTTCTCTTTACAGTCTAGACTCTTGTCCAGGGCCGGAGCTTCCATTTAGGTGACCCAGGTGGTCACCTAGGGCGCCAGGATTTGGGAGGGCGGCATTTTGCCTCCCTTGGCAGCAATTCGGCGGCGGGGGGTCCTTCCGCGCTCTGGGTTGTCATTGGCAATTCTGCAGTGGGTCCTTCACTCGCTCCGGGACCTGCCACCGAAGTGCCTCAAAGACCAGGAGTGCAGAAGGACCCCCCCGCAGCAGAATTGCTGCCAACGACTGAGAGCGCGGAAGGACCCCCACCTAGGGCACCAAAAACCCTGGCGCTGCTCCTGCTCTTGTCTTAGTCTGGACTCAGCCCTTGCTTTTCCCTCAGCTCACTTGCTTTGTCTCTTCAGGTACTTTCAGCTGTCTTTCTTCTCGGGCAGGAATGCAATGGAGAAGAGTCCCAGCCTTAAATACAATTTACATAAGGTGGGAAGCCTTTGTTTCCAGTGGAAAAGTATTAGCAGTGTCCAAGGTGGTACAGAACTTTTTACCAAGTGACATTATCACCTGATCTTGCAATGCCAAAGCAACGGTGAAACTAGGTTTATTTGCAACGTCGTTGGATCAGGAGAAGGTGTTCGACGAGATGGACCATGGATTTCTCCTGGGTACTCTGCAGGCATTTGGCTTTGGGCCCTGGTTTGTGGAGTTTCTCCAGGTGCTGTATGCCTCTGTGGAGTGTTTGGTCAGGCTCAGCTGGACCCTAACTGCACCTGTCAGCTTTGGGCGAGGAGTGCGTCAAGGCTGCCTGCTGTTGGCTCAGCTGTACGCTCTGGCCATTGAGCCCTTCCTTCATTTCCTTTGCAAGAGGCTGATGGGGTTGGTGCTACGGGATCCGGAGGTGCGGCTGGTCCTGGCAGTGTACTCTGATCATGTGCACCTCATGGTCCAGGACTCGGATGACCTGGTGCGGGTGGAGGCTTGTCAAGCAGTTTATTCAGCGGTCTCCTGCGCCCAGGTCAGCTGGGTCAAGAGCTCTGGCCTGGGGGTTGGGGCTGGGTGGAATGTGGGTCTGCTGCTCTAGCTCAGCGTCTACCTTTCTGCCACGTATCCCTCTCCACTGGAGAACTGGCACCGTTTAGAGGGCAGGATGACTGGGCAGTTGTGGAGCTGGACAGGACTGCTCCAGTGCCTCTCCCTCCAGGGGAGAGCGCTGGTTCTTAACTAACTGGTCCTGTCTATGCTCTGGCACCAACTCAACCCCCTGTGCCCACCCCCCGGCCAATCCTGAGGTTGGTTCTGAAGTTTTTTTGGATGGGACTGCACTGGGTCTCTGCAGGGGTTCTCTGTCTCTCCCTAGAGGAGGGAGGACAGGGCCTGACATGTATGCGCATGTAGGTCCATGTCTTCTGCTTCCAGGCCCTGCAGAGATTCCTTTATAGTGTAGGTGGCTCAGCTTGAAGCATATTGGCGCACACCTTCCTCTGCTGCCTGTGAGGCCTCTGATACAACCGGCAGCTCTTTTTTCTCCATCCGAGAGGTCTTCTGCGAGACCTCTCTGAGCTGCCAGTCTTCTTCCAGGGCCTTCTCTGGGCCTGAAAGCTGTTTTCATCAACCAGGTCCTTTGTGGCCACTGAGGGGGTAGATCTCCTCGCGGAGTCCCTGCTACACAATTCCCATCTTCGTGTGCAGATGGTGGAGTCTCCATTGGTGTGCTGGAGGTTGGTCCTGGTGGGAGTGGCTAAGATCGGAGACCTCCTGGACTACGACCTGGGGAGTTGGGTGGATCCCCAAGTGTTCAGTCGGCGCATGGGGCTCTCCACCCTTATGACTCCCCAGCGCGTACTCCAGGAGGTGGAGGCAGCCCTGCCTCCTGCAGCTTGGTTTTTCCTTGAGCAGGTCCTGCGAGAGGACATGCTACTCCAGCCCCTCACTCCAGGTCCTCTGGATCCTTCCATTGGCCCCCTGCCCTGTGAGCCTTCCCGGCCTCCCCTTCCTCATACCTCGAGCCGTCTGCATGTTATGCAGCGGGTTCATTTACAAACAGTGCCAAGAGGCCATCTTTACGCATTTGTGCTGCACACGCTTCATTACCCCACTCTCATGTCCCACTTTGATACTAAATGGAGGGACCTTTTACCAGCAGTAGAGGGTGGAGAACTCCGGTGGGCCAGTTTATATGCCATCTTAGTCCCACAGCTTGCCGGGTATATTAGCTGGTGGCTCCTGCATGGAGCCATGAACACGGGTGTGTATTTGGCGCAGTTCACCTCCGTCCCTGAAGCCTATTTTGTGACGTGAGGGAGACCCTGGCACACATGTGCCTTCAGTGTGCCAGGCTGCAGCCCCTCTTCCGGCTCCTCCAGAACATCTTATTGAGGTTCTGGCTGCTCTTTTCCCCACACTTGTTTATTTATGCACACCCGATTCGAGGCCCCATGAAGTTGTGGGACCACCTCGTCAACCTCCTCGTGGCCATGGCCAAGGTGGCCATCCATAACACCATCCATAACACCAGGGACCGGAGGTTGGCAGAGGTGGTGCGACTTCTTCCCCACTCTTCAGCTCCCCACCCTTGTGCCCTGCCCTGATACCAAGTGGCGGGACCTTTTACCAGCTGCAGAGGGTGAGGGACTCTGGTGGGCCAGCCTGTATTCCACCTTGGTTCCACGGCCCGCCGGCGATATTAGTTAGCAGCTCATCCACAACTCTAGTTGAGTTCTGGGCTCAGTAGCTCCTCCCAGGCTGGGGGAGGGGCCTTCACTTCCCAGCATCCAATAGGACCACTCTCCCACTGCTCCCTGGCCCTGCTGTATCATTGTCCACAATGGTGCTTTACTTAAATAATTCCTCTCAATTTCTTGTACTGACCCATCTGATGTCTTTATTGAGCACAATTATATCTCCCATCAACTTTCTTTTGATTGGGCTAAACAAGCCAAGCTCTTCGAGTTTCCTTTCATAAGATAGATTTTCCATTTCTCAGATCATCCTAGTAGCCCTTCTCTGCACCTGTTCTAGTTTGAATTCATCTTTTTTAAACATGTGAAACAAGAGCTGCACGCAGTATTCCAGATGAGTTCGCACCACTGCATTGTATAGCAGTATAAACTCTTCCCTGTCTCTACTGGAAATACCTCTCCTGATACATCCTAGGACTGCATTAGCCTTTTTCACAGTAACATCGCATCGATGGCTTATAGTCATCCTGTGATCAGCGAATACACCCAGGTCTTTCTCCTTTTCTGTCACTTCCAACTGATATGTCCTAGCTTTTGCACTATTACATTTAATCTCATTTCTATTACTCCAGTTTACAAGGTCATCCAGATCTTCTTGTATAATATTCCAGTCCTCCCCCATATTGGCAATACCTCCCAACTTTGTGTCATCTGCAAATTTTATTAGTACATACGAAGTTTTTGTGTCAACGTCAGTAATAAAAATGTTAAACAAGATTGGTCCCAAAACTGATCCCTGAGGAACTCCACTAGTAACCTCCCTCCAGCCTGACAGTTCAGCTTTCAGTATGATCCATTGTAGTTGTCCCTTTAACCAATTCCTTATCCACCTTTCAGTTCTCATATTAATCCCCATCTTCTCCAATTTAGCTAATAATTTCCCATGTAGAACTGTATCAAATGCCTTACTGAAGTCTAGGTAGATTAGAACTACTGCATTTCCTTTGTCTAAGAAATGAGTTATCTTTTTAAAGAAGGAGATCAGATTGATCTCACACAATCTACCTTTTGTAAAACCCTGTTGTAGTTTATTCCAACTACCATTCATCTCTATATCCTTAACACCTTTCTGTTTCAAAATTTGTTCCAAGATATTGCATACAACTGAGGTCAAACTAACAGGCTTTGTAGTTTCCTGGATCACTTTTTCCCCCTTTCTTAAAAATAGGAACTATATTAGCAATTCTCCAGTCATAAGGTACAACCGCCCCGTTTACAGATACATGAAAAATCCTTGCTATTGGGCTTGCAGTTTCATGTGCCAGTTCCTTTAATATTCTAGGATGGAGATTATCTGGGCCCCCTGATTTAGTCCCATTAAACTATTTGAGTTTGACTTGCACTTCATATGCGGTAATTTCTACTCCCATATCCTCGTTGCCATTAGCTACCCTGCCATTATCCCTAAGCTCTTCATTAGTTTCATTAAAAACTGAGGCAAAGTATTTGTTTAGGTATTGGGCCATACCTAATTATTTTCAATCTCCACCCCATCCTTAGTGCTTAGTGGTCCCACTTCTTTCCTTGTTTTCTTATTTATATGGCTGTAGAACCTTTTACTATTGGTTTTAATTCTCTTTGCAGGTCCAACTCTGCTTGGCTTTTGGCAGTTCTCACTTATCCCTACACTTCCTGACCCTCAAAAGGTAGCTTTCCTTGCTGATCCTTCCCAACTTCCATTCCTTGTAGGCTTTCTGCTTTCTCTTAATCACCTTTCTGAGATGCTTGTTTGTCAAGTTTTGTCTCAACCCTTCCCTATGAATTTTTCACGTTGGCTAGGGATGCAGGCTTCAGAGAGTTTCTGCAACTTTGACTTAAAGTTGACTCCAAGTCTTCTCCACATTGAGATCCCAGAATGGCCCATTTCCCATTGTCTACACATTGAGGAGCCTTTCTGGTATGTTCATAAGGGAGAGGAATTGCAAAAGCAGAGGTGGCCTCAAACATATGTGAAAGCAGAAATGAGACCAGTGTGCAAGTGATGACTTAGCTTTGGAGTTAAGTCGCCTGGCCTCAGTGTCCTCAGACCGTCATGTTCCATCAGAAATGGCCTTGGAATGTGCTGTTGTGCTGACCAGTGGGAAGCAGTGTAAGGCTGCCTTAATGCAGGGGTGTGGCCCCTGATGTTAAATTGGCAGTGTCCCCTTAATCAAGCATCCTTGTTGCCCATCTAGTGGGACCTTCCCAACTCTGTTCAGCACAAAAAAGATAATTAGTTGTGGAACTGGAGAGGGACCTAGTAACCTTCCCAGGACAGAAGTGAGTGGGACACTGGATTTTTGCTCCAGTGAAGAATAGCTGTGCCGCCACGACCCAGAGAGAGACACTTTTGAAAAGGCTAATCTTAGAAACAAGGGAATCCAAACTTCTCACATACCCTGTGTTGGAAGTGGGCGGATGTGGCTTTTTAATGAATTCTAACTAACATTTAGATCTGTAAAGACTAGATATAATCAGGGCTAAGTGTTATTAGTATTTTAATGTTTTTTATAGATCTTGGCGTCCACTCTTCTGGCTGGCAGAAGAGAGCTCATTGCAAATCCAGAGGGTGAGGGTGCCATGCTGTTTTTAAGCTCTGTTAGACCATACTCCCTTAACAGAACACTGGGAAGTAGTTTTAGCCCAAAATGTAGGTTTTGTATGAGGTGGATTTTACAGCCGTTGGCAGGAACTGAAATATTTTCATGCTAAAAAACGCAGAGAATGCAGATGGTATTTTTTAATCATCCTCCTCAACATTTGCAATCCAATTGCAGCCGTGTGCTAGTGCATCAGATCAAGAGAACTAAAATTTTGGCTTCCTTGTAGGACATGTCTTGTTTCTACAGAGCTGCGTGCAGTCCTTGCCGTCAATTGATCATGTTCGAGAAAGCTGCTGTCAATCTGCTTCATACTGTACCCAGACTGATAGACTGTTCTGTAACATCTTTCTCCTGCCTGCTCTGTCTCAGCTCTCCAGATCGAATTGCCAGGATATCAATTTGTAAATTAAATCCAACAGAGCCAGCCCTTTCCCTCCCACCAACAGCCATGAGGTGTAGATATTTCTTTTCTGCCATTATGATTTCCAATCTCTCCAGCTTTTGGACCATTGCTGGAGAATTTTGTTACCATCCTACAAATTAGCAATTGTGACAGGGTCAGGCCAGACGGCTACAGGAGAGTGTTAGAAGATAGATATATTAGTCCCAGATTAAGTAGATCCCTTGTTCCCTGGGTAAGGTAACAGGCAGTTCCAGAACAAGCAGGAACTTGCTGGAACCAATTAAGGCAGGCAGGCTAATTATGATACCTGGAGCCAATTGAGAAGAAACTGCTAGACTCAATTAGGACAGGCTGGCTAATCAGGGAACCGGAGTTTAAAAAGGACCTCACTTCAGTTTGTACCATGCATGCGAGGAGCAGGAAGCAAGAAGCACTAGGTGCTGAGAGTGGGAAGGCATATTGCTGGACGATTGAAGAGTACAAGCATTATCAGACACCAGGAGGAAGGTCTTATGGTGAGGATAAAGAAGGTGTTGGGAGGAGGCCATGGGGAAGTAGCCCAGGGAGTTGTAGCTGTCGCACAGCTGTTCCAGGAGGCACTCTAGACAGCTGCAGTACACAGGACCCTGGGCTGGAACCTGGAGTAGAGGGTGGGCCTGGGTTCCCCCCAAACCTCCCAATTCCTGATCAGACACAGGAGGAATTGACCTGAATTGTGGGTTCTACCCAGGGCCAGCTCCAGGCACCAGTCCAGCAAGCAGCTGGTTGGGGCGGCCATCGGTGAGGGGTGGCACGTCCGGGTCTTCGGTGGCAATTTGGCGGCGTGTCCCTCATTCCCTCTCAGAGCAAAGGACGAGCTGCTGAATTGCTGCCAACGACTGAAATGGCAGCGGTAGAGCTGCAGATTGTGATCGTGGATTTTTTTTCTTTTTCTTTCTGCTGCTTGAGGGGGTGGGGGGCAAAAACCCTGGAGCCGGCCCTGGTTCTACCAGAGGGAAATGTCTCTGGGCTGTTCCCTGACCCACATGGTGAATCTCTGAGGCAAACAAATCCGCCAATAAGCACAGGACCCATCAAGATAGAGGAGGAACTTTGTCACACAATTTGTTCTCTCAGTCTCTTTGTGGGTGTTGAAGCTCAGCTCAGATTCTTCTACTTTTTTGCTCCAGGCTATATGGACACTGATGATAACAGTATGAATTCTTAACTCTTATGAATCATAGAAACATACGACTGGAAGGGATCTTGAGAGGTCATCTAGTCCAGTCCCCTGCACTCACGGCAGGACTAAGTATTACCTAGACCAGTGGTTCCCAAACTTTAACATCTTGTGAACCCCTTTCACTAAAATGTCAAGTCTTGTGAACCACCTCCTAAAAATGAATATTTCCAGGGATTTTCTCCTTTACCTGAGTATAAATTATAAAAGCAGCGATAGTGGAAATATACAATTTGTTATGACATGCTTATGACACACTATTTATTATTTATCATTACAGTATTTTTATTGCATTATGAAAATGGCAACACTCTTCCAAGATCTCACCTTCATAGCCTGTATCAAGGCTCCTGGGTTTCATCAACGAGTATCAGATGTGAAACAGCAGGAAGGTATTTAAGAAGCCAACTCAAAGAGTTTCCCCTACACAAGCATTCAGGTCTTAAGCAGTCCAGGCAAACAAGGCACCTTACAAAAAGCTTAAACTTGTTCTTCACAATAATTTTAAAAACAATACTAGCTGCCTATTTAATTTTAAAAACAGCAAAAAATATCCACCTCTCTTTCCATTTCTTACAAGGAGTCTTGAAGTTTAAATCTCCTCAGTGTGATAGATATGCTTGCTTTGATCTGCTTAGGTCTTGGAAGTCCAGGGGCTCTGGGCTGCTGTCCCTTGCTGCCCAGGGTTCCTAGGGACAGCTCTGTTCATCATTAGGGAATTTTTTCCCGAGACCCCCCTGTAACATTTCACGAAGCCCCAGGGATTCACAAACCCCAGTTTGAGAACCACTGATCTAGACCACCCCTGACAGGTGTTTGTCTAACCTGCTCTTAAAAATCTCCAATGATGGGGATTTTACAACCTCCGTGGGCAATTAATTCCAGTGCTTAACCACTCTGACAGTTAGGAAGTTTCTGCGCAGTAAAGCAGTTCTCTGCGCTGTAACTCCCAAGGTGTACACACCGCCAAGCCACTTACTGTTCAGAAACTGTGCATTGCGATGCTTTAAAAAAACCACCCCAATGAGAGGCATAGAGCTTTCTGCGCCAGGGCTACAGCGCTGTGGTGCCAATGTAGACACCGTGGCGATTACAGCGCTGCAACTGGCCGCCAGGAGGTGTCCCACAATGCCTGTTCTCACTGCTCGTCATCAGTTTGAACTCTACTGCCCTGCCCTCAGGTGACCAACCCTCATCCCCACCCTGTAAAGTCCTTTGGAAATTTGAAAGTCTCCTTCCTGTTTGCTCGGTGATGTGTGCAGTGGTCTCAGCACACCTTTCCAGGTGGCCATGCCTGCTCCATGCACCAGGCGATCTCCCACTTGGAGCAATGCCAAGCTGCTGGACCTCGTTGGCATTTGGGGAGAGGAGGCTGTCCAGTTCCAGCTGTGCTCCAGCCGTAGGAATTATGATACCTACGGACAGATTTCACGATGCATGACAGAAACAGGCCATGACCGGGACACATTGCAGTACAGGGTCAAAGTGAAGGAGCTGTGGAACACCTACCACAAGGCTTGGGAGGCAAACCGCTACTCCAGTGCTGCGCCCATGAGCTGCCAATTCTACAAAGAGCTGGACACGATACTCGGCGGTGACCACATGTCCACTGCGAAGACCAGTGTGGCTACATCGGTGGCTCACGTGCCAGTTGAGAGCGGGCAGAACTAAGAGGAGGAAATCTTGGACAAGGATGTGGCAGGGGAGGGGGACCCAGAGGCAGAGGATGACTCGGAGGCCAGAGATGCATGCAGCCAGGAGCTCTTTTCTACCACAGAGGAGGCTACTCAATCACAGCTGTCAGAGATTGGCAAAGCACAAACAGGAGAGGAGGCCCTTGGTAAGTGGATTTGATTTGGGGAATCGCAGAAGTGAGTTGTTGGGGGCAGGAGGATTGCAGAAAGCAGGCTCGTCTCCTACTGCTTGCCTAGTCTGAGCAGCGGAACAGGCTGTTGATTGACTCCCTCACTTCACGGGAATCTTCCTCAGAGATCTGCAGGAAACTCTCATGGAGATACTGGGCAATCCACTGCTGCAGGTTCTTTGGCAGAACTGCTTTGTTTCTTGCCCCATTAATGGTAACTTTCCCATGCCACTGTGCCATCACGGTGAGGGGGAGGGGGAACCATTGCTGCACACAGGCGAGCTGCGTAGGGGCCAAGACGGAAGCTGCAGGCTTGAAGAAGACCCTCCCTTGATTCCCTGCTCACCCTCAGCAGTGAGATATCTTCCATAATAATCACATCCTGTGGAAAGAGTGGGGACAGGAATGATTATCAGGCCCCCCCTGCAGTGCCAGCTTTCCCCAAGAGCCATGTGTCCAATGTATAACAGGGTCTGGGAAGAGTGATTTACCCTGCCCTTTTGGCTACTCACCATTTTGGGAGTCTTGAGGCTCATGTGTGCTTGCCTGGGGTCAGCCAGTTAGTGACAAGTGTGTGAGTACTGGTTGTGTTTTAAAGCACTGAAACAGTGTTATCTGTGTTACAAACAATACTGCTTCTGTAAAATGTTGCATTTAAACTTCACAGAGATGACCTTGGGAGCCCAGCCTCCCTCTTTGTTATTGGCGGCTGAACAGCTGCACGGACTTAGAAAGTGACCATGAAGAACTAAGGAGGACTTTCTGCATGACATTATGAAACATTCTGCGGCCGAGAAACAGGAATTGAAGGAGTGGTTGGACAGCGAGAAGAGGGATTGAAAGGAGAACACGGCACGTTAGAATGAATCCATGGAGCGACTCTTAAAGGTTATGGAGTGCTAAGCAGACACACTCCAGGAGATACTAGCTCTTCAAACTGAGCAGCTCTGAGTCTGCCTTCCCTTGCAGACGCTGCCACAAAACTCTTTCCCATGAGTCCCCCAGACACCGCCAACACACTCAGGAGTGGCAGGTTTGTAGAAATTTTGGTGGTGCCCAGAACCTGCACCTAAACTCTGCCCCCCACCTGCCTGAGGCTCTGGGAGGGTGTTTGGGTGCAGGGAGGAGGTCTGGGGTACAGGTCCTGGGCTGGGGCAGGGGACTGAGGTGCAGGAGGGGTGCAGGCTCTGTGAGGGAGTTTGGGTGCAGAAGGGGTGAGAGGTTGGGCTCTGGGAGGGAGTTTGGGTGTGGGAGGGGTCTGGGATGCAGGAGAGGGTGAGGGGTGCAGGCTCTGGGACTTAATTTGAGGGCAGGAGAGGGTGTGTGGGAAGGGGGTGGGGGTGCAGGCTCTGGGATGGAGTTTGGGGATGGGAGGGGGTACAGGTGTGAGGGCTGTGGGGTGGGGCTAGGGATGAGGGGTTCATGATGCAGGAGGAAGCTCAGGGCTGGGGAAGAGGGTAGGGGTGCGTGGGGGTGAGGGCTCTGTCTGGGACTGGGGATGAGGGGTTTGGGGTGTTGGAGAGGCTCAGGGCTAGGGCAGAGGGTTGGGGTGCAGGGGGGTGATGGCTCTGGCTGGGGGTGCAGGCTCTGGGGTGGGACAGGGCTGGGGATGAGTTTGGGGTGCAGGCAGGTTGTCCCGGGGCTGGGGCCTGGATTCCCCTCAGCCCTCTCCCTGTCTGCAGCAGTGAGCTCTGGGGGAGGGGCCCCCCTTCCCCCGGCAGCACACTCACCCTGCACCACTGTCACGGCACGTGCTCCTAGGGCCCCTCTCACGTCCAGGAAGCCCCCTTGCCTCCCCTCTGGTGGGTGCGGGGGCGGGGGGAGGGCTGCCATTGCATATGTACCTCCTCCCCTGCTGCTCCCCCTCACTGTAGCCTCACTGGGGGTGGGGGATGGAGTTGCCACTTGCCCAGCAAAGCAATGACTGCAGGTGGGGAGTGGGGGCCCTGTGTTGGTGGAAGGTCCTGCCAGAAAAAGGAAGGGTCTGAAGTGGAAAGGAAGGGCAGCCTGCCCTGGTGTTAGTAGATGGAGGGCGCTAGGACCCTGCAGCAGAAGTTGATGCCAGGAGAGCAGAGTCAGCCTGGAACTGCAGGGGAGAGGCAGGGATGCTTGGGGGCCCGGGGAGGTGTGCGGGGGCAGCAAGTGGGGGCCAAGGGACACTTGGGCAAAGTGTGGGGGGGGGCGGTAGGCTGGGCTGGGGGAGAGACCAGGCCACAAACATTGGTGGAGCTGGGCCCCCAATATTGCTGGAACCCCAGGCACCACAGGGCCCATATAACTTGCCGACCCTGATCACACTCTTATCAACATCCTGGCTCCAGTCTATACCCGCAGCATTCCACTCCTCCCTCCTCACAGTCCAGCACTGTGGACTCCCAGTACCCACTGCACTCAACACCCATCCAGTTTGGCCCTGCTGAAGTACAGCACTCTCTGCATCATACTCCAAAGGGGAAGGTTTGATATGATTTCTGGACATACACAAATCTTTAGCCATCTCATGATCCCTCCTCCTCCTGGGACCTTCCGTTCCCCCTCCCCCTCCCTGCAGATTTTTTTTTTGTTTGACTCTCTCCTCCGGTTGTTGTCTTTTAATAAAATAATTGTGTTGATTTGAAAGCGATCTTTATTCTATTAATTGAAAGCAAAAAGAGCACTGCAAAGCAACATACAATTATGTTAAACCCCCTTATTGCATCCTGTGCACCAGTCACCTCCTAGCATTACAAGCACTGCAATCCTGAGCATAGAAACAAATATTAGACTCATAGATCAGAAGGGACCAATATGATCATCTAGTCTGACCTCCTGCGCAAACCAGGCCACAGAACCCTACCCATCCACTTCTATAACAAACCCCTAACCTATGTCTGAGTTATTGAAGTCTTCAAATTGTGGTTTGAAGACCTCAAGCTGCAGAGAATCCACCAGCAAGTGACCCATGCCCCACGCTGCAGAGGAAGGCGAAAAACCTCCAGGGCCTCTGCCAATCCGCCCTGGAGGAAAATTCCTTCCCGACCCCAAATATGGCGATCAGCTAAACCCTGAGCATGTGGGCAAGACTCACCAGCCAGCACCCAGGAAAGAATTCTCTGCAGTAACTCAGATCCCATCCCATCCAACATCCCCTCACAGACCATTGAGCAGACTTATCTGCTGATAATCCAAGATCAATTGCCCAAATTAAACTATCCCATCATATCATCCCCTCCATATACTTATCAAGCTTAGTCTTAAAGCCAGATAAGTCTTTTGCCCCCACTACTTCCCTCGGAAGGCTGTTCCAGAACTTCACTCCCCTAATGGTTAGAAACCTTCGTCTAATTTCAAGTCTAAACTTCCTAATATCCAGTTTGTACCCATTCGTCCTCGTGCCTACATTAGTACTAAACTTAAATAATTCCTCTCCCTCCCTAACGTTAATCCCCCTGATATATTTATATAGAGCAAGCATATCCCCCCGGAGCCTTCTTTTGGCCAGGCTAAACAAGCCAAGCTCTTTGAGTCTCCTTTCATAAGGCAGGTTTTCCATTCCTCGGATCATCCTAGTAGCCCGTCTCTGAACCTGTTCCAGTTTGAATTTGTCCTTCTTAAACATGGGAGACCAGAACTGCACACAGTATTCCAGATGAGGTCTCACCAGTGCCTTATATAACGGTATTAGTGGATTTCAGTTTCAAATTGCTGCCTCAAAGCATTCCTGACCCTTATGGCCCTGTGCTGTGCCCCTCTAATAGACATGGTCTCTGGCTGTTCAAACTCAGCCTCCAGGCACTGAGCCTCTGCTGTCCAGCCCTGAGTGAAGCTTTCATCCTTCCCTTCATAAATATTATGAAGCATACAGCACATGGCTATAAGCATAGGAATATTGTCATTGGCCAGGTCCATCTTCTCATAGAGGCAGCACCAGCAGGCTTTTAAATGGCCAAAAGCACATTCAACCGTCATTCTGCTCTTGCTCAGCCTGTTGTTGAACCGCTCCTTACTGCTGTCAAATTGCCCTGTGTATGGCTTCATAAGCCATGGCATTAAGAGATAGGCAGGGTGTCCCAGGATCATAATGGGCATTTTGACTTCCCCTACGGTGATTTTCTGGTCCAGGAAGAAAGTCCTGCTTGCAGCTTCCTGAACAGGCCAGTGTTCCGAAAGATGCATGCATCATACACCTTTCCAGACCAGCCTGTGTTAATGTCTGTGAAACGCCCACAGTGATCCAAAAGCGCCTGGAGAACCATTGAGAAATACCCCTTGTGATTAATATACTTGGTGGCTAGGTGGTCTGGTGCCAGAATTGGAATGCGTGTGCCATCTATCGCCCCTCCGCAGTTAGGGAAGCCCATTTGTGCAAAACCATTCACAATTTCCCGCACACTGCCCAGAGTCACGGTCTTTTGGAGCAGGATGCGATTAATGGCCCTGCACACTTCTGTCAATACGAGTCCAATGGTAGACTTTCCCCCCACTCCAGATTGATTAGTGACCAACCAGTAGCAGTCTGGAGTAGCCAGTGTCCACAGTGTGATCGCCACATGCTTATCCAACAGCAGGGCAATTTTCATTCTCATGTCCTTGAGTCGCAGGCTTGGGGCAAGCTCATCACACAGTCCCAAGAATGTGGCTTTCCTCATCTGAAAGTTCTCTAGCCACTGTTCATCATCCCAGACATGCATCACGATGTGATCCCACCATTCAGTGCTTGTTTCCCAAGCCCAGAAGCAATCTCGCTACTACACGTGGTGAGATCAATGTCACACTCCTCTTGCCTTTGTAGTTTAAGGAATAACTCCACTGCCATTCTTGATGTGTTAGTCAGAGTGAGCAGCATACTGGTCAACAGTTTGGGATCCATTCCTGCGGCCTGAAGAGGCAGAGCATGTACTACACAAACAGCTGAAAGATGGTACCAAATGCGGATGGAAGCACAGAAACTGCTGGGATGCAAAGCAATGCATCACGGATCATTGGGACAGGATGCCCCACAACCCCCTCTGCCTTCCCACAATGCTTAGCAGCAGAAGAGAAAGAGGTTCTCTGTGGGATAGCTACCCAGAGTGCACTGCTCTGAATACCGCTGCAGGTGAACATGCTATTGCACAGGCAGCTGACAGTGTGAACACACAACAGCAGTTTCCCTTCAGCGCTCTCTAAGCAGCGCTGTAACTGCCGGTGCTGTAACTTTGCCAGTGTAGACGTGCTCTTAGGAAGTTTTTCCTAATATCCAACCTAAACCTCCCTTGCTGCAGTTTAAGCCCATTGCTTCTTGTCCTGTCCTCAGAGGTTAACGAGAACATTTTTTTCTCCCTCCTCCTTGTAACAAACTTTTATGTACTTGAAAACTGTTGTCATGTTCCCTCTCAGTCTTCTCTTCTCTGGACTAAACAAACCCAATTTTTTTGGACTTGATGAAGTGTTTTTCATCGATAGATCTCACAGCACTTTACAAAGGCAGGTCAGTATCACTATTTCTGTTTTATAGATGGGGGAAAATGAGGAGATGAATGACTTCCCCAAGGTCAAACAGCCAAGCTGTGGTAGAGCCAAGGCTAGCAATACCCTGCACCCCAGTCCACTGGCTTAGCCACTAGGCCACACTGATTAGCTCTCCAAAACAAAAACAAACACACAAAACTTAATTCTGTGGTGTTCTTTATAATACATGGAGCTTATGGACCAACTACCCTTCCTATCCTGGCAGTTCCTCACACATGCTCACACTACTAGGTTCTCAAACACTCTTAATTCAGAGGATTGCAGGGAGAGTTCTGGGGTCTGTGATGGTTGATTCATGGACCATTGCTAGAGAAACTTGGCTCAACATTGTCCGTTTTCTCCTTCAACAAGATTTACATTATTGCAGCCTTTATGATCCACTTGTCTGTTGGCGAGAGCTAGGGATCTGGTGACGATACACAGAATGGCAACAAGTGGGATTTTGAGGATGGAAAAAACGATCACATTTTTCATGTAAATAGCCAGGTTTGCCTGCACTTCAAGTGATTCCCCAAGTACAATGCCAGACAACAAGCTTCATACAACATTTTAGGGCCCTATTCGTTAATTAAAGGGAATGGACTCTCAGGAGAAACTCACATCTGCTTATCTAGGCTGTCTTTTGCTAAACAACTTCCTCAGCCACATGCCAGCTTTTGCCTGGGCTATTCCCTCCTGCCCATGCAGCTCTCTCATGATGTCACTGGAAGTTCTGCACATGCAGGGAGCGCAGGAAATCAGCATTCATAGCCGCTGCGCGGATCTGAGAAGAGGATTTTTGCCTACAATGTTTCTCATTGAAAGGAATTTTCAGCTTGATGTAGGCATGGGGCCAGCCATCACATTATATGAATTACTGAAATGATCCCATCAAACTCAGAGCCCCAGCATCCCAATTCACAAACACACATAGCATGTTAAACATAAAATCTCAAAGAAAACTCAGCAAGTGACTGCTCTCCGCCTTCCCCTCAGCCCCAGCCGGGGCTGGGACTTTCTGTTCCCCTTGCACAGCAGAAAAAGATATGATCATGAAAGAAATATTGTTCAAAGTTTACTTCCTGAGATGGTGTTTCATGTGCTGACCTTTCACTGTCTCTCGTTTATTCTTTCACATGCCCTGGGCTCATTAGATCTCACCTCTTTGCTTCCAAAGAGAAGCATTGATGCTTTCAGCCATGACTGGGCCCAGCCTCTGAAGATTCTATCATTAAACCTGACTACAAAAAAATAGAAAAATATGGCTTTGTTGGTCAGATCCACCCCCTGCTGCTTCTAGGTTCCTCCACACACCAGAGAAGGGCACTGTACCTGAAGGTGGGATTCTCCCACAGGGCCATCACTGCAGTGGGATTTGTGGCCCTCCCTCCCCGACAGCACCAGTCGAGGAGAGCAGCTGGGATCTCTGCTGTCAGTGGCTGCCTCTCTCTTCATTTGCAGAGAGAGGAACTGGTGAAGAATGCCTTGTCTATTGCTAGGTTGCGGGTGAGGGGAAATAGAGATGAGTCAGATCTGGATTAGGTTTAGGGTCTTCTAAATTCTCACAAACCGACCTCGCAGCTGATAGAGCAAAACTGCTGCCATTGTGAGTGGTAGAGATATTATGGGATTAGCTGGTCTAACAAAATCCTTGGGCCATATCTGATCTGGGTCTGGAAAGAGGCCTTGTCTATCTTTGGCTACAACAAGGGCCCAGTAACAGGGGTGGCGTCAGCTCTTGGTGTTATTAGACACTCCTTATCTCTGCAATGCAATTCGGGGCAGAAGGGTGGAAACATTTGCAAGACTGGTTTTTTTTTTCTTCAAACAATCAAAGAAAAAATATAGACGAGAACTGCCTGGGCGAGAGTTTCCTCTTCCCCACCCCCATCCTTACCCCTGCCGAGCACAATTAATTGTATAACCAGTTTGGCTTTGCCAAAAGTGGCCATTACAGCCATTTCAAAGATTTTTCCTTCTCAGATCTCACCACGCTAGGGAATCTTACCTATTCACATGAAAGACATGAAAAGGATGTTTCTGTGAATATGGTGGGATGGTGGAAGCCAAGCCAAGCATGAAACACATGTCTGCAAGTCAGGGAGGGGAATGGCTGCTTGCTTGGTAATATTTTGTTTTTCATTTCTTAAAAGTTATTCTTCATTATTTGCATTCCAGCAGCCCCTACTGGCCTCTGCCGAGGTAAAGGACCCATTGTGCTAGATGCTGTACAAACTAATAGGAGGAGAGAGTGCCTGCCCTGAAAAGCTTACAAACGAAATAGCCAAGTGAGACAGCACAGGAGAAAGGAGAGATTATTATCCCCATTTTACAGATGGGGTCTCAAGGCACAGGGAGATCCCACCACCCATCTACAGTCACAGGGGGAATGTGTGTGCCAGAGCCAGGATTTGAACTGCCAACTCCCATTCCTGTGCCCTAACAAAAAGCCCAATGGATTTCATACTGGTGAATGATGCAGCAATGGCAGACTAGCCTCTATTTTTTAGACTCAGCAGGTGAAGGCTTGGTAGGCCAGAAATGACTCCAGTGCTGCCCACAACCACATGTATCCATTGTCTGCTTCTAGTACAGGCTGGGCATCTTTGGGAGGGATCCCGTCTCTGTCATGGTATAATTCCCAAATCTGAACCTTAGCGTCCAAAATATGGGTACCAGCATGAATCCTCTAAGCTTTATTACCAGCTTAGATCCTGTAGTGCTGCCACCAATCAGGACTTAGGGTAGAGCACCTGATAAGCTCTAGTGTCCCCCAAAAACCTTCCCTGGGGACCCCAAGACTCAGATTCCTTGAGTCTCACAACAAAGGGGAATAAACCATTTCCCTTCCCCCTCCTTTCTTCCTCCCAGATTCTCCCCGCCCTGGGTACACTAGGAGAGATAGACAGATTCAAGCTACATGAATCTAACACAAAGAGATAAACGCAGAGAGCAGGTTTTCCCTCTCCTCTCTCTTCTTCCTCCCACCAATTCCCTGGTGAGTGCAGACTCCCTTCCCTGGAGTCTTACCCAAGATAACCAAAAGATCAATTAGATTTTAAAAAAGAGGAAAACTTTAATAAAAGAAGGAAAAACATAAAAATTGTCTCTGTAATCAAGATGAAATATTACAGGGTCTTTTAGCTTATAAAAAAAGAAAGAAGCTTTTTCCAGCAGAAATACAATTTAAGATACTTCCAGCAAATACACATCTCTGTAAATAAAGAAAAACAATTTAAAAGACTATAACCGCCTTTTTACTTACTCACTATTCTGAATAAATAAGAGACTGTAGCAGGGAGATTGGCAGAAACCTGGTTGCACCTGGTTTCCTGTCCAGGACCCAGAGAGAACAAAGCCAAACCCAAAAACCACAAAGAAAGGCTTCCCTCCCTTGAGATTTGAAAGTATCTTGTTTCCTGATTGGTCCTCTGGTCAGGTGTTGTTTGTTAACCCTTTCCAGGTGAAAGAGACATTAACCTTTAGCTATCTGTTTATGACAGTCTCTGATTTAGGGAGCAAGTTACAAGAGCAATATTGGCACAGCCTCCAACGGTTTTCCCCCAGTATTCAGCATTCTGTTCCTTCTCTTTCCTCAACTTTTGTCTTCAGTTATAGGCAGTTTGATCCACTTATTGCAAGCAGGGTCTTGTGCAAATGCAATGCACCCAAAGTTTCCTACATTATTATCCTAAATAAAGAGCACAGTTTCACTAAGGGTTTAGCACAGCAGCTGTATAGATGATAATATGCCAAGTCTTGCAGCCCATGATCCAGGCTTCAGCAAACTGCTGGATCTGGAGTCCTTTTGAACAATGGTTCACAATAAAGAGGAAGGATGGTCCAGTGGTTAAGGCACTAACCCAGGACCTGGGTTCAAGTTCCTGTTCTGCCACAGACTTCTTGTGCAGCCTCAGGCAAGTCATTTAGCCTCTCTGTGCCTCAGTTTTCCACTTGTACAATAGGTATAATGGCCCTCCTCTGCTTGGTGTGAGGATAAATACACTAAAGATTGTGAGATGTTTGGATACCATGGTGACTGAGCCAGACAAGACAACCTTATCGTGGGTTGCAACCCACCAAACATCAAACATCCTCCTGGGACTGTGCCCCACAAACCTTGGGAGGATGGAAGCAGGGCCCTTTTCTCTTGCCTCTGATTCCCCCTGCCAGCTGAGTCTGGCATTGTCTCCCTGCTGTTGGGAGAGGGCTGCTGCATGCTGCACCCTGAGAATGGAATCTCTCTCCTTTTCTGCATCCCCTCAATGGGGGGTATCAGCCGAGCCATGACCCCTGAAAGCTCCCTGATGACCCCAGGGGGTATGATCCACAGTTTGGGAAGCCCTGCCCTACAAGAATGACATGTACCCATCTGCTGGTTTTGGCTGGCAGGCTCCATCCTGATCTAAGGGTCCTTTAGATACAGGAGAACTCCAGCCGTCCCTGATGTTGGCTGGCCAGGAATGTCTTGAGTTTAGGGCTCCTTTACTCAGGGAGAAGATCTATTACCTTAAGAGAGAACCAGCAGAGAATGACAAAGCTCAGAAAAGAGGGCTGAAGACAGCCATGGGTTTGCTTATGATAAAGAATTATATAGGCCAGTATTCTTCAGCCCAGGAAGAAGAGTAGGAGGGGACTTGAAGGAGGTATATAAAGTTATAGGGTGTAAACGGAAATGTAACTATTCCTTTTTTAACCACGCACCATAATACAACAACAAGGAAGACACTGGGTCAGTAACTGTGCTGCGGACAAAAGGAAATGTGCATTCTGCAATGACAGAGTCAGCCTGTGAAATTCACTGGCTTGATTTCAAAAAGGGCTGGATGAAGTTATGGCCATTTTTAACAGCTGGAGCTGTGGCAGCTCAGACAATGACATGGGGAAATGAAATGCTTTCAAGGTATAATGCGGCTGTGCATGGCAGTCTTCATTTCAAGATCTCTAAGTGCTTCACACACATTAATACATTCAGCCTCACAACCACCCCAGAGAGGAAAGGAAGGATCCTTATCCCTGCTTCACAGATGGGAAAACAAAGGCACAGAGGGAGGGAAGGGGCTTGTCCAGAACCAGGAATACAATCCAGATCTCCTGACTTCTAGTTCTGTACTCTCACCTCTAGGGCCTGGACCAAGCTTCCTGCCATAAACTCACCTTCCATGGATAGAAACTGAAGTGACCTACAGACTTGAGAGCACTGAGTCTGTTTCAAGTTTATCAGCCACAATGGTACAAAGACCAGAAGCCAATTAGAAATGTCTCCACTAGAGCTCTCACTGGTGGAAATTTGTGTGTGAACATCCCGAGTGTATGGCCTCTGAGAGGAGCTCCCCGAGACTATAGTGTAGGACTGATATGGGATGGTTGACTGCTTAAAAAAACCATTAGTAAAGATCAGTACTATAGACTACCTACTAGCTGGGTTTTAGGCATCTAGGCCAATTCAACTTTGGTTTTCCCCACTTCATACAGTTTGTGTGTCGGGCTTGTCTACATGGCAAGTTACTGCACTGCAAGCCAGGTTGTGAATCTGTAGTGGCTCAGGTAGGCTGCACTCTGCACTGTACCCAGTGTCTGCATGGGATGCTATTGCTGAGCAAGCTGGGGTGCAGAAGATTCACACCCTGCCTTGCAGTGCAGTAACTTGCTGTGTAGACCTAAATAACTTAGTCCCCCTTGCTCAGAGATGCAATCCTCAAGCCTCACCCCCTATAGCACAGCTGATTATAAACAGAATGAACAGAGAGCAGCTTGGGGGAAAAGATGCACATGTCCCATGGTCTATATTAAGAGTGTGTTGCTTCTTCCTGAAGGACAGTTTTTTCCAATCAGCTGACCCAGTCAGGATCACATGGGGATAGCCTGATTCTCAGCAAATAGCTCATCCTCAGCTCTATATATAAATAAAGGCAATGGTGCTCCACCCATTCCCATGTGACTGACCACAGGCTCCCAGTTCACAGCCTTTCCTGAAGAGATCCTGATAATTCCCTAAAGTTGTAGAGGAATTTCCTGCTTGATCAGGGACAAGTTCCCCTCCCAGTTATGCTGGTGCTGTTCTACTGGAGCTGATGGTGTAACTGGGACGGAGGCTGGCCCACTGTAGAAAGCAGACTCTGGTCGTAATATTCTGCACTACAGTGTAATGAACCCAGGTTGAAATGATGGTACTGTTATTAACAACAATAGCACCCACTCCATGCTAGTGCTTTCCAGTCACTCAGGAAGGGTGGGTCTGCTCTGGGCAGTTTACGGTCTATCCAATCTTGTATTTGCCCCCGGCTGGCAGACAGCTAATGCATCCAGAATCCTCTGCTAGTGGAGATGGGCTCCAGAGAGAGACCCATCCTGGCCTCCCCAGCAAGGAATTGGGGCAGGATCCTGTGCATTATTTAATAAATGGGGGGCAGGTGTCTCTGGAGGGAGAGTATGACAGAAGTTCAATACTCTTTCTGGTACAGAGGGGATAGGGAAGAGGGGAGAGAGAATTAAAGAGAATGGGAAAAGGGGCCAAGTGTATTAGGAAAATTAACACAGTAAAGAGACCATTTCAATCAGCAGGGCTGTTACTATAGAAGTTCAGCAGGGGGTGCAGCGAATGATTCTAGGAGAGAATGGAGGAAAATGCCAGCTGGAAGAAAGGCATGTAGTAAACCAATGGAAGGGTGGAGGGCTTAGCATCTGTCTCTGGAACACTGACACACAGGGGCATTATACAGGCAGTGGAGACAGTGGCGTAGCCAGGTTTTAAGTGTAGGGGGACCAAACATAAAAAAGGTGCCCCCCTTGGCTCCTCCTCTGGCCATGCCCCCGACTCCTCCCGTTTCCACCCCAGATTAACCCTGGGGCTGGCTCAGGACTCCTGCGGGCTTCCCGGGGGTGCAGACACCTCCCCCATCCCCCCACAGTCCTGGGAGAGTCTCTCCTGCCCAGCGTGCTCTGCAGGTATCCCCTGCCAGGCTGTGCCACCTGGCCCCACCAGCAGGGTCCCCCCCCCCCACCATAGGCTCCTGCGCCACGCCAGGGCCCCTCATCCAGACAGCACGGCCTGCGCCCCTGCCCTGCGGGCCCAGCCCCAGGGAGCCCCTCACCCGGAACCCCCAGCGCAAGGCACTGGACCCCACCCCCCGCACTCACCTTCTGTCCTGCGCTGCCGCCTGTCCCCAGCCTGCTCCCGGCACTCAGTGTGCTCCACACGGGGCTCACCAGCCAGGCAGCCTTAAAGGCGCAGGGGCCCTTTCGCCTCCCTCCGCCTGCCGCATTAGCAAGGGGTGGGGAGCGCTTGACCGCTGAGCCCTGAGCCACCGCCGCAGAAGGTGGCTGCGGTGATGTTGGGGCCGTGCTGAGCATGGGGCATGATGGCTGAGGAGCCGGCCCCCTCGCTCCTCCGGCTGCGCCTGCCGCCCCCCCATGGCTCCTCGGGCCGTGCTGCCGCCAGCGCAGGCCCAGCAGACACCACTTTTTGAAAACATGCTGAGGGGAAGCGGCTGCTTCCCCTAAACCCCACTAGCTACGCTACTGAGTGGAGAGCAATGGAGTTTCGAATCAGGGACTGGATCACATCTGCTTCAACCATGCTTTGTTGACAGCTGTTTGCTGAATACATGGAGACGTGGGAGCTGATCGTAGCTCCCATCCTAACTGTGGCCCCAGAGACACACACCCCATGACATTCACCCTGGCGCAGAGAGCCAGCACAAAGCACTACACCTCTGTCCTACTGAAGGCCATACGCTGTGATGGTGCGATGAGCTCAGCTCTGGGGCTTCACTAAGCTGCTCCATATCTCCCCTCACACACTTGCAAGGAGAGGTGGTCACTGTGATGGATGGGGAGCTGCTCTGCAATAACAGCTGGACACTGGAATTTGACCTGGTTATTGGGATGTTTAGCGTATGACTGTATTGAGGTTCAGGGTGAAGAAACAAGCTGGAAGGGAAGCATAGCTCAAGATATGACACTTCTCAGAAAACACTTGAGGGGTGTTACAGGACAATGGCAGAGCCATAGGCTTGAGGAGCTGGCTTGTCCTCCGGCTGCACCATCCAAAATGGTTTTAGCAAAGAGGCCAAAGTTCAGGAACACAGGCACTCTGGCTGGTTTAAAGGAGAGCTGGTCAGGATAACCAGACTGACACAGGAACTTTAGCGAGTCTAAGATGTTGGGCCAGCCTGGTGTGACTGTTTGTTGTTTTAAAGCCTTTTTTCTCTTATGCCCTGTCTCTACTATGAGAACAACTACCACTCTGTTTTAAGAAGGCTGTTTGGTCATTATATTCACTACTGGTCACAGACTCCCAAAGGCAGCAACTGCAGGTGATGAACCAGTAAGCCCAGTGGGTACGCAGGATACTGTAGCCCCAGGGCCTAGTCTTGTACAGTAGTGACTGGGTGCATAGTATAGACACTGCATGCTCAGCTAGCATGGGTATAAATAGCAGTTTAGATGGTGAGGCATGGCTTAGGTGAGTAGAGCAGAGAGCCCTACATGCCTGAACCCCCTACACACCCAAGCAGTGTCTCCCATGCCCACATTAGTATGTTTAGCAGTGTAGGGTCCCACTGCATGCCCAGTGCCAGCAATGGAAAGCTCTAGCAGCAGGGACAGGCTCTGGCAGGAAGCATTTAGATTCTTTCCCTACTGCCTTCCCCCTGCACAGCACCTTCCACTGCTGCTTGTAGCTACGTACTGGAGTGACAAATGTGGATACCAGGGCTGCCTGGGGGTGGGGGAGGAGCAAGTAAGGCACAGCAGCCCCCACAAGAATATAGTATTCTATAGTATTGCAACTTTATTTTTATGGAAGGGGCCCCAAAATTGCTTTGTCCCAGGCCTCCTGAATCCTCTGGGCGACCCTGGTGGATACAGCCTACTTTCACTATGGTGTGTAATTACACATGCAGTGCCTGTACTCTACATGCTACCATGAGTGTAGACAAGGGCTAAGAGAGGGAAAACTGGAATTCCATCCCAGGAGAGGTAAAGGCATGAGAACTGAGTGTGCACTCAGAGACACCAGAATGGGACAGAGATACACCCAGCCCTATAACCATGACAGTCTACAAGATATTGGGATGCTTTGGGGTTCAATTCAGATAGGTGAGGGGCTGTGTCACTGCCTGCCTTGTAATCTTGGTTGCCTTTTTCCTATGCAGCTTTGGTTCAGAGCCTGGATATCAAGAGCCTGCTTACAGCACCCTGACTTCATCCAGGGTTCCATCAGCCAGCTTACTTCTTGCAGGGTGACAACAGCCTTTCCAGCCCTGAGTTTTCCCCAAACTGTCTTCCCTGGAGTGTTGAGTTCACTGCTCCTAAAGAGATAGCACACAGCAGCCTGTTAGGTTATCTGTGGTTAACACACCCTTCCCTTCAACCATCGCTTGCTTACAGTAAAAGTAAAACAAGTTTAGTAACAAACGGACACAAGTGTAAGTGATACCAAGTGGCAGGAATAAGGATAGAAATGATTACAAACAAACAAGTGAAATACACTACAGATGCCACCCAGGTTGTGCAAACCCAATTTATGCAAATCCACACTTACGGAAAAAGTTCCATAAGCTAGAAATAGAGTGTTGGGTTTTTTTGGCATAATGGTCAGGTATACATTTCTGACTTATGCAAAATTCGAGTTACACAAGGTGTTCCGGAATGGAACGCTTGCATAAGTCAGCGAGCGTCTGTACTAAGGCTGAAACTCAATTTAACAAACTGGAGTGTTTTGTTCGTAGAAGGTGTCTCATCATAGTCATTCTTCCTGCACAACTGGCTAGTCCTTAGCCAGGATCCAAAACAGAGGTCAAAGCACTTGGTTTCCTTGTTTCCCTGGGTGAAGGATAACTCAAGGGTTCTCTCTCGCTTCTTTTTATAGTCCAGTAAACTGCTGAAATGTATTTGAAAAGTAAGCCCAAAGTTTCTCTCTTCTGCTGTAGTGTGGATGCCATGCTATCTTCTCCTCTCCTTGGCAGCTTTGCTTACCGTACATATAAGTGTACCTTCATCATCTCTGCCAGATGATCAGGTTGATCAGACAAGCAAAGTCATATTGCTTTGTCTAAGGCAGACAGGGCTTATGCATTGCTTGTCAAACAGTTTAAGAACATAATTCTAGCATATTTATAATTCCGGACACACAATGATTTTTGGGACTAGCATGTTACCTTTTTGTATGATGCCTACATGACGCCTTTTAGAGAGCATATTATAACAAGAGTGTGTTAGGTGTAGTGAGCATGACAGGACTCACAAGAGTTGCTGTCAGAGCAGTGAACCACCAGTGGGCCTGCATGTCACAATCACATGTGGCAAGGGATAAAACTCCTCTATTAAGATGTGGTCCTTGCTATGAAGCAGTCTGAGAACCTCTGTTACGCTTTGGTCCTTTCCTGGTTTCCTGTTGAAGGAAGGCTGTCCCAATGTGGCTTGGAGAGGGGACAGTTTGCCAAGAGAGAGGTGCTTTACTGCCGATAAGCTAAGAAATGAAGATCTAGTTTTCTAGCTCTCCTGTTTCTTCCTCATGCCCATTGCACAAATCAGTGTTTCTCATCCTTGCCCTGAATGTTATTGCTCTTCAGTGTGGTATGTATCTTTTGCTGGGCTCAGAGTGTGTTTACTTTTACTGAGATTTCATGTCCCTTTGCTTTTTAAAAGCTCACAGGCAATTGAGCGGGTCATCATTATTTCTGAATTGTGTGAGAACTGACATCAAAAACTGTTTCTGGGAGTCGCCACTGCTGTCAATCTTCCACTCGCACTTCAGCAGTGCAGGATCATCAGTTAGCAAGAAACTGATTAAATATCAAGCTCCACATACATCCTCTGCCTATAAAACCATTTTAAAGGCAGGAGGGGAACTAGTTGGCATTGGGTATTCTGTGTTTTTGATTCCTTCTGCTTTGTTTACTAGGAAAACAGAGATCCAGACCCTGCCAGTAGGTTCTGGCTGGACTGATGAGGACAGGTCATGCTCCATCATTCAGGACAAAAACTCTTTCTTGTGTAGTCTGATTGTTATCTGTCCAAGATCTTGCCTCTCCCTCCTTGCAGAGTTGCTGAGAAGGAACTCACCCTAAACAGCTCGACACGACAGCTCAGGGATAGTGGACACTGACTGGACGCTGCCCTGACTAATGGCCAGTCAGAGGGCTCAGATAAAATGTCCACTCTATTTGGCTGTCAGAGCACTGCAACTCCCCTCACAGCAGCAAGAATTCTTCTGGTTGGAGGGGGTTCTTCCTGAGCACAAAGCAGCACCAAAGGACCCAGAGGATTTAAAAGACAGCCCAAAATACAGCTACTAGCCCTGCCTGAAAAAATAACCCAACTCTTACTTGGGAAACTTGCACACCTGACTATGCCCTCCCCACTTTATGGGCCCCATTAAACACATGATAACCCAACTTCTCCTGCCAGTCAGTTATTCCCTCATGGCTTCCATGTCTGCAATTCCAAAACTCTGTATATGTGTCTCCTAGGGAGGGGATGACATTCTAAAGGGCTGAGCGTTGCTTGGACTAAGCTTTGCCTTGTGGTCCTAAAACTGCTCCCCCTCTCCCCAGAGACCCTTTACAGTGTGGGGGAACAATCATAGGCCTCCACTTCTGTTTGTACAGTATGTTAGGGGGTGGGTTTAACTGAAAGTGAGGCTACGGGCTAGATGGAGGCCAGTAAATTTCCTACTCAATGCTGCACACCTTGCTCCCAGTGAATTTAAAATGTCATTAAGTTAAAGGGGCTATTAAATAGGGTATAAGTGAAGTTTAACTAGTGAAGCATGGCAAAGACACTCAAAAGACAGCTGCATTGGAATAGTGTGCATCAGCTGTGTCAGCCACATACCCTTTGCTGGCTTCCCCACAGACCAAGATAAAACAATTATACAAGCAAAAAGCTGCCTTTGTGAATGAATCCCTGGAAAGGGACTATGGTTACTGGCAAGGGTGTTTTTCTTACTAACAACCAATTAGCTGCCCTAGCAGTCTAGGCACAATACAACATAGCATTAGACCAGGAGTCCAAGGTCAGGTACCACCTCTTGCACCTGTGCACACAGGTAAAGGGGATGGAGCGGGAGGCATGTAGCAGAGGAGTAAAAAGGGCATCTTGGTGTTTGGGCGAGTGGGAGAATCCTCCTAACTCTTCACCCCTTAAACAATATTAATAAAATAGCAGAGATGTCATGAATCTGTGGAATGAACTGATCTCTGGAGAGAACAGAGTTTGAAAACAATGAGCTCAGTGATCATTCCTATTGCAGAGAAGTACTGTAAGCATTACAGTCAGTAGAGCATCATGAGTATTGAACTAGGGCCTTGTCTACACTACACAGCTTTGTCGGCAAAAGGCAGCTTTTTCAGCAAAACAGTAGAGGTGTACACACTGCAATGCCACTTTTGGTGACAAAACTTTTCAGTTGGTGGATTTGTTCACCTCAGAGATTCACTATGTGGGTCAGGGAACAGCCGAGAGACCTTCCCCCCCGGTAGACACCACAGTCCAGGTCAATTTCTCCTGTGTCTGATCAGAAGTTGGGAAGTTTGGGGGGAACCCGGGCCTGCCCTCTACTCCAAGTTCCAGTAAGTTCCTGCTTGTTCTGGAACTGCCCGTTACCTTACCCAGGGAAAAGGGATCTACTTAATCTGGGACTAATATATCTGCCTTCTAACACTCTCCTGTATCCATCTGGCCTGCTATCAATCATACTTCTATGTATTGTTCCTTGTGCTTCTGCAGATGTGGCCTTTAGAGGAACCCCCTACACCCTGGGGGAGCACCTCAGCCAGATAAGAAAATGCCTGAGACGGAGCAAGGAGGACATGTTCTGGGAGCTGCTGCAACACTCTGATAAAGAAAAGAGAGAACACATGGAATGGAGGGAAATCAAAAGGCAGGATAGAAAAGAAATTGAGGCTTTTGCTAAGGATGCTACTGAGAGGATGATTAAAGTTATGGAGGAGCAGACTCAGATGCTGAAGTCTCTCATAACATTCCAGACTTAGCAGATCTGTGTCCGCTCTCCCCTCCAGCACATTCAGAACTCTTTCCCATGCCCCCCACCCCAAACTCCATGCAGTCCTTTCTGCTTTCCAGGACTTCTTGCTTTCCTGTTCACTCCACCCCCATGGACACCTTTTTCAAATGATAGGTGGACATATGCACAGCTCTGAAAGTGAGCCCTTTCCTGGTACCTCTTTTCCCACCAAGCATGTGTGTGTGTGGTAGTGCAATAAAAGCAGTTTTTGAATGATAAGTAATCTTTGTTTCCTACAAATTGTGATAGCAGGTGACAGCAAGACATACACAAGCAGTTTAATCATTTGCTTACTGGAATCCTAGACCAAAAAAATCACAAGTGCTTCCTAGCAAAATTTGATTTTATTAAGCATTGCAGTCCCGAGCATAGTAATATACAATACTGGTTTTCATTTTCAAAGTGTTGCCTCAAAAACCTCCTTGATTTGAATTACCCCCTGTTGTGCCCCTCTAATAGCCCAGGTATCTGCCTGCTCAAAATCAGCAGCCAAGTGTTCTGTCTCAGCAATCCACCCCGAGCAAACTTTTCACCCTTACTTTCATAAATATTGTGCAATGTACAACATGCAGCTATGACCATAGAAATATGAGTCTCACTGAGGTCTAACCTGCCATAAAAGCATCACCAGCATACCTTTAATCTGCCAAACACACATTCTACAGTCATCCTGCACCTACTCAGCCTATTGTTGAAGCACTCCCTACTGCTATCCACGTTTCCCGTGTAAGGCTTCATGAACCATGGCATATGCCGGGTCTCCCAGGATCACTATCGGCATTTCAACACCCCCCACTTTAATCTTCTGGTGTGGAAAGAAAGACCCTGCTTGCAGCTTTCTGTACAGGCCAGTGTTCCTGAAGATGCATGCGTCATGCACCTTCCTGGACCACCCCACAGTGACATCAGTGAAACGTCTGCAGTGATTCACAAGCATCTGCAACACCATGGAGATGTACCCCTTCCTATTGCTGTACTCAGTCTCAAGGTGATCCGGTGCCAAAATTGGAGTGTTTGTGCTATCTACCACCCCTCCACAGTTAGGGAAGCCCATTTCTGAAAAGCCATCCACTATTTCATGCACATTTCCCAGAGTCACAGTCCTTCATAACAGGATGTGATTAATGGCCCTGAACACTTGCATTAATGCAGCCCCAACAGTTGCCTTCCCAACTCTAAATTGATTCGCAACTGACCAGTAGCAATCTGGAGTCGCCAGCTTCCACACAGTGATCGCAATATGCTTCTCCACTGAGAAGCCACCTCTCATTTTGGTGTCCTTGTGCTGCTGTGCTCAGGCAAGCTCCATATACAGTTTCAGGAAAGGTGGCTTTCCTCATTCAAAAGTTCTGCAGCCACGGCTCTTCATCCTAGACCTACATGATGATACGATCCCACCACTCAGTGCTAGTTTCCCAAGCCCAAAAGCAACAGTCCACTGTGTGCAGCTGTTCTGTGAATGCAAAAAATAATCTAATGTTTCTCCTATCCATGTCAGACAGCACAGCAGGCAACTGTGAATTCTGTTAAGTTAGGAATGTCACAATTAACCGCACTGTCATCTGTGATGTGTTAATGACAGTTACCAGAGCACTGGAGAGCAGTGCGGGATCCATCCTTTCACACAGAGAAGACGGGGCAAACAGCAAACAAAGACCATTGAAAAATGCAGAAAATTGAAGATGGAAGCACATGGGACGGAAAGCAATGTATCATGGGATGTTGAGCCTGGACCCAGGATGTGCTGCGATCCACTCCGCCTTCCCACAAGACCTAGCCGCAGAAAGTAGTGAACTAAAGTGTGGGATAGCTTCCCACAGTGCACTGCTGTCAGCGTCTATGCTAGTGCCCCAAGTGCGGACGTGCTCTGCCAACAGAAGGAGCATAGTGTGAACATGCAATACCAATTTTCTTAGTGCTTTTTGATCATTGACAAAACTTTTGCTGACAAAACTCTGTAGTGTAGACAAGGCCTAGGATGCAAGAATGAGATACAAGGCTAATGTTGGGAATGGCACTGGAGCTTGGGTGGGAACCCACAGCTCCCCCATTGCCTCTCAGTGGGCCAGTATTCACTCCTGTCACTGTTAGTATCTATAATTGTCAGGATAGCTGCAGCCTGGGAAGCTTTTGTGGGTTCTGTGATATGGGAAAAAGTGATTAATAGACACCGTGTTGTCTGAATCATCTCAGAGCCAGCCGACTGCCAGGATTCAAGACAGAGGCAGTATTTCTAGCGAAGGAATGAACCACACTATCCTTTACTAAAGTGTTTGGTGTGCTGTAGCATTGCTCCTGTCAAACATTCTGAAGTTACAGTGGCTCTGCTAAGGAACAGCATATGAGCACAGGCTAAAAGGGAGCACACATCAGGTCCAGCTTTTATCCAGTAGGAGGCACTGGAAAGGCTGGTAAGTAACACTGCCTGTGCTACAGTCCACAATTACTCCAGACTCCCACCTTGGAGTCATTCTTGGGAACGGAGTAGGAAAGCTGGGTCTGGAGCAATTCACACATACTCCTATGTTGATGAAGGGTTAAAGCGCATTGATAAAGTGCACCCTTAACAGCAGCATTGCTATAGTCTTTTTAATAAGGTGACTGCATTTCCCAAAGGGAAAACAGGACACTGAATGGGACTTGCCCAAGGCCCCTCTGAGCCGCTGGCCCAAGGCCCTTCCCCCATTGTCACTCAGAGCTCACCCAAGCCCCTCCCCTGGAGGGGGCTGGCCTTAGGGGGCATCCTCCTCCCACACAGGGTTTGCCCAAGCCACTTGGCGTCGCTGCACAAGCCCTGCCAGGCTGTCATAGCTTCTTGCCCCCTCCAAACGTTTCTCCGCACCCCACTGGGGGTTCACCCCCCTTTTTTGGCAAAACTGGGCATTTGTCCCATTTGCTCTTGCCAACTGATATTAGCAAGAACAAATGGGACGAATGCCCAGTTTTATGCATGCGCGTGCACACACACACAGGACAGGGCTTAAAAAGGGGACTGTCCTAGCCAAAAATGGGACATATGGTCACCCTACTTTTTAAAGATCTTGTCAGTTGGATCAGATATCATTATTACCTGAATTACAAGCGTGAAGATCTCTTAAAAGAAGCAGGTGATCAAAGAGTCTGACTTTAAAGCGCATTATATTCTATCTTCAGGCGAAGTGTTTGCTACATGGAGTTAACACCCTAAAATACGCGCACACAGCAGTGATGAGGAAGTGTGGAATCCCCTGTTCCATTGACTTTGAATGACTCATCCTACTATACATTTTTTAGTGTGGGGGAGCGGCTGTTTCTCTTTAAATCACATCTGGGGATGAAGCTGGTATAAGGAAGAGCTTTTGTGGGTTCTGTGATATGGGGAATAAGTGATTAATAGACTCCCTGTTGTCTGAATCACCTCAGTCAGCCTACTGCCATGACTCAAATTGACAGAGGCAATCTTTCAATGAAGCAACAAACCACACTATCCTTTACTATGTGTTTGGTGTGCTGTAGCATTGCTCCTGCCAAACACTCTGAAGTTACAGTGTGTCTGCTGAGGATGTATAACTTCCTAATGGTGTAAATTTCAGTGACCATGACAAGGGACAAGATCACCAAGGCATGTGCTGGATAAATGGCTTCTGTCTACTCCTGTCAGTGGATCTCAAAACCTGACCGGAGACATGCCAGTGATTTTTGTTCTGGGGTCTCCCTTGAGCAGAGTCTGAAAAGCATATCCATTTTGCAGTATGGGTGGGCTATGCTGAGGTCAAACTCATTCCACTTGTGATCTAAACAGAATTCCAATGCAGATGTCCAGCAAGTTCAGTCCATTACCACATTGCATAGCCAGACCCCAGGTGAGTATAAGCAGAGATTTAAAAGCCTGCATCTCTCAGTGGTGGAACAAGAGATGTTTGATGCATTTTGTATGCTGTAGCAACGAATTCCAGGGAGAAGGGGTTAACATGTGAGAGGACAAGGATAGGTCTTTGCTACAGAGGCCATTGTGCAGCAGCCAGTGAGATGCCGACCTACAGGAGAAATGCACCGCACCCGAGCAGCAGCCAGCAGGGAAGCACTGCCATCAGCCAGCTCCTTCTGCCAAGCTGTTCAAAACGACACCGGTACTAGCTGGACTAGAGCAGAACCAGCTCTGAGGGTGTGGAGTTTGATTTGTTTATGGTGTGGAGGTCCAAGTATACATAGGGAGGAAGAACACTGTGATCCCCAGCATCCTGGCTGCTGTCTGGTTTCATTAAGTCAGCTACCCCAACCCCACTCACGTGGGAGAGCAAGTCAGGGCCAACTGGAATTACCCTCCTGTTCACTAGCAGGGAGGGGAGGGAGGAGTGGCTGGTGCTGTTAAACTTGAGAGGCTGATTCAGACAGAAAAAGAGGCAAAGCCAAGAACAGAGCAGCAGTGCCACAAACTGCAACTAGCACCACTAGTGTTTACACTTACAAGGACCAGGTACTGGAATAATAAGGAAGCACCTGTGGCTAAGCCTTGTTTAGACTATAAACCAGTAGTAGCCAGGGTGGGAGTGCTAGCACAGATCAGGTGCTATCCAGCATCACAGACCTGCTCTGGCCAAGTTCAGGTGACATGGCACACCTGGGGCCTTGTCTAGGCTAGGGCTCCCACACTGTTAGCCATGATGGAACTTATCCAGGAAAAGGACTAGTGCAGAGCCTTGGAGCCTTGTCTACATTAGCATAACTAACCTGAGCAATGGGCACTGAGCAGAGTTTGGTCCTGGGCTACATTTGCAATTAGTGTTCAGAGCTGGTTTAATTGCTCCCATTGTGGACATCAGTTGTCAGCAACCAGTAATTCCGCACATGAAGTCAAGGTCCTAGATTCCTGGTTGGCACTAACGCACCCAGTTCAGCCCTCTGCATGGTTTGAAAACTTGCTAAGAGCCAGCTCAGTGCGGCAGGGGGAAGAAACAAGCAAAGAACAGTCAAGAGGCAGCCCGCCTGCTAGCTGGCGAGGGACTGAGAGCTTGGAATGGGACTGAAACCTCTGCTGGGATGTGTACAAAGCCAAACAGCTTCTCTGTGGCCCTTTGGTCTACCGTAACCCTTCATTTGCTGGTGGGAGGATTAGTTTTGTTAGCCGACATTATGAAACGGTGCCAGAATCAACGTCCTACTTCTGTGTGTGGCAGAGCTCGCAGCTTCCAAGGAGAGTGGGTGTGGGGTGGACAACTAGCATGAAATCTGCATGAAATCTCTAGGAACCCCTACAGGCACAAGCAAGTACAGATCCATCGTAGGAGAGCAAGCCTCCAATTTCTGACACTGCCAGTCAAGCATGCAACCTCCTCCCAGTTCCCAAACAGTACAGCTTTAACTCTTACAGCTACTTGCACATAAAACTCTGTAGCACTGACAGTTGCTCCAAAGCCCAAGATTAGACTTCCTGGGCTAGCTGATCCCAGGTTACTGATCTGTAAAAGCCCCTGCACTAAAGGAGCTTTAGGTTTGGGACATTTCCTGCTACCCAGCACTAGCTTGTTGTGATACCAGAATGACACTTTACCTCCTTAGTTAACCTCAGAGAAACCTCTATTCCTACTGAGACCTCATTAACCACTGATACATTTACGCTAGTATCATTGTTTACTAAATCTTGGGCTTTTTGGCTAGTAGCAGTTGTTTTTTTAGCTGGCATCAGTCAAAAGTAACATGCTCATCTCATTTGAGATCAGCTGAAGAGCAGCCTCTAGCGGCCAGACCCTACCTTTACACTAAACAGTCTCCACAGCATTTTTACTCACCACTGCAGAGATTGGCAGGAGCAGAGCGCTACAGAGATGCTGGTTTCAGTGATCCCTTACAGTCAGTCAGTCTCCCTCCTGCTCTTCACACTATAATTAAAGTGCAGCTTTACCCTAAGAAATGACTGTGGGTATGGCTACACCTGAAATTTCAAAGCGCTGCCGCAGCAGCGCTTTGAAGTGCGAGTATGGTCGCAGCGCCAGCACTGGGAGAGAGCTCTCCCAGCACTGCACGTACTCCACATCCTCTACGGGAGTAGCTTGCAGCGCTGGGAGCCGTGCTCCCAGCGCTGCGGCACTGTTTACACTGAGGCTTTACAGCGCTGTATCTTGCAGCGCTCAGGGGGGTGTTTTTTCACACCCCTGAGCACGAAACTTGCAGCGCTGTAAAGCGCCAGTGTAGCCATGGCCTGAGTAAAAATGGCACTCTAAGGCTCCATGCTGTCTCTGATCTCCACATAAAATGTACTGTTAGCACTGTTTTTTCTAACTGCCAGGTCTGGACTCACCCTTAGTTCAGAGTTTCAGGTGAGCTCTTTCTGTTTCATGCATCATCACCAGTGACTGAGGTTCGGCAAGTCAAATTATGTCATAAGTGATACTGGTGCAACAACCCCGTCCAATGATGCCAGTTGCACCTGTGCAAAGCCACTGAAGATTAACAAGGCTCTAGATGCACTGACTGAGAACAATCTGAAGACAATGGGGCTGCCCAGGTGTAAACAAAGGCACAATGTGCTGTGCAGAACATCACTGAGGGATGATGACACATAGGAGACTCAGAGTGCAGCTGGACTCAAACCTCATCCAGGAAATGTAACTGAACTGACACTGAACACTCTTTAAACACCTGGAAAGAGGGAGAGGAAGGATGAACTTTTGATTAACACACTGGACTGGGACTTGGGAGATCTGGGCTCAATTCTCTGCTCTGCCACAGACTCCATATGCAACTTGGCCAAGTCACTTAATCTCTGGCCTTCAGTTTCCCATCTGTAAAATAGAGATACCAACTCTTCTTTGTAGCTTTTGAAGGTGGTTATGTCTCATGATGCAGAGCAAGTGCCTACTAGAAAATCTGGCTTTAGAACAACAAATCTGTACCAGACAGCTTTGCTGAAAGGGAAAAGCCAACAGCTTGAATATTTAAATTTTATTTTAATAATTCAACCCAAATTCTGTGCAGTCACATAAACACTCAACACTGACATTAGTGGATGGCATAGTTACATGACCTAGAAAGTCACAATTAGCACTACAATCACCTGGAGAAAAATGTCACTCAGAATATAATTTGCATTCACATCACCTACAGACAGACTGGTACAAAATTCATTTCAAAACAAGAATTGGCTCAGAAGACAGAGCTATTATCACATAGTGATGAGACAGTATCTGAGCCCTCTATGCATTTTGTGCTCTAGGGGATTCCAGATGTGTATTGCAGCAGCTGACTTTTCCCTCTGCCCCAGCTTCAGGTGAGGTCTTGGTCCCTGCCCATTTGTGATATCAGAGTGTAGCTCTAAGGACACAAAAGGCAATGTAAACTCTGATTCCTCAGGATTAAAACCAAAACCAGAAAGAGGTGAATCAGTAGGTACTAGGTTTTCAAACATACCAATGCTGGGATTAGCAGCTGATTTGATATGCAATAAAATTATTTTTTTAGGGGGGCTAAAAGATACTTCTGCAAATATAATTTTAACCCTTTCAGTACCATTCAGTCTCTTTTCTCCACAGAAGAGAATGTAATACACAAGGAGGCTCCTTGTCTGTCACCTCTGTGGTGAGAGGGACAGAAGATGGAAGGTGACTATCACAAAAAGTGCATGATTATCAGAGAGCAATTAGCTTTCCAGAGATTTCCAGTGACACATCACTTGGCTTCTGTGCTGTATGTCAGAGGCTATTTACAGTGAGTTCAGCCCATTTTCAGATGCCTAGGGGAGGCAGGAGGCGGTTCTAGTCTTCTCTGGCCTTCCCCATCCCCAGAAACCTTCTAATAGAAAGTTACAACTCAGAAATGGGTTCCCAGGAAGCCAGAGATGCTCTTAAAGAGAAGCAGCTGCATCTCAATAGCCAGAACCTTAGCTCCACACTAACATCATAAATCAAAGGGCACTGATAATACGCAATACCACACCAAAGGGACATGTTGTCAAAGGCTGTTCAGAATTACAATAAAGTAACTCGTCATAATACATGCTTCCCAGCTGGAGCCCTGATCTCTGAGAAGTCACCCACTCTAGCAGTCTTCTAAAAAACTGGTCTATGTACCCAGCCCCAAGAGCTCGGCATGTAACATAGACAACACCGCTCACTGATTTACATGAACCTGGATGGATTTCTCTTTAACATCAATTTTTAATCACAGACAGAAGATGAATCTTTGCCATTGGAGAGGAAGGGACAGGTCCTCAGCTCATAGTGCCACAGCTCTGAGCTGCCTTAGGCTCACAAAGAGAAATATTATATATGAACATTTACATAGAAAAGGAGCATTAATTTTTATGGAATAACTACAAAAGGAGAATACGAAAGACAGCTTTATATAATACAATTCCTCTTGCTTGTTTGTTGTAGCTTCTTGGTCAGGTTGGGTTATCCAGGTGAGATCTTTTAGCACCACATCCTGGTAAAACAAACTGCTGCTGCAATACATTCCTCCTAAGAGTGATATGAACGCAGATGGCAGTCACTAGTTACCCCACCCATCTGGGCAAGGGGAGAAATTACTTCTAGCACAGCTTCACTGACTCTTGTCAGCCATTTTGCTTCCAGTAGTAGGGTTCATGCAGTGGAACCCCCAAATTACCCTGGTGAGGTAGTGTTCGTTCCAAGACATAAGAGTATCCTCCCCTTCCCTCAAACTGCAAGGCCTATGCCTAGACACAGACTGCCTCATGAGAAGCTACTCACCACAGACTCCCATTACCCATGTGGTGAACTCTTTTAACAAGGAAGTAAAGACTCTGCTATGGTCACCTGCAGAAATAGGGTAACAGGCCATCTGCATAGGTTTCTTAGGGTGTGTCTACACTGCAGCTGTGAAGTATGATCCCCAGCCCAGGGAGACATTTGCACTTGCTCAGCTCAAGCATGTGTGCTAAAATTAGCAGTGTGAACACGGTGGGAGAGGTGGTGGCTCAGGCTAGCCACTCAAGTCCAAGCCTATCCGAGCCCACAGGTCTGAACATGGGTAGATAGTCTGACCTGCTCCCTATGTCACAACATCCACACTGTTATTATCAGTGCACTAGATTGAGCTGAGCTACCCCAAGTCTGTCTACATGTGCTGGAAATCACCTCCCAGCTGCACTGTAGAAATACCATCGGAACTTCTTTGTGGGCCCTCCATGTTGGAATGATTAGGGGCATCGGCTACTTTTACACAATGCAAACCTGGCAAAGGTCAAAACTGGGCTTTTCTTTGCTGCTAAGAGGCAGATGTCCAAATGCCAGTGACTTTCAGTAGGATTTGGGTGCCTACCTCCCTGAGGGTTCTTTGAAAAAACAGCCTAGTATTCTAAAGCTGAGTTTGCTGTCATCTTCTATTCAAGCAGTTTTGTGGGCTTACGGTTCCACTCTAGCAGTCTGGAGGGAAGATTCTGTAGATGTTATTTGAGGAGTGGGGCAGGGCTCAAGTCTAGCATGTGGGAGAGGTGGGGGAAGGCAAGAAAACCAGAATGTTTCTGGATGTGTTTTGCAGACAGACTTAAATGAAGGGATTTGCTCTAATGTGAAAGTCTCCCAGTCCTGCCAACCCAGAGCTCAAGGGACAGGTGATATCTTAATTACATGAAAGCTACTGCTAAGAACATCCTGTACACAAGCTGGAAGAATGAGGCAGAGGGGAGAACATATTTAAGAGCCCTTCCCCCCAAGATACATAATGCATTTTCTGAACGAATCCTTTGCCCAAAGAAGTTGATAAGATGCCATTAAACATCAAAAGTGATATGACATTTGCTTTTCAATATCCAACAGATAGATGGACACCTGCCAGTCCTTGTAGAAAGCAAGGTACAATCATGCAAGGTTCTTTTCAGCCAACAGCTATTGGTGCAGGTGGATAATATAATTTGTTACAAACTCTACTAATAGACATATGGATAGGAATTACCACCAGTTTCTTTCAGTCTGGAAAGAAGTTGCTTTGAGAAACAGGCATGAGAACTCTGTATAGAAAGTTAAAGGCACTGTAGAGATTTTACAGTGCCAGCTACTGGGAGATGATCCATCCACACCAGAACAGTTAATGAAGTAAGTGTCTACAGATCATGGACCTGAGCTTGTTCTCCAGGGCCTGTGCTCAATAGCATTGCCATGGGTGCATCAGCAAACTTAACCATCACTCCCAGCAACACGCAAATAGGGACAGCCAGGCTACAGTGGAGCCAGAGTTGCCACACGTAACCCTCTCAGCTTGCTTAGTTTCCCTTTGCAGCCTAGTTACTTTGGTAAAAATGTCAATATTCCATCCTGGCATAGGAAACCTTCCAAACCACGTAGGGCCAGAATCCTCCCTGGAACGGGCAGTTAGCTCCTCAGACCAGTTTTGTTATAAGCCATCTGGGATGGAAACTCCTGCTGACTGATCTTAAGGGGGCACTGAAATGAACTATTTTTTACTAACTGAGCCAGTTGCTAATACTGACATTTAAGAATCCCAACGGTGCAACTGCGGAGATGGATACGTGCCCCACGGCTAGTGCATGCTATCACTTGGAAGATAAAAGGGGCTTAGTTAAGTCAATTCAAATCTGAAAACTGATTCTTTAAGCAGGGGAAAACTTCATTCGCTCACCTTCCATTGGCTTCTGCCATGCGCAGAACAGAGTATTGTAAAGTCCACAGCATGTCAGACAGTATGGGCTGTCAGTCAATTGCATCTATCCTCACAGGCACAGGGAGGCCTTTTCAAGGTGAGCAGCAAAACAAGCTGGAACCAAAGTTGCTTAAGATTCTAACAGAATATTTGTTCAGATTTAACACTGACAAATGTATATTTTTCAGACAGAATAGAAGAGTCTGCTCCTGCAGCCATTACTCAGCCAGGTCAGAGCCCAGGATTCTGGGTTAGCCATGACAGCTGCCCTCTCCAAACACATTCCACACACTGCAAGGATGCACAGGGCAAGGACAATGCTTCCTTGTTCCATCATGAGTGCTTGTGGTGTTACCAGCTCTTGCAGGAGTAAGTGATGCTGCTCTTCACCAACAAGCAAAACACTCTGATTAAAAACAGACAGTTTGATGTACATCTATCATTTTAAAAGGGTGCATCCATGATCTGTTACTGACCTGGGTTCTTACGGAAGGGCTTCCGACAATGGTATCACAAGTAGCTGTTCATCTTCCAGGCTAAGCTTTGCCAGTGGGTTCTTGAGAGGCACACAACTGTCTGACAGTCCCTTTAGATGTGGCCGGGGCAAGTGAGTTTTAGCCAGCCTCACCTGAGGCAGTGGATTCTGAAGAGATCGTGCCCAGCCTAGTTAAGAGTTGGGCCACTGATTTTCACTGCATATTTAGATCTCCCTTTATAAAAGAAATGCACCTTTAAAAAGGTAATAATCAAGGTTCTCTGTTTTAATGCAATTGATGTCACTATGTACTTGGTGACAAAACCTTGCTCTTTCTTCCCGCCATCTGGCTGTAGAACTCCCCCTCACTAGTGATTAGTCTGCTGAAGTACTCAGAGGAATCTCTCTAACGTGCTCACACTGATCCTCTGTTGAGATACACAGACTAAGCCAGGAAAGGACAAGTCTCAAAGCTGGACTGCTAACTTCAGGTGTCAGGCAACGGGAAATCACTTCCAGTCACCAAGCGTGTCTGCGGAGAAGTGCTGCCAGAACTCTCAGGCAAGAAGAAATGACTGTGTCACCTGTCCAACTTGCACCACAAGGCATTACTGGCAAAGCATGGCTGCATTTTACACTGAGAGAGCACTAGTCTCTTCAGTCAATGGGCAGATTCAGGTGCTATAGAAACAGCACCTCCTAAAGCCTGTCTGGGGAACTAGTACATTCCCAGACACAAACATAATTGATAGATGTGATCATTTTCTGTCTCTGTAGGTACTCGCTTACCCTTATCCATTTCTCTTTGGAGAAGGCATTGCGTTTATGCATCCAATTGCTAATTTCCTGCCTAGCCAGTTATCATTCCCAGTGCAAAGTCTCATGTCAGCTTCCAGGAACCACGAAGAAGGGGAAGAGTTTGTGCCTGCATATAGCCTGCTAGCTTTTAGCTGCCTGAGCCGTGAGTCATAATATTACAATTGGAAGTCATGATTCTGATATGTAATAGGAATGTAAACAGAAAGTCAGCCCTTTGCCTTCCCAGACTGGATGCTTTCCACAGAGGGGCAGACTCTGCAAGCAGATAAAGAACACAAGCTTTCAGATGTGCGGAAAGACAACTATTAGTCTTTGTTCCTTTCAGAAGCTTTGCTGACTTGCTCAGGAAAGGGTGCTGAAAATGGATACACGGATCTGCCTGATGGATGGACTCATATGCAAAGTCCACTTTATTCTGCTCCTGCAAGTGGCAAACTGATATCACTGGCATGAGCCAGGCACTGTACAAGCCACACACAGCTCTGCCAATATACCTGCATCCTGATAAGCAACATGCTGCTGTTCCAGTCCTGGCCTGAGAGACTGACTGCATATGGATACACGTCCACTAAGGACTAGAATGAGATACCCACATTTCTACTTGTTACTTAAATAAGGGTTTGAATCTAGTTTGCCAGAGGTAAAAGGAGTTAACCAGATGCACCACCTAGTCATTTACATTTTGCATATAAGGAGCAACAGTAAACAACTAAGCCCCGCATTTAGTGTGCTCCTTAATAGCTAAGCTAGAAGGAGCCAGGTGGAATTTTTGTGTTAGCTTGGCTTTTGCATTAATATTTGTCTTGAGAATTTTGAGATGTCTGACAGGCTTATTGTTTTGATGATGGTTATAGCCTCAGACATTCATAGTGTCCTTGAAGCCCCACACCTCCATGGCAGAGATCTGGAAGTTTTCAGAGCACAGTGGCGGATTATTGAAAGTATTGCAGTGGCTGGTTCTCCCATGGTTCAGGTCTGCATCAAGGTAGAGGGCCTGGCCATCACCACCTCCTACAGAGAGAGGAAGAATACACGTTACGTTGCTTTTGCATTTCTCAGGATGTGAAACTTACAGCTACACAGAGAAGGGGTTTGATGGCCTTTATCTCCAGGGACAGCTGGAATATAGGAAGACCCACCACAACATTGAGTTGCTCTCTTTTAGCACAAAGGACAACTGTTTCTATGCATGGATTCTAATGAAGCTAGCAGAACTGCAAGTGACCATTTTGGCAAATTCATGGAAGACAACCCAGGCAGACTGGCTCCACACCTGCTTGCCTTTCTGCAGTTCCCATTGACTGGGAATAGTGAACCGTGGCCACAAGGAGCTGAGGGACTCCATGCCTGCAGACACTCCAGGTAAACAAAACGTCCCAAACCGCCAGTGGATTACCCTGACAGGCTGGGAGCCCTTGCTGACCCATTTATTGATGTCAATACTAGAGCCTTTTAAAGTTGCAAAGGCTTTGTTTAGTGGACTAGATTGGCTTGAAAGGAATACCAAAAGAGCAGTGCTGCAGATCTGCATGACATTTGACCATGCAGTTTACAAAATGCTATGCCTTATAAGCCAATCAAAAAACATACTATAGCACTGGTGTCAGTCCGCTACTGTGTAATTTGATCTCTTCATGCATTTCTATCAATGGACCTCATAAGTCTTGAGCCAATATGAACATATAATGTGCAGAATCAATGGAATCTCTAATAAAATTGAAATAGCCTTTTTACCCCACAGACATGCCAATCAACAGGGCTGCTTTGAAATAAACCAACAATAATAATCATTTGACAGTGATAAAGCAGGTGACATTCCTATATAAAGTCCTACAAAATCTATAACTACAATAATAATAATCTATTTTCATACTAGTATTTAAAATGAACAATGCTGAAGTCAAAAGAAAAAAGTCTGCTTATCACGCAGAGTTCAAACTTAAAGTTGTTGAATGTGCAGAAGCAAACAATAATTGTGCCGCTGCTCGTGAATTCTGTAACAATGAGAAGCAAGTAAGAGAATGGAGAAAAAATAAAACAACACTAAAAGACATGCCAAGAAGCAAGAAAAAATGTCCAACGAGGTGCACTTCATTTCCTGAGCTGGAGAAAGATCTCAATAATTGGGTTGTTGAATGCCGACAAAATGGGTACATTGTCACTAGAACTGGAAGTTGTCTGCATGCTCTGCAAATGTCGAAAGATGACAAATACAAGTCAGTAAAGCCATCAATGTTTGTCGCATCAGCGGGTTGGTGTACTCGCTTCATGAATTGTCATGGTCTCTGTCTTCGTCAGCGAACAAAGATAGCGCAAAAGCCACCGAGAGAGCTGGAAGAAAAAATTGAATCTTTCCAAAGGTTTATTATAAAATATCGAAAGGAATATGCATTTGAACTGTCACAAATAGGAAATATGGATGAAACTCTGATGACATTCGATGTCCTGAGCAACAGAACGGTAACCGGTGTTGGTGGACACTTTTAATTAAAGCCACGGGCCATGAAAAAGTCCATTTTACGATGGTTTTATCGTGTTTGGCAAATGGATCAAAACTCTCCCATTGTTATTTTTAAAAGAAAAACCTTGCCTAAAAACATAACATTTCCTGCTGGTGTCATCGTATGTGCACACAAAAAGGGATGAATGGATGGATGAAAGTGGGACTATTGAATGGCTGGAAAAAGAGACCAGGAGCACTTTTTAAGAAACCTGCTTTGCTCACTTGGAACATGTTCAGGGCACACAAGATGGATGAGGTGAAAAATGTGGCCAAAAATATGAAAACTACTTTGGCTGTAATACCTGGAGGCTTAACTTCAGTTCTACAACCGCTTGATGTCTGCCTGAACAAACCCTGTAAAGACAGGCTATGCAAAATGTGGTCTGAATGGATGTGCTCAGGCATGGTGAAGCTGACAAAATCTGGGAATCTTATGAAGCACAAAATCAATCTGTTCGCCCAGTGGATCATTCGCGTCCATTCCCTCAGAAATGGTAGAAAATCATTTAGGAAATGCTGTATCAGCAATGCACTCAACGGGTCAGAAGATGATGCCATATTTGATGATGATACAACAGAGGCTGATGATAAGAAGGAATCTGAATCTGAAGACTACACTGCCGATACCTATGATGACAATGCAGGTGCAGCTGTGACTGAAGCGGAGTTTAATGAACTGTTTGGTGAATCAGAGACTGATTCAGACTTTGAAGGATTTTAAGACTTTTTAATGTCTCATATTGTTCTAAGTTACTTGCTTTAAATATCCATTTACTAATTTTAAATTGACTGTAATTTTGAAGGTGATTACATATTTGTTCAGTTATTATTATAACAAGAGGTTTTTCAGTAGAGTACATTAAAATAATTCTAGCAAAACTTTTGCGTGTTTCTTGTGACGTCAGGTTTTAAAATATAGCTGGGGCTAGAAAACTTTGGCTCCTGGCCTGTCAGGGTAAGCCACTGGCAGGTCAGGACGTTTTGTTTACTTGGGGCGTCTGCAGGCACAGAGCCCCTCAGCTCTCAGTGGTTGCGGTTTGCCGTTCCCAGCCAATGGGGGCTGTGGGAAGTGGCGCCACTTCCTGCAGCTCCCATTGGCTGGGAATGGCAAACTGTGGCCACTGGGAGCTGAGGGGCTCTGTGGCTGTGAAAGCTCTAGGTAAACAAAATGTCCCTGCCTGCTAGCGGCTTACCATGACAGGCCAGGAGCCAAAGTTTTTGCCAACCCCTGAAATATAGGGTTGGCTTATGAAAGGGTCATACAGTTTTTGCTATTTTTACCTATCCATCCTGGGGGGTCGGCTTATAAACAAATGGGCTAATGAACAAGTATATACATTAAATAGAACAAGTGACAAATCAATATAGAAACCCTCAGACAACTTAATGAGCAATATCAAACTGGAGAGAGAGACAAAGCAGGGTACTAAAAGGATCTGGTACAATCTTCTAGATCATTGTAAAAGATATTCCAAAGTGTACTGCATATTGATCAGATCTGCGAGAGACCAGACTGACAGAATATTGCACAGATCTTAGAGGGATAAGAAATTCAGTTAAATTAATTTAGAACAATGAAATATATACTTGGGAGTGAGATGACAAAGACTCCCAGCTAAAACAAAATGAAGGGTATTGTCTGAAGAGCAGTTACACCAGAAAGACAGTTAGATAAGGCGCAACATACTGGAGGGCTCAGTGCAGTGGAAATCCTGTTCTGTGTCAGAGACTGGACTAGGCAGTAATTCCCACATACTGCTCTGATGCACTAAGATGGATGTGACTGGTACTGCCTCCCTTAACAACAGAGCTTTGTGATGAGCACGATACACCATCACTGGTCTCCGATTGTCAAGTGCTCTCTAGCTTTCAACTGAGCTCGTGTTGTGAGCCGGTTGGGTTTGGAGCAGGCCAACCCACTGTGGACTACAGTGCACATTACTAAATAAGAATCAGTAGGCACTAGATGTTACAGCTGAAGTCTTGATGTGGTAACCATTGGATTAGATGCTCTCAAAGCAGGTCTCTTCCAACCCTGTTATCAGACTTTGTAGATGCGCTTTAAAACTGTGGCTGTCAGAAAAAAATGTTCTGGGGAAAACGTCTCAGTACATAACTATTGTCTGCATTTCCAATCATAACTGACTACTTTACTAGCCAATAGGCTTTTGCCACAGTCAGCAGCACTGTAGACTCACTATAGTTGTAGCAGAGCAAGCTGCTATATTCTAGTTCACCTGGTGCTTCAACACCACTTCATTGCCAGCTAAGTCCTTGTTCCAGAATTATTTGCCATCACATGTGCAGCAGAACATAGGTGGAGCTGTGCCTGCAGCATCTAGTTCTTACAATGTTTTCTCTTTAGAAGTGTGATATCCAAGTTTTGATACAAAATTTGGCGGAGCAGGATGTTTTCATAGTCACTATTCTCACTCTAGCTACAGTAGGAATGGCATAAATACTACAAACAGCTTGATCGATTTTTTGCTGTGATAGGCAGGAATTGCTGACAGGATAATTGCATGGATCCTGCATAGACTTACCTATGATGATGCACTCGTTGCTGCCAGCCATGAACATGGAAGCAGTTTTGGAAGGCAAGTTGAAGTGACGAGCAGCTAGGAAGGGGGAAAGACGATCCGAGGAGTCCGAGGGGATGCTGCTGGAGGACAGGACAGTGGAAACCTGCATGGACTTAGCCCCTGGTTCAGAAGTAGTCATGGCCAGTTCGGGGTGCTTGATTATCACCCACTCATAGCGTTCCACTTCTGGCTGCAGCTATGTGAGAGGAGAAGAGAAAACAGCCAGGATTCAGTTGGTGAACATCCATTCCACTAAGAGTTCTGAATACAAAGCAGCCCTGGAGCTGCTCAGACACTGCCAGTACCACTGGTGAGTGATTCGGACTAACGCTTTGGCATAATGGACAGGAATAGTGCTGGAAAGACCTCTGCCATGTAGAGGACAGAGAATAAGTCTTGGTAATACGTGGTGGTTTCTGAATTACCTTACTATATATGACATGCATCCATGCCCAGATCTTGTGAGAATTATTCTGTACTCAGGAGAAAGGCCCTCCCCATAAAGTTGAATAGGAAATCTCCTACCACATCCTTTCATAAGGGATTCCATAGACTTTAATGCCAGAAGGGCATGGGCTGGATCACAAGCTTGTCAGCCCGTATATTCCACTCTTAAGAGGAAAAGGGGTGTTACTGATTAGCTATTAAAATTCAGTCATCTCCATTCACTATTGAGGCTGAGCTGTGATTACTACTTACCCTGAATACAAAGCATTCTCCTGTCCCAAAGAAACTCAGTTTATTCCCTCCTCGCCTGCGCTCACTCCAGTCAGTTGACAAATAAGCGCCAAAGACCTAGAGCAAAGGACAAGGTCAGGAGGCTTTTCACCAGTTACTACTAATAAGAAACAGGGTATTTTAAATACACTGACACCAAAAGGTTTTGGAGCCCACAACTCAAGGTCTAACGTAGTTTAATGTTGAAAGTCTCAAGATCAGTGAATTAAGAGGAGACAAGTAATTTAGATCTAAAGCTAGATCTAGATTCTGATCAGCTGGGGAATGACCTGCAGATTCTAAATTTCAAAAATTATTTTACATCCACCAGTTCTGAGAGGAAGGATGATCCAGTGGATAGGCTGCAGCCTTGGACTCTGGAGAACAAGGGTCAATTCCCTGCTCTGCCACAGACTTCCCACGTGATCATGGATGAGTGACTTAGCCTCTCTGTGCCCCAGTTCCCCATCTGTACAATAGAGATAATAACCCTGCCTAGCACCAAAGGGGTGTTGTGAGGTGTGCAGATACTATAGCGATGGCAGGGGAGGGGGGCATGTAAGTACCACAGGAAGAAGCATAATAGACAGACCTAGTCACACAAAAATAAAATTGTGGAAGCCAACTAGCCACTTCCTTGTTTTGGTACCAAAAGCATCAACATTCATATCAGAGCACAAGACTAGGCTGTGCAGCAACTGCAAACATGCAATAATTCCAGAGAACTACAAGCATGTCTGCTGCCTTCAACAATCTCGTCCACAGTAGCAAGTGCAGATGAATTGGTGCTGAGCCCAGTTTAACTGCTAGGATAGCCTAGGACATACACCATTCTAGATTCTGTCAGAAAGCCTGATTTCACACATTCAGCACAACTCGTGCTAGGTTAAGCATGCAGTTAAACCTCCTTCAGCACCCAGTGGTGGTGGGACCCTTTTAATACTGGGGGTGCTGAAAGCCAGCCCCCTTACCCCTGTCCACACACCACGAGCTGGGGCCGGGAGCAATACCATGTTTCAAGGGGGGGGAAACCAGACGGGGTAAAAGGGCAAAGGCTGGGGCCAGCAGTCACGACCCTGGGAGCAGAGTTGCAGGCACGGGGCCCCAGGCGTGGGGCCCTGGTAGAGTCCCAGGCACAGGGCCAGTGACCAGGAGCCTGCAGCATCCCCCACACCACTAATTCCCGTCCCTATGTCAGCACCAGCAGAACTTCTCCCACTGCTGACACCCATTAGCAATGAGTAGCTTTGCTAGCACAGAAAAGGATAATGAAGCTTACATAGAAGGTAACAAAAAGGTGGCCCAATACTGAAATTTGCTCCATTAGAAGCAAGAAAAAAATCAACACAATATCTGAAGGAAATATCTGGGGAAATTAGTAAATTATTTTTTCTAGCTTCTAAGATGCAAATATAAACATGGAAAGTACAAAACAGAAAATAGTGTCCTTTTAGACTATTCGCATGTCTCCCCTTCTTCCTTATTTTCTAAGGGGTCACATAACAGATCACTATTTGCTTTCTTCATGCAGAGGCCAGCAGCACCTGCACAGCTAGAGTTAATAGCACTCTATAGGCCAAGAGGCAAATTAAATTCATGATGGCAGATGCACTCTTTCCCCTTCCTCTGGATATCATGGGCACCACATCAGCCACTTACCTAGCCACTATGGCCTGAGGATTAGAAATAATGGGAAAAATTCTGCTTTAATTTACTTGCATGCAAACCCAATGAAACTGACGCCTGCAGACTGCAATGGCACTACATGTGAGCAACAAAGCACAATGAGGCCTCCACTGCTGCAGGAGTTTGGTGTAGCCACCCAGCAAGGATAAAACCAGAGAGAGAAATCCACAGGCTGCAGCAGGAGCTGAATATTGTAATGGAATTTTAAAAGCCACACAGTATTCAGCAGCAGGCCCTCACTCTCTGTCACCAGAGGACCTCTACTCATGTGCAGTGGCATCTCAGAGCTCTATGAAATTTCACTGCTACCGTGCCTTTGGTTTTATCACAACCATAAGATCAGCACTCTTAATTTTTTTCTTTTGGTGTAATAGGAAACCCAATACTGCTTTCCCTTTTGAGCACTGCTACTGTACCAGATTATCCTTGAGCAAAAGGCAAATGCCTTCTCTGGATCACAGAAGTCCAGTACAGCACAATCCCTCAGGCTCTCACTTCAGTCCTCATCCTAACAGGGCACATACATAATAAAATGGATGTCAGGGGTCTCGTGGAAGTTACTGCAATCTGGTACCATTGCCACCATCACATATGGACTACAACAAAGGGGATGCCAGACCTGGACCCAGGTTAAAGTATTTAATCTGGTATAAAGTTTACTGAAGGTCCCCCATGGCTAGCGAACAACACAGGGAGTACCTACGTCAAAAGCCATAAGAAATTAATTTCTACACCATCTCCTTCTTCCTTGTATAATAAACTGTGTAGGACAGGATGGGTTTTAGGCAACCAGGTGGTATGTGGCATCACCATTTCCTCAGTTACCTTTTACCCTACTTACCTCTTTGGCTGTTGTCCTGATCACGAGGAGCGTTGGTTCATGTCCTTCGCTGTGAGAATATAACCTGGTATGTGAAGAGATGGCTCCTTAAGCAAACATCGCACTGCTTACATTAACTGTGATATGTGATCTGCAGTGCCCGAACTACCTCTCCAGCCTAAGATTTGTTTGCTGGCATGAGGTACAAATTTGATTGCTTGGGGCTGACTGTACCACGGCCAGTGTCTCCAACAATACAAGGCAGAGGATAGCAGCAAGCTCTGAAATAGACTAGGGGCCTGATTGTCCATTGCCTTGCACCTTGCAGAGACACCTGAGCAGAGTTGGGGGAAGATACTATCGAATTGGAACAGCATCATTTTACAATCGCTTTGCATGGGGTAAATAACTATGCAAGGTACCAGATAGCAGAGAATCAGGCCCTTTGTGTTGGTGTCATGGTTCATGAAGAGCTTTCTGCCTCTACAGGCAAATGCTCAGGCTTGTTTCTCTCACTGATGTGTCTCTCTCTCACAGGCACTCTGTGCTGAAGCAGAAGATGAAGGAACCCACTTATCTGTTTCTTTCTCTTGGTAATTCATTCTTGGCAGCTTCACCTCCCATCCCATTTGTCATTTCTGTGAACACAGGATCAGATCATCTGATGCCAAGTTATTGCTACAACAAATTCACTTGTCTTAGGAACACAGCAAGACTGACATATTTTGACCATTAATTTTTAGGCTGTACCATTTTAACACATTTCAGGGATAAAAGTGACTTCACAGAAGACAACCGGGGAAAAAGTGGGTTTTGCTAGGCTATTTTTATTTTCAGGAATTTTTTTTAAACCACATACCTGGATTTTTAAAACCCATGACAGCTCTCCCCCAAACTAAACTCCTGTCTCATCCTACATATTTTTAAGTCCCCCTTTCCTTTTGCAGCTTACCCTTTGCCGCCTTCTTCCCAAGAGTAGAGATGGGCAACCTTTGCTTATTGTTATCATGTGAAACGTGAAGCTTTCAGAGAACCAGTGTGCATTACTCTGAAGAGACTGACAGGTTGGGGCTCATCTCCTGGGTTAAGACAAGTCTTAGGCCTGATCTACATGACAGCATTAGGTCGACATAAGGCCGCCTATCCTGACCTAGTTATGTTAGTGTACACACTATAGCCTTGCTCCTGCTGATGTGCCCTTCTACACTGACATAATTCCACTTCCACGAGAGGAGTAGGGCTTAAACTGGTGTAGTTAGGGTGACATGCGTTACTTACATCTATTGGCTATCATTCTTGTCATGCAATTGACAAGACAGCTGACTCCCGGCTCCCCAGCTGGGCTGCTTCCTAGTCTCAGCTCCAAGCTGGGCTGCTGCTCAGGCTCCTAGCTCCTCACTCTCAGCTGGGTTGCCACCTGGGCTCTTGGCTCCCTACCAGACTCCAGCTGCGGATCTCCCTGCTCCAGCTTCCCCCTCTGAGGCTCTCTACTCTCTGCTGGGGATGGAGCTGGCCCCCTGGGCTCTCAGCTCCCTGTAAGAGTTTTGTGAGTGACTAGTCATCATCAACCCAGCCAGTTACAGCAGTTAACATTTCAAACTAACAGGCTTAGCATGATTTAAATATTTTCATTAGGGACATGGATAATGAATGGAGAGTAGGGCTTATACAATTTGCAGATGACACTAAGCTGAGAGAAATGAGAAAGTGGCAGATTAACTCATGATGCCCATGGAGCCTGTGCCCAGAGGCCATGGCCAATTTGGGGGCACCTGCAGAAGCACCATAACCTGTGCAGAAGTGTGTGTGTGGGGCCCCACCGGCACTAGAACTATGGTCCTGCTCCTTGCTCCTCTTCTTCGCCCTGGAGGCCATGTCCCCAGGCCAGGTTGGAAGCCGAAGCTGGGCTGTGGTAAGAGCTGCCCAGGGAGCCTGGGCTGTTGTGGGGAGCCCCAGACCCTCCACCTGCCTGGGATGGGGTGTCAGGGTGCCCGACAGCAACCCCTGACCTGTGTCCCTGCCCCCCAGGCCCCAATAAATCTTAATCCACATCTGGGTGGGAAGCACGTTGGAGAATAGGATTGGAATTCAAAACAACCTTGAGAAACTGGATATTTGGTCTGAAATAATAGAACTGAAAGGGACCTTGAGAGGTCATCTAGTCCAGTCTCCTGCACTCAAGGCAGGACTAAGTATTATCAACAAGATGAAATTCAGTAAGATGAAGTACTACACTTAGGAAGGAAAAAAAAAATCAAATGTACAACTACAAAATGGGGAATGATTGGCTAGGAGATAGTATTGCTAAAAAGAATCTGGGGGTTATAGCTGATCACACACTGAATACGAGCCAGCAATGTGATGCAGTTGGGAAAATATTATTATATTATTCTGGTTTGTATTAACATGAGTGTTGTATATAAGATATTGGAGGTAATTGTCACACTCTACTTGGCAGGGATGAGGCCTCAGCTGGAGTGTTGTATCCAGTTCTGGGCACTACGCTTTTGGAGAGAGATGTGGACAAACTGGAGACAGTCCACAGGAGAGCAACAAAACTAATTAAAGGTTTAGAAAACCTGACCCATGAGGAAAGGTTCAAAACCTGGGCATGTTTAGTCTTAAGAAGAGAAAACTGAGGGGGGTGATGATAGTCTTCACATATGTTAAGGGCTGTTCTAAAGAGGACAGTGATCAATTGTTCTCTAAGTCCACCGAAGCTAGAACAGGAAGTAAATTGGCTTAATCTGAAGCAAGAGAGATTTAAATGAAATCTTAGGAAAAATATTTAACTACAAGGATAGTTAAGCTCTGGAACAGGCCTCCAAGGCAGGGCGTGGAATCCCTGTCATTGGAAGTTTTTAAGAACAGGTTGGACAAACACCTGTCAGCGCTGGTCTAGGTTTATTTGGTCCTGCCTCTGTGCAGGGGGCTGGACTCTATGAGATCTTGAGGTCCCTTCCAGCCTGACATTTCTATGATTCTACGAATTAACTACGATTCCTAAGGTTGGCACTCAGACAGGGGTAATTCATGACCAGTACTCACACTGAGGGCTTGTCTTTCCTACGGGGTTAAGCCGACCTATGTTATGCTACTGTAGCTACGTGAATTCACGTAGCTTAGGTTGACTTACCAATGTGTCTTCATGGTGCTGAGGTAACAGGAGACACTCTTCAGTCAACTTCCCTTACTCTTCTCAGACAGCTGGAGTACCGGGGTTGATCAAAGAGTAGTCTGCTATCAATTTAGGGGGACTTCACTAGACCTGCTAAATCAATCCCAGCTGCATCGATTGCAGCAGCATTGATCTCCCCGGTAGTGGAGTCCAACTCTAATTGGAGGCAGGACCTTAGCCTCTAATTTTGGAAGCTATCCTTGTGGTAGCTGTAACTGAGATGGGGGAGGAGATATTCAGACTTCCCTGGCATTTGCAATCTGTCACTCCCATAATACTCTTTGGATGCACATTTTCGTAAACCATGCCTTGGATGAGGATTTCTGTCCCCAGTTAGCATTGGTTAGCTGTTCTTTTCTACGTGTACAACCAGGAAAGACGAAGTTACCTGTTTAGGCTGCAGCCATGCTCCAAAGTGGTGAAAAGTAATAGGGGCTGGCAAAGTGCAAAGCGCTCTGGGATCCAGGACCAGATGTCTCTCATCTCTTTCACGCTGACAATTTCGGACTTGAAGTTCTCAGCATGCACTGCCAAGTGCACGTTCTGTCTGTGAAACATGGGAGACACCGCTGAGAGAGAGAAGATAATCTGACAAGCAACACACAAAAGGGACAGCTAAATGTGAGAACATGCTTAGGTGGAAGTGCCTCGGTAAGTACCCTGCTCTCTGAAGCTCCAGGCCACAAGGTGAGGACAGTGTGGTTTAATGAAGGAAAGAAACATTGTTGCTGTTTGGTGGAATCCATGATGATTAGCAGCTTTACTGGAAAGAACTTTGCAGCTCTTACTCAGCCATGATATCAATGGCTGGTGCAGAGGGGCTAAATGTTTGAATGAACAGGGGAAATATCAGGACTTTAAAAACAAATTCAGTTAGATCTGCCACTCAAGGATAGTCCCACTAGTACCAGCACTAGAGAGATACAATCCACAGGGGAGAAAATACAGCAGGTCCTGCCAGATATTCTGACACTTGTTTGTCTCGAGTCCTGTTTGTATTTGTGGAATTAGAGAATTCCTGCAAATATCCCAGTCACACAAGAGTTACACAGATTACAGAAGCAGCAAAGAGTCCTGTGGCACCTTATAGATTAACAGATGTTTTGAAGCATGAGCTTTCATGGATGAATACCCACTTTGTCGGATGCATTTGCCATCTACCATAATTTTATCATGAGTCTCATGATATTTGGTGTTTTCTGAAAGCCCTGACTTCTGAAATCATGGGATTATTGAGAAGAGGAGGTTACTCACCTGCGCAGTAACTCACGTTCTTTGAGATGAGTGTCCCTGTGGGTGCTCCACTCCAGGTGTTGGTGCATCACTGCGCCTTCGTTGGGAAATTTTGACAGAAGTACTCATACTAGTCACGCACGTGCAGAGCCTGCCCCACATGCTGAGTGTACCTTAATAGTACGCGTGAACGACTGGTCTCCTCAGTTCTTTCTCTACAACGGAGGCTACCCCAACTCTGAATTAGAGAGGAGGAGGGTGGGTAGTGGAGCACCCACAGGGACACTCATCTCGAAGAACGTCAGTTACTGCACAGGTGAGTGACCTCCTCTTTGAGAGAGAGATGTCCCTGTGGGTGCTCCACTCCAGGTGACTGAAAAGCATCTCAAGGAGGTAGGGACTTCTGATCTGCTAGGAATGCGGTAGATAATACAGCTGTGCCCAATTGTGCATCAGTGAGAGGGCCTTGCGTAAGGGCATAATGCTTAACAAATGTGTGTTCAGAAGTCCAAGTGGCCGCTTTACAGATGTCAGGCAGAGCAACTCTGCATAGAAAAGCCAAGGAGACAGCTAGCTACAGATCTAGTGGAGTGAGTCCTGATGCAGGCTGGCGGAATTGTCTCCTTTAATTGATAGCACAGGCGGATATAAGCAGAGATCCAGTCGGAAAGTCTCTGGGTGGAAATAGGTGTCCCCTTGTCTCCATTGCAGAATGATCCAAAGTCTGGAAGAGTTCCTAAAGCAGAGGTGGGAAAACTATGGCCCACGGGCCACATCTGACCCCCGGGACCCTCCTGTCCGGCCCGAGCTCCTGGCCCAGGAGGCTAGCCCTGGCCCCTCCCCTGCAGCCTCACTGTGCTGCCGGTGCAATGCTTTGAGCTGCGATCTCCTGGGGCAGCACAACTGCAGAGCCGGGGCCTGACCCGGTGCTCTGTGCTGCGCGGTGTGTGGCTTGTTGCAGACAGGTGGCGCAGCTGCCTGTCCTGGTGCAGCTGCGCTGCCAGCCATGGCTGCTCCAGGGAGCATGATAAGGGAGCTGGGGGGGGAGGGAGGGAGTGGACAGAGGGCAGAGAAGTTCACGGTGGTGGTGGTCAGGGGGGTGGGGCGGGCAGAAGGCAGAGAAGAGGGGGGTTGAATGGGGACAGGGGTCCCGGGGGGGCAGTCAGGAAGGAGAGAGGAGATGATGGTGGCAGGTGGGCAGCTCAGTGGGCGGGGAGTTCCTGGGCAGTCAGGGGACAGGGAGGTGTGGGGTGATGGGTATCCAGGGATCCGGGGGGGCTGTTAGAATAGAGGCGTGATGGAATGCGGGCCAGGGGCAGTCAGGGGTGGATGGCTGGGGGTGATCAGGCGGACAGTGGACCCATGGGGGGGAAGTCCAGGAAGGGGGGTGTTGGATAAGGTGGCAGTGGCAGTCCAGGGGCAGTGGTGCCGGGGAAGTCAGTGAAGGAGGGAAGTTTGGATGGGTGGGGGGGCGTAAGAGCGGGGTCAGGGTGCAGCAGGGGGGATGGATAGGGCAGGGGTCCTGGGGGCTGTCAGAGAACAAGGGGGGTTGGATGGGGCAGGATTCCCAGGTGGGCTGTCAGGGGGCAAGAAGCGGGGGGTGAGGCACGGATAGGGGGCAGGGGCTGGGCCATGCATGGCTGTTTAGGGAGGCACAGCCTCCCCTAACTGGCCCTCCATACAATTTTGGAAACCCGATGGAGCCCTCAGGCCAAAAAGTTTGCCCATCCCTGTCCTAAAGGGTCTGGTTCTATTCACATAAAAGGACAAAGACCTGCATACATCCAATGTATGCACTGTGGATTCAAAGGAGTTTGCATGCAGTTTAGGAAAGAAGGTTGGTAGGTGTATAGGTTTGTTGATGTGGAATGACTAATGTACCTTTGGAAGAAATCTGGGGTGAAGTCAGAGGGTAACCCTGTCCTTAAAAAATATTGTGTTGGGTGGGTCCACCATGAGAGCTACTATTTCTTTTGCATGTCTGGTGGAGGTGACTGCCACTAAGAATGCGGTTTTAATAGGGAAGTGTAAGAGGGAACAAGTGGCTAGGGGCTTGAAGGGCAGTTGCTTTAAACTGGTTAGTACTAAGTGAAGGTCTCACAGAGGAGTAGGAGGTTTAATGTCCTGGTATAGGGATTGGAGCCCTTTAAGAACATGTTTGGTGACTGGATGAGCAAAAACAGAAGTACCATTGATTTTGTCATGAAAGGTTACTATGGCAGGTAAGTGGACTTTGATGGAGCTGAAAAAAAAGCCAGATTGCTTCTGGTGTAGTAGGTAATCAAGTAAGGCTGGAAGATGTGCCAAAGTGGGAAGAATGTGGTTGTTCGAGCACCAGTGTATGAATCGTTTCCACTTTTGGAGATATGTGGTGTGAGTAGATTGTGTTCTGCTATGTAAGAGTGCTCTTTGAACCTGTTCAGAGCATGCTAGTTTGCTTTGTGAGAACCACGGAGGAACCAAGCTTTGAGGAGAAACATGGATAGGTTGGGGTGGATAAATCAGCTGTGTTGTTGCAATAGGAGGTTTGGAGTGAGAGGCAACAAAATTGGTGGACGAACTGACATTCTGTTGAGGAACGGATACCACGGTTGTCTGGACCATGACGGGGCAATCAGAATTACCATGGCACAATCTGTTCATATCTTTCTCAGAACTCTGTGGAGAACTGGTATTGGGGGGAAAAGCATACATTAAGTGTTGAGCCCATGAGATCAGGAACACAACTCCTAGGGAATGTTTGCCCAATCCCACTCTGGAGCAAAATTTGAGACATTTCTTGTTCTTCACAGGTCCAGGGTTGGATAGTCCCAAACACAGAATATATCGCATATGATCATGTCATTTTTCTCCCATTTGTGATCCCAGGGAAAAATGTCTGCTTAGCTTGGTATTCAGGGCCCCGGGAAGATAGGCGGCTGATATCCAGATGTTGTTTGCAAAGCACCAGTTCCAGAGCTTTATGGCTTCTGAGCAAAGCAAGTGAGATCGAGTCCCTCCTTGCCTGTTGACACAGAACATGCATACGATGTTGTCTGTCATTATCTGAACATGTTGGTTCCAAACGAATGGGAGGAAGTGACGGCAGGCATTGCGTATGGTTCGCAATTCTAGGATGTTTATCTGTAGGGAGGCTTTAGTGGAAAACCATAGCCCCTGGGCTGTGTGGTGAGACGTGTACTCATCATTATGAGTGATGGGGAGTCCAGGAGAAAAGGGACTCCTGAGCAGAGGTTGGAAGGAACTGTCCACCACTGGAGGGAGTCTTTGACTCTGAAGGGTATGGATAGAGGCTTGTTTAGAGCGTGTATGTTTGGTCTATAAACTGTGGCCAACCAAGATTGAAAGCATCTCATGTATAGATGTGCACTAAAGTACACAAGGCCATGTGGCCTAATAGTTGCAGGCAGTCTAATCCTGTGACCGGGGGACTGTTGCAAAGTTTTGTTGAAATGGAGTTGAAATGATCAAGCAGGAGAGATGCTATTCCCGTTCGGGGATCAAGGTGCGTTTCTATGAACTCCAATTGTTGGGTAGGAGATAAGGTAGATTTGTTTTTGTTTATTTGTAGGCCAAGGGAAAGGAAGCAAGTGATGCTAAGCTGCATGGATTGAAGAGCTTCATCGAGCATTGAGGCTTTGAGGAGACAATCGTCGAGGCATGGAAATATTATAACCCCTCGTTTCCTGGCTAGGAGTTTGGAGAAAACTCAAGGGGGGTGTGGAGGAGAGTAGATAGGCCAGAGGGCAACACTCTGCATTGAAAATGTGTCTAACCGAGGGTAAAATGAAGAAAACATCTGTGGGCTGGGGGAACAGTCACATGAAAATAGGCGTTCTGTAGGTCAAGGGATGAAAACCAATTGCCCTGCTCCAGCACTGTGATTATGGTGGTGAGGGTAACCATTTTGAACTTTTGCTTTTTGATAAATTTGCTTAGCTGCCTGAGGTCGAGGATCGCTCGACATCCCCCCGTTTTCTTTTCTGTTAAAAAGTAATGGGAATAGAAACCTTTTCCTCTGTTCAGGCATGATTTCCACTGCCCCAATTGAAGGAGATGTTGTACTTCTTGGAGGAGCAGTTACTCATGAGAGGAGTCCCTGAAGAGGGACGGGGAGAGTGGGTGGGTGGGAGGCGGGGAAAGGAAAGGGATGGAATAGCCAACTGTGATGACCTCTAAAGCCAAACTTGTCAGTGGTAATATTTTGCCATTGATGGGAGAATGGGCATAGGTGGTGACCAAAAATAGGGGCAGGCAGTGTAAGCGCTGAAGTGGGAATATTGTTTTCTATATCCTCGACTAAGGCTTCAAATTTGCTTATTGGTCGGAGGGGGTTGAGATGCTGCTGAGGAGTTGGGACAGCGGCGTTGGTATTTGGGTCTCTGGTGTTGTTGTTGCTGTTGCTCTTGCTTGTGAGATCTATGGAATTGCTGGGTGTATATGGGGTAGCGTGGTCACTGGTAAGGCTGGTATCTATACTGTCGCCTTCTGGTTGTAGGGGTTTGAATTCCTAGAGACCAAAGAATTGCCCTGGAGTCCTTCGTGGAGTGGAGTACATCATTCGTGGTGGAGGCGAAGAGTTTGTCACCGTCAAAAGGGGAGATCCTCAGTGGCACTCTGGAGCTTCCAGGGAAAAGAAGAGGATGAGAGCCATGACCCTTGGCACATCACGACTGCTGTGGCAGTGGACCATGCCACAGTATTGGCTATATCAAGGGCAGCTTGAAGAGCAGTGTGGGAGAAGATTTGTCCCTCGGAAACTATGGCTGTAAATTGTTGTTTCTTTTCTTCTGGAATGTGACCAATCAAGTCCATGAATTTATTGTAATTTTTGTGGTCGTATTTTGCTAGAACGGCTGTATAATCAGTAATATGAAATTGCAACATGGAAGAAGTGTATACCCTATGCCCGAGCAGATCTAATTGCTTACTGTCCTTGGCAGAAGAGGCGGAGCGGGGAAACTCGTGTTTGTTCTTTTGGTTAACTGCGTCTACTACCAGCAAGTTTGGCGCTAGCTGAGTAAAAAGGAATTCCAAGCCCTTGGAAGGAATAAAGTACTTCCAGTCTGCTCGCTTACAGGTAGGCAGGCTTGCAGCCAGGGTTTGCCAAATGGCCTTGGCGGGTTCTAAAAGGGCTGTGTTGATAGATAATGCAATTCTAGAAAAAGAAGAGGGCTGCAGGATGTCGGTTAGCTCATGCTTCTGTTCAGGGACTTCCTCCAAGTTAATTCGTAGCTCATTGGCAACTCTTTTAACAGGTCTTGAAATTTTGAGAAGTTGTCTGAAGAGGTCGGAGGAAAAGGAGGAAGCAATGCTTCATCAGGTGGAACAACTGGTTCTACTGAGTTAGAGGCAGGCCGTGCTTGCTCTTGTGGTTGTGACATGGCTGCCTGGTGTCTGGAGTCAGTGACAGGGTTGTCAGCTGGTGGTACCAAGCTGGTCTCACGCCTGACTGCAGCGGTAAAATGAGTGTGGTCCTGAGTATAAGGAAACCATGGAGCCCAGTATTGCCACTGTGGTGGGAGGGCATGGGTGGTGCCATCCGGGGGTTCACGCACCATGGGGCAAGACCCTCGGAGCGGGACCAGACAGCTTTTCTGTGACCTCTGTTGATGGCTGTGGATGGGAGATCTGATAAGGTGAAAATTCTCCCTGCAACCCAGATTCCTCATCACTGGACGAAAGCTGTACGGACCTTGCCTGAGTGTTTGGAGAGAAGTAGGTGTTAAGTAGGGGTGACTGCAAGATAGGTAACACCAGCAGGTCCCTTGAGTGTGTGAATTGCAATGCCGCAGTGCCTCTGTGAGGGGAGCACTGAGCAAGAGGAGTTTGTTGTGAGGCGGGATTCCTCTGCACCGATGTTGTGAGTGTTCTGTCACTGCTGGTTAGCTCAAAGGCTGACAGTGCTGGGAGAGAGAAGAGGAGCCTGTGGAGGGTCAGGCAGGCTAGCATGTGTCAGCACCACTTCCACTGTGGTACTGAACAGTGCCATGTGAGAGGCAGACAACTGAAAGCCTGAAGTCTTGGCACTGGAGGTTAGTGCAACTGCTGCAGCCGCAGGCGCGTTTCGCCTGGCGCATCAAAGGTACTCAGCCTGGGGAGCGCGGGGAGGGAAGCAATACCCGGAGAAGTCTTATCCCTGCAAATACCCTTTGTGGGTGAGAGAGAGTGATGTTTTTTTGAAGTTTTCTTTTGTCTCTTTGAAGCAGGAAGGCTGTGTTGTATAGCAGAGTCGGAGCTCAGGTCTGAGGCTGGTCCAAGAGATTTTTGCAGCAGGACTAGTTTTAACTGCAGCTCCCAGTCTTTGCGTGCCCTGGATTTTAATTTGCTGAAATGAACACATTTTTGGGGGATGTGGGACCCCCCCCCCAAACATTTAATACATTTAGAGTGGCCATCTGAAAGAGGAATGGCGTCATTATAGCTAGAGCAGCACTTAAAACCTGGAGAAACAGGCATGTCGGAAGCGGCTGCGCTGACAGGGGAAAAAAAGTTTTTTTAATTGCTTTAAAGAGAAGAGAAAATAAGAGGGAAAAGAGTTGAACAAGGGAGAGAAAAAATTCTCTAGCAAGTCTGCTGAGCTCCGTCTCAGGTCGGGGACGGTAGAGAAGGAACCAAGGAGACCAGTCGCGCATGCATACCATTAAGGCACACTCAGCGCGTGGGGCAGGTTCTGCGCATGCGCAACCAGTACGAGTACTGCGATCAAAATCTCCAAGTGAATGCACAAGGACGCACCAACACCTGGAGTGGAGCACCCACAGGGACATCTCTCGAAGAAAAATCTCTGCTTTTGTTTAAAAAAAAAAAAAAAGTTTTGCATCCTCATGGTTGCAGAGAAAAGCTTGAAAACATGATCCAAGTGCACCCTATAGGCTCAGAAACCAAAAGGCAAAGTAAAAGATCCCCACATTTATTATTTTTTAAAAGCATGATTTTAAAATCCAGTCTCTTGAGTTGTGGGGGCCTGTCTCATGATTTGTGAACCCTTGGGATTCGCAATACAAGGATCAATACATTTACCTACCCTTTATTACCCTGGGTTAAAGAAGGAATCAATCTACTCAAACCCATGATAACAAAAGATTTAAAAAATGTTCTTGCATCTCCATCTGATGGTGAAGCCAGTTATCAGTACAAGTGCCACAGCCAAATAATCTGGTGGAAGAGACACAAGGGCTCAAACAAGGTGTTAAAGGATCAGATAGCAATCAGCTGGGCAAAGCTCTGGAGAATCAACTTTGCATGTCAACTTTGCATGCCACGAGGGTGGCCTGAGTGTGGGAAAGGGTCCCAAGTATTTGCTAGGTTTTACAGTATTTTTATTTCAGCCATTGTTGGTTTCTTTTCTTTCCCCCACACTTCACAGAATGCAGAGAGGATCTCATAAATAATGCACTGAGTATGTTAGTGTAGCGAGGAGCTCCCTACAGTGTGAGAAATGCTACATCACTTCATGAAAATTTCTGCTTTGGAGTCCTGAGTAGCCAGTCATGCATGTGCAGCATTCCTTACTAACTGCTTGCTAAAGAGAGAGATTGGGAGCTGCCCAAAGTCACCAATCCTGGGTCACTTACTGTAGCAAGTGGGGCATCTCTAAGCTGCCTTGCTGTCAGCATTCCTAATGGGAAGGCTGAACACGTAAGGGTTTAGGCACAAGTCGTTTTATGAAGCTCACTAACCTTCCGATAGGAGTGTTGAATGAGGCTTTCCACTTGCACTACAGCCCTGAACTCTCATCTAACCATCAAAGTACTTAGACAGACCCCATCAGAGTGGATTTGATTTAAATCAAATTGATTTGACTAGTGTTTTAAATTACTAGTCAGGAAGACTCGATTTAATGACGGATTTCTACATAAAAGTGCATTCTTGTTGGTTGTTATAACCTTAATACATATTCTTCACAACTCAGAGATAGATGTAGGTTTCATTTTTAGAAGGTATACACTATACCTTTTTAAAGAGATCTATTTAGAAAACTTTTCAGTTAAGTTTTACAGCTATATGAGAAAATGAATGTTTGGTTATTTCATTTATCAAAGGTAACTGAAGCAGATATTTATGAAGTCATTGGGGAGTGAACTCTCTCCTATTCAACAGGTTAATCATTAATATTTGGAGGATTTTCTTGCCATGCTGTATTAGGAGGAGAACATCAGACAGACAGACATTTAAATTGTTTTATTTAACTGAAACAACAACATTATGTATTCTGGATTTTTTTTCAACAGCAAATGTACTATTTTAACAAAACAAGCATATCAATTTCCAAATTTAGTTAAACATTCAAGTTTTTTAAGATCAGGTTTGTTCTTGTTAAATTATTTTTAACTAAAATAGTTAAATTAAGTATTTTCAAAAACCCCAAAATTAAATTGACTATGTCAACATGAAAAACTTAAAATATGGCCTTCTGTAGCTAACTCAGTTGTCTTCACCTTAATTTTCCTGTTTGTTCATAATCTGGAAAAGAAAAACAAGCTTTCCTGCTTTTTCACATCCCAAACGATTTCTCAATTTGGAATGAGTTAGTCCAAAAGAAGAAAATATTCTTTCTACACCAGCTGAAGAAGCTACTGCTGTTAAAAGTGAGATTATCACTTCAACAGTCTCTGAATCCAAGCATTTAAGTGACATCCACCAGTTCACTAGTGTGACTTTCTTTAAAACAGCAGCAGCAAACATATATTTCTTCAATGGTCCACCCTTACGCTGAAGTTTATTATAGCTGGCATTATGGAGCGATGATTGCTGGGTGTCCTTGTCATAGCCAGCTCCTCTTCTTCTGAGTATTGAGAATATATGCAAGAAAATGAGCTGGAGACAGTGCTTGTCCCATTCGTTTTTTTAATGCTTGTTATTTAACTCTGTCATTGCATATTTCTCTTTTTAAGATCTCACTCAGTTCCTTCCGAATTTCAACAGCGTCAGCAATAAAATAGCTATTTTCCTGCATGTTGTTCAACGCTACAGAAAAAGGCTTCAGGGTACTCAGCATGTGTTCAACATTTCTCTTAAGCCCAATGTTGAAAACTTTGGCTGTGACAGCATCATCTATTTTTTTCATGATTTTGTTCACAAACTCATCAGATTAGGTCAGTTCTTGATATAGTGCTCAAAACAGTCCACTACTGAGTTCCATCACACATCTCGTGGGAGAGTTAGCTTGGTTCCTCCCACTTTTTTCAGAGCAGTTGCTGCAAAGTGGTTGTTATGGAAGTATTTTGCAATTTCAACAACATTAGCCTTTATTTCTGGAACACTGAAGTCTTTGGCTAGGAAGTGAATCAAATGAGCACTGCAACCGTATGTTATTAGCTTTGGACTCTCTTCACTCTCTTCTAAATAATTTCTTCTCCTCTTGGATACATTTGCAGAATTGTCTGTGACCAAGCTGCGTACTAGACATTTGAATTTTTTCCCCACAGTTTGTTATAGCTTTTACCGCTACATCTTGTAAGTATTCTGCTGTGTGTGCTTTTTCTGATGTATCAATTGTTTCTGTAAGGAAGACATTCCCTTCTTCTGTTATCACACAAGCACATACAACACGATCATTGTGGACATTGCTCTACCCATCAAGACTCAGGTTAACAATTTTACCCTCTAGACCTTTTACACGCTGCTCAATTTCTCTTTCATAAACTTTATCCAGAGATTTGCCTGCAACATCTGCTCTGTTGGGTGGACTGTATCCTGGTCTTAATGACTGAACCATGTTAATGAAGTGTGGGTTCTCAATCATACGGAAAGGAAAGCTTGTTCCATACAAACAGGGCAATTTTTTCATCAATTACCTCTTTTTGTAATCTGCTGGTTCTTATCACAAACTTATCTATGGTTGTTTCTGGATGATGGAGATTTTTTTTTTCTTTTTGCTACAGGTGATATACTGTGGCTATGTGATATATATGATGTGACTGAAACACTATCGTTGGCAGATAACTCTGAAACTATAAAAAATGACGATGATCTTGAAGGTGAATAGTCTTCAGAATCCTGTATGCTGAGGATGGATTCTCCTAAACAAAATAAATCAATGCAATTATTTAATTATTACCACCATACTGCTCATTTAGTATTACTCACTGCATTCACTAACACTCAATACTACTCAGAACTACTTTAAAAGTGAAATTGTAAAAGGAAGATCTGCCTAGTTTATTTTTTTATCATAACTGCATCTAAAATGATAGTAACAGAGTAACAACCGCATTTTTTGCTCAAACAGGAGAATTCAAGAATAGTACAGAAGGAAGACAGGCAGTCCTTAAGAAAGAAGTATGAAATAAAAAAAAGTTTACCAACCTGAAGATCTGCAAGTTCAAACATGTTCCTTTCATCATCTTAATGCAGCTTCCTCCTGAGAAGAAACACTTCTCATGATGTTGTTTCATTCGGGCAATCAGGCCCTGCATTTCTTTGTTGCACTGTTTGCATTTTCCATGCATACCTGTCTTAGCCAGAGATAGAGGAACTTCATTAAACTATTCCCAAACTGAGTCTCTTTTATGGCCTGCTGCCATTATAGGTGTGACAGGTTGGATCACAGAAACCCCCCTGGGAACTGCCAACTGATGTGCCAAGACAACTTCTGCCCCTGCTTTCCCTGCCAGCCTGGGACTCTAGGACCCTGGCTTGTTGAGCCAGACATGCCTGTCTGCTCCAACACAGACCCAGGGTCTGAACCACGTACCCCAAAGCTGCAGACTTAGCTGAAAACAACTTGAGAAGTGTTCCTGTCTTTAACAATCAGATGCCCAACTCCCAATGGGGTCCAAACCCCAAATACATCTCTTTTACACTGTATAAAGCTTATACAGGGTAAACTCAAATTGTTCGTCCTCTATAACATTGATAGAGAGATATGCACAGCTGTTTGGCACCCCCCCAGGTATTAATACATACTCTGAGTTAATTAATAAGTACAAAGTGATTTTATTAAATACAGAAAGTAGGATTTAAGTGGTTTCAAGTAGTAACAGACAGAACAAAGTGAATTACCAAGCAAAATAAAATAAAATGCGCAAGTCTGAGTCTAATACAGTAAGAAAACTGAGTACAGATAAAAACCTCACCCTTAGAGGAATTCTAGTAAGCTTCCTTTTACAGACTAGTCTCCTTCTAGTCTGGGTCCAGCAATCACTCACACTCCCTGTAGTTACTGTCCTTTGTTCCAGTGTCTTTCAAGTATCCTTGGGGTGGAGAGACTCTCTCTTTAGCCAGCTAAACCAAATGGAGGAGTGTCCCAGGGATTTAAATAGACTCTCTCTTGTGGGTGGAGACACACCTTCTCTCTCCTATGCGAAGTCCAGCTCCACGATGAAGTTTTGGAGTCACATGGGCAAGTCACATGTCCATGCATGACTCAGTTTTTACAGGCAGCAGCCACTGCTTACCTGCTACCTTCAACGTCCTCCTGTAGACTTCTTATCTGGATTGGAGCCTTCCAGGATTCATTGTCCCTTAAGTGCTTGATTGAGCACTTAATTTGTGCATTTCTTTCTCAAGAAGCTGACCAAATGCTTTACAAAGGCTACCTAAAAATCAAGCCAGTACACAGCCAATATTCATAACTTTCAATACAAAAATGATACATACATACAAATAGGATTAATATATTCAGTAGACCATAACCTTTACAGAGATATGTTACATGGCATATGTAGCATAAAACATATTCTAGTTATGTCATATATACATTCATAAGCATATTTCCATAAAGCCTTATGGGGTGAACCATCACAACAGGTTTTCCCTTCTAGTGAGAGAATGGTATGGTAGATCTCAAATTAATGAAGGCTACACTCAGAAAGACCTCAAGACTTCTGGAATATGTTGCTCAAACAGTTTCACTTTTGTTTTTACTGCCTGTCCCTCCCTTCTCACATTTATCTCCAGACTTCTTCTCCTTGTCCAGATCTATTCCACCCACAAAAATCTTCTATTCATTGAACTTTTTGAAACTTTGCACTTTTAGAGAGAAGTAAGGGATTGACTCTGCGTACACGAATTTGCAGATGGATAATAGAGTTGAGGTCTGTTATTTCTCACCTCTCTATATTATTTATTTAAAAACATTTTTGCTGTTAACAAGCATCTTATCTCTGGAGACCCAAATCCACAGTTGGAGAACTGCAAAACTAAGTAGACTAGTGTTTCTCAAACTAAGGCCGCCACTTGTTCAGGGAAAGCCCCTGGTGGGCCAGGCTAGTTTGTTTACCTGCCGCGTCCGCAGGTTTGGCCAACCGCGGCTCCCACTGGCCACATTTCGCTGCTCCAGGCCAATGGGGGCTGCAGGAAGGGTGGCCAGCACATCCCTCAGCCCACGCCACTTCCCAGCCCCCCATCCACCCTCCTTCTTCCCGGGGTAACACGGGAACCCTTCTTCCCTCTGTCTGTAATTTGCTTGCAATAAATGCTTGAATTTGCTCAAATTGATGAGCTATAGTAGCCATCTCCTCCACAATTTTTACCTTTTTGTCCCATAAACACTGTTTCACATAATCTCTATATATACTCAGGAAATGTTCCTGAGCAAAAAAGATCACACATTCTTTCAAAACTTGTAACACCTTATCCATCAAATCTTTCATCTGGTTTACAAGTGTCACGTTACCCATCCCAACAACCCTCTTAAGGCTTCAAAATTTTACCCGATATGTTTCAGTGTAATCTGAAACTGTTTTAAAACCATTTCCTTGAATTTACCATAATTTGAAGCATCTAGAGAGGTTGGTATCTTATTGAATATATCCAGAGCTCTCCCAGACAACTTTGCAACCAAAATGGGCATCTTTTGGTCTTCAGGAATCTCGAAGTACACACAGCTTCTCAAAGGTGATGAAATATTCAACAATGTCCCCTGTCTCACTGTATGCAGGACACAGCTGTTCCCATTTGTGGATTTTTGGAGAGGTGGGACTCCCTGGTGTGCAGGGATTCTGTTTCTGCTTCTCTAGCAAGTCCAGTTGATGCATTCCTTCTCTTCCATGCCTAGTTTCTGGGCTTCAATTTCTTTGTCAGCCTCTATCTTTTTCAGTTCCAAGGCTTTCTGGTGTGTAGCTTCTTGCCTGGCATTCTCTGCTTTTATGGCTCTTCAGTATGCAGCTTCCTGTGCATCAATTTTCACCTGTTTTAATTCCATAAGTCTTTTGTGTTCTTTCCTCCTCTCTTCTGCCTGCAATCTGCACAGCTCCAGCTTCTTACTAGTTTTACTTTCACTCATGTCCCTGCTTTTCTGACCCTGCTTCCCTTTCTCGAAATAAGAAAACAGAAAATAAAGTGGTAACCACTTTGATCGATCTCTAGCCACCACACTTAAAATCACCAACCATGTATGAAGTGCAAATCTCATTCAGGACAACAACCTGTGCATTTAATCCTGTATGACTACGCCACTGTGACGGGTTCTCTCTCGGGGTGCCACCTGGAACTGAGGTATCACTGAACCCTCTGACTCACCAGCCTGGGCTCCCTCTTATACTGTGCTGCTGTGACAAGTTGCAAAGCCCTCCAGCCTGCACTTTTACCAGCATTCATACAGGCAGGGATACACCCAGCTACAGTTACACTCAGACTCTCTAACCAACAGCTTCCCAGCCTGGGACCCCAGAGCAGTACTGTCCTGCCCTGGTCAAGTCTGGCCAGTATATGGGTTTAATACCTGGTCCGCCTCTCCCTCAATGTGAAGAGAACAATACACACTTGTGGTAACCAGAGATTTTCCTCAAGCACTCCAGTCAAAGCTTACTGGTATAGATTAAAACAAAACAAGTGAATTAACTACAAAAGACCGATTTTATGTGATTATAAGGGATAGCAAATAGATAAAAGCAGATTACCTAGCAAATAAACAAAACAGACAAACTTAAATTAATATATTAAATAGACTGGATATGACTTAGCAGAGTCTCACCCTGAGAAATGATACAAGCAGGGTGCAGATTCTTAAAGGACAAGCTGCACTTGCTTTACAGCTTGGAATCCCCAGGTGTTTCATACACAGGCTAGAAATCCCTTGAGCCTGGGTCAGGCACTTCTCCCAGTGCAGTCTTTGTTCCTCAGGTGTTTCTAGGAGCTTTCTTGTGTGGGGACTGAAGAACTGCTGATGATGTCACTCCCTGCCTTATATAGCTTTTTCATATGGCGGGAACCCTTTGTTCCAAACCTTGGTTCCCAGACCAGTCTGTGGAAAAATACTGACATCCCAAAATGGAGTCCAGCATCATGTGGCCTGGTCACATGTCCTTGTAGAGTCATAGAGACCATCACTCACAGGCTGTCTGTAGTGTTCTCAAGAAGACTCATCAGGTGGAAGATAAGCTTCTCCTGAGGCCTACTGTTCACCCTAATGACTCATTGCCCTGAATAGGCCCTTCCCAACCAGCTATCTAGACTGAAAGCATCATGTCTCGTGGGCGTTATCCAGGTATAACTACATTTGAAATACAGATACATGACCAATATTCATAAATTCAGACACAAAAATGATACATGCATACAAATAGGATAATCATACTCAGCAAATCATAACTTTTCCAATGATATCTCACATAACCCGTCATGCATAAAATGCATCATAATCATATCATAATCATATCACTATGAAGAATATGGGGTGCAGTGTCACACACACCACTTAAAGAAAAGACGGTTACTCACCTTCGTAATTGTTGTTCTTTGAGATGTGTTGCTCATATCCATTCCAATTAGGTGTGTACGCGCCACGTGCACAGCCTTCGGAGAACTTTTACCCTAGCAACACCTGGTGGGTTGGCCATGGAGTGGCGCCTTTATGGTGCTGGATATATACCCTGGCTGACCCAGCGCCCCTTCAGTTCCTTCTTGCCAGCTCCTCCAACAGAGGGGAAAGAGGGTGGGTTTGGGTTACAAAGGTGAGTAATCATCTTTTCTTCTTCAAGTGCTTGCTCATATTGATTCCAATTAGGTGAGTCCCAAGCCTTACTAGGCGGTGGAGTCAGAGTGAAGTATGGTAGATTGTAGTATCACCCTACCAAATGCCACATTGTCTCTGGCCTGTCTAACAAACGGCATAGTGTGAGGTGAATGTATGCACTGAAGACCAAGTAGCAGCTCTGCAGATCTCCTGGCCTGGCACCTGGGTCAGGAAAGCTGCTGACAAGGCTTGAGCCCTCGTGGAGTGAGTGGTGAGATGGGGGATGGGACCCTCGCCAGAGCATAGCAAGCATGAATACATGACGTAATCCAAGAAGAGATCGGCTGGAAGGAGACCAGAAGACCCTTCATTCGGATGCTACTGCGACAAAGACCTGTGTTGTTTTCCAGAATGGTTTTGTATGTTCAATGTAAAAGACAAGCGCTACAAACATCGAGGGAGTGAAGCCGCTGTTCCCGACTATTGGTGTGAGGTTTTGGGAAGAAAACTGGAAGGAAGATGTCCTGGTTGATATGAAAAGTCGACACCACCTTGGGAAGAAAGGCAGGGTGAGGTCGTAGCTGCATCTCATCCTTATGGAAAATCGTGTAAGGTGGTTCTGGTGTAAGGTGGTTCTGATGTAAGAGCTCAGAGACACGCCTCGCTGAAGTGATAGCAATGAGGAAAGCTGTTTCCTGAGAGAGGTACAAAAGGGAACATGTGTCCATAAGGACCAAGTTAAGGTCCCATGTGGGTACAGGCTGTTGGACCTGTGCATATAGACGGTCCAGGCCCTGGAGGAACCTACCAACCATGGGGCTGGTGAAAACAGATCGGCCATACACTCCCAGGGGGAAAGCTGAGATGGCCACTAGGTGAACCCGGATGGATGATATCGCCAAGCCCTGCTGTTTCAAGTCCAGGAGATAGTCTAGAATGACAGGCACGGACACTTGGAGGGGAAGCATGCTGTGAAGAGAGCACCAGCATAAGAATCGCCTCTATTTAGCCATATATGTAAACCGAGTGGAAGGTTTCCTGCTGCCCAACAGGACCTGCTGCACTAAAGGATAACAGAGAAGTTCAGAGTGGCTCAGCCATGCAGCATCCACACTGTGAGGTGGAGGGACCACAGGTCGGGGTGACAGAGGTGGCTGCAATCTTGTGAGATCAGGTCCAGAAAGAGAGGCAGCGGAATTGGGGCATCCACGAAGATCTTTAACAGTGTGGTGTACCAATGCTGCCTAGGCCATGCTGGGGCGACCAGAATCAGTCATGATCTGTCCCTGCGTGCCTTGATCAGGACCTTGTGTAAAACGGGAAACAGCAAGAAGGCGTACAACAGCCTACTCGTCCACAGAAGTAGGAAGGCGTCTGTGAGAGAGCCCGGGGAGCGGCCCTGGAGGGAGCAAAACGCTGGGCACTTCCGGTTGCTGCACGAGGCAAACAGGCCAACTTGGGGAAATCCCCACTTTAGGAAGATGGAGTGGATGACATTGGGGTGGAGCAACCACTCGTGGGATTGGAAGGACCTGCTGAGGTGGTCTGCCAACGTGTTCTGGACCCCAAGGAGAAATGACGCCACCAGGTGAATGGAATGGGCTATGCAGAACTCCTAGAATTGAATGGCCTCTTGACAGAGGAGGGGAGGAACGAGCGCCCCACTTGCTTATTGATGCAGAACACGGCCATGGTCTTGTCTGTGAGGACTGCCATACAATGACCATGCAATTGCTCCTAAAAGGCTTAGCACACAAGACGCACCACCATCAGCTCCTGTACGTTGATATGGAGAGAGAGAGAGAGATCAGATGGGGCCCACAGGCCTTGTGTCCGGATGTTCCCGAGGTAAGCACCCCATCCCAGGGCTGACGCATCCAGGACAAGGGTCAGGGAGGGCTGAGGGGTGTGGAAGGAGACTCCTTCGCATGCCCCTCTTGGGACTAGCCACCATTGGAGGGAGGCCAGGACCCCTCCCGCAACATTGATCACCGGGTTCAGGTTGTCTTGACCTGGGCAGTAGACCGATGCCAGCCAGGCCTGAAGTGGTCAGAGCTGAAGTCTGGCATGTCTGGTCATGTACATGCAGGAAGCCATATGACCCAGGAGACTCAAGCATGTTCTTGCTATCGAGACTGGGAAACTTTGAAGGCTCCAGGTAAGGCCTGTCAGAGCATGGAAATGAGTGTCTGGCAGGAGGGCTCGGGCATGCACAGAATCTAGGACCGCCTCGATTAATTCTATTCTCTGGGTTGGTTCTAGAGTGGACTTTGCCACATTGATAAGAAGACCTAATCGAGAAAACGTGTTCGTGACCACTTGAACGTGGGAGTGCACCTGTTCTTTGGTGCGATCTCTGATAAGCCAGTCATCGAGATATGGGTATACCCGTATCCGTCTCTGACGAAGGGAGGCTGCCATGACTGCCAAACATTTGGTGAACACCCAGGGGGCCATGGAAAGGCTGAATGGAAGGACCGTGAATTGGTAGTGTGCGCGGTTGACCACAAAGCAGAGGAAGTGTCTGTGTGCCAGATGGATTGCTATGTGGAAATATGCATCCTTCATGTCGAGGGCAGCATACCAGTCTCCAGGATCCAGGGAAGGTATAATGGTACCCAAGGAGACCATGCGGAACTTCAACTTTACCATAAATTTGTTGAGTCTGCGCAGGTCCAGGATAGGCTGAAGCCCGCCCTTTGCCTTGGGTATTAGGAAGTAACAGGAGTAAAACCCCTTGCCCCTTAGCTCCCTTGGAACCTCCTTGATCGCCCCATGGACAGGAGCATTTGAACCTCCTGAATGAAGAGTTGCTCGTGAGAAGGGTCCCTGAAGAGGGACGAGGTGGAAGGGTGGGGAGAAAGATAACTGGAGAGAGTATCCCTTTCCACTGTGAGAAGAACCCAATGGTCCATGGTTATAAGGACCAAACGCAGTGGAAATGGGATAAATGATTCAGGAAGGGTGGGGAAGGATCCTGACCAAGGTCTGCTACATTGTCCTCGAGCATACCTTCAAAAGTTCTGCTTAGGGCCTGCTGAGGGCTTGGAAAGGCCTTGGCCCTAGCTTTGGCCGGGGTGCTGGTTGGAGGGTTTCCTCCTGCTATTATGCCCCCGCCTCCTATAGAAGTCCTGCCTCAACCGAGGATGGGGATAGGAGCATTGGGGCTGAGGCTTAAATAGCTTCCGCTGCATAGCCGGAGTATGCATCCCCAGTGATTGCATTATGGTTCTGAAGCCTCAAGTCAGTTTTGTCTGAAAACAGACCCTCTCCATCAAAGGGGAGATCCTGTAATGTTTGCTGAACCTCCGATAGTAAGCCAGAAGCCTGCAGCCAAGATATACATCTCATCGCAATGCCTGAAGAGAGGGGCCAAGCGGCAGAGTCTGCAGTGTCCAACGAGGCCTGTAATGAGGTCCTCGCCACCATCTTGCCCTCTTCCACCAAGGCCCCAAACTCCTTTCTGGACTCTGAAGGAACTAGCTCCTTGAACTTTAACATGGAGTTCCAAGAGTTATAGTTCTATCGGCTCAGGAGTGCCTGCTGGTTTGCGATCCGGAGCTGAAGACTGCCCAAGGAGTAGACTTTGTGCCCAAATAAATTGAGGCGTTGGCCTCTTTCGATTTGGGTGCCAGGTCTTGCTGACTATGGCACTCCTACCTATTCACTGAGGCCACCACCAGTGAACAGGGCTGTTGATGTGTGTATAGATAGTCATATCCCTTGGAGAGGATGAAGTACTTCTGCTCCACCCCTTTAGCAGTCGGAGGAATAGACGTGGGCGTTTGCCAGATTGCTCTGGCCATGGTCTGAATGGTCTGGAATAGCGGTAGGGCCACCCTAGATGGGGCCTTTGCAGACAAAATGTCAACCACAGGGTCCTCCACCTCTATCACCTCCACCGCTTGGAGGTTCATATTCTGCACCACCCTACGTAAGAGGTCCTGCTGGGCACGGAGGTCTATTGCGGGAGAAGGGGGGACCCAAAACAGCAGTGCCTGCCACCACCTTATCAGGTGAGGATGAGGAGGCGGCCACAGGAGGAAGAGGAACATCTGGGCCCTCTTGGTCAGCTGTGTCTCGGAGTCCTGAGCCTGTGATCTCAGTGTCTGGACCTAGAAGCGGGGTTGGAAGAGGGTCTGAAGTGTGGATGGATGGCACCCCAGTCTCCATGCCCCCAGGAACAGGACGGCTGATGGTCGCCTCTGGCACCCGCAGCTCGGAGGAGGCTGAACGAGAAGCCCCTGATGGAGCACCCTGGCCTGGTGATACGCCCAGGGTGTCCAAAAGGACCACTGGATAGACGCTTGGATTGGACCTTGTCCCTGTGCCTGCTAACGAGCAGCCCGAGTTCAGAGTGCTGTGATCCAAATGCCAGTGATCAGATAGACGCGACCCCGCGTCTGACTCCATCGAACAAGCGGCGGAGAGCGATGGCCACTGTGGTGTCGAGCGGGTCTGCGCCAAAGCGATGGAGATTGGTACTGTGAAGACAGAGAGTGATGCTGCAAGGGGTAGAGGTGCCAGGATCTAGACCAGTGCCAAGATCTGGACCTAGTCCTTGACGGTGATTAGCGTCGGGAGTGGTGTCTGGACTGAGATCTGCTCCTGGACAGTGACTGGCATATAGAGCAGTGCGAGAATGGTGCCGGGAGTCTGACTGGTGCTGGGAGTACGACCAGCACCGCAAAGGAGAGCGGTGCCGGGACTGCGAGCAGTGTCGGGAGTGGGAACGGTGCTGAGAGCAGGATCGGTGCCGTGGCTCAACCAACAGTGCCAGATGGATAAGGGCTGGCTTGCCCCAGGATGGGACCACACGAGCAGGGACTAGTGCCTTTGTCTGCTGATGGGATGCTGCTGCTGTCATAGCAATCAGGTCCCTTGCAGCCCCAAATGTGTCTGGAGTCGATGACAACTGGACTTCAACCATGCTACGTATTAGGGAGTCCAGACGCACCAGACTCAACGGCTCCACTCCCTGTGCCGGAGTCAACGATGTCGAAGTCGGCACTTGTGCCCCTGGCTGCTCCTCTATGGGCCATGGCACCGAAGGTGGATCCAGGGAGGTTGGCATCTGCTGAGATGGGCCAGCCTTTTCCGGTCTATGGTGCTGCTTCTGACCAGGCGAGTGGGAGTGGTGCCAGACTGATGATGTCGGCTGCGGTGCCAGGGAACACCGGTGCTGCGGGTCTCCATCAGAGCCTAACCGCGGTGCAACTCCTACTGTTGCCGCCAGGACGCTGTGCACCGAACTACTCAGTGCTGAGTCTTAGCGTGGTGCTGGAGTTTGAGGGCTAAGAGCCGCCTCCATGAGGAGCTGTCGCAAACGAAAGCCCCGCTCTTTTTTAGTCCAGGGCCGAAAACCTTTGCAGATCCTGCATTTCTTGGTCTGATGAGATCCCTACAGACACTTTAGGCATGAGTCATGGGGGTCACCCATTGGCATGGGCTTGGAGCAGGATGCACAGGGTTTAAAGCCTAGAGCCTTGGGCATGAGCCCAAGCCACCGGTGGGGAGGAGGGAAGATCCCTGCCAACCCGCTAAGTGGAACTATGTACACTATAACTATATAAACACTCTATAACTGTACTATTAACACTGTTGAGAGGAAAAACGCTGGGGAGAATGGAGAGCAGCAAAGCCGAGCTCCACAGTTGCAATGACCGTCATGGGTGTTAAGAAGGAACTGAGCGGGCACTGGGTCGGCTGGGATATATATCCAGCACCATGCAGGTGCCACTGCAGGGGCTCCATGGCTGACCCACCAGGAGATGCTAGGGTAAAATTTCTCTGATGGCTGTGCACGTGGCGTGCACACACCTAATTGGAATCAATATGAGCAAGCACTCAAAGAAGAATTATGCGCTCTGAGTTAGTACTCCACCACTAGAAGAAATTTCTCATTGTCATCTAGGAAGAACCAGTAGTTTATTGAGAAAGCCTACTGAGGATGAATTAGCCATGCAATTGTAATAGCCATTAGTTGGAGCTCACACTGCAAAGCTGCAGCCATTCACCAATTAAAGATTTCTGTCCTTCAATAGAGTTCTTTTTATCCTTCATGTTAGTTTGTTTGCTGGAATCTGCATTGCAATGTTCTATTTAATGTGTTTAAAATACATCACATGCATGGAAAGAAGGACTCTTACTTCTTAATTACCATACTGGAAGTGTAGCATATTCAAATATTTACAAATTTGCTTGCTTATTTACTGTTTTGGTGGGAATGTGGGTTCTCATACAGATTCACCACTAAAACTGAAGTGTTTCAAGGCCACCAAAGCTCAGCAAGATCAAGCTAGCTTTCATTTCATTTATCAGCAACAGCCAGTGCAGATACCTTGAATCATTATGTTCATTAATTGCCTTGGAATATATACAAAGTGTAAGTAGCCACTGAATCACCTTTTCTATTTCTCAAGATCTTGTATAGGGTCTGAAATCCCCGAGGACCTGTGGAAGTTTTTAAATCCATGACTTTTTCAAAATCTTCCAGAACTTGGACATGGATGAAAGTGCACTAACTGACGTAGCACCTAGTGTAGGCATGGACAAGTCATGTTTTAAAATGTTTTCCTTGCTAGGGTTAACAATGACCACATAGCATGTTTTTAAACATGAATATCTATGACCATACTAAGAGGAAAAACAGGTTTATCATGTAAGTTATGACAGATTAGTTTAGTTTTATTGTATTGCAGTAGTCCTGGTCATGGCTAGGCGTTGTACAAACACGTTCAGTTAATATGTTTTCTAACATGGTACATTTTTTCAAGTGCAGACAAGATCTAAGAAGTCCAAAAACTAACATGAGAATTTCCATCCCAAGAAGATGACTCACATTTATAAATGCAATCTAGGCCTCCTGTGTGACTGTGCAGAACAACAATGGTAGGTCAGTGAGACAGTCTCATGAACTCTCATTTGAACACCTTTTAGGTTACTTTGAACTAATTTCGCAAGGCCATATTCAAGAACTATTTACCTTGCTGCTTGTTGCTGCAATCAGCACTGCTGACAGCCCTAGCATAGCAGGGATGACACAGAGCCTTTAAAAACGCAGCCAAGCAAAGACAGAAGAAACAAGCAAAGCACAAACATTCAAAGTTTTTTAACCTACCTCTTAGGAGATGAAACACTGCAAACAGGAGGAGTGCAGCGGCTATGGAATTGACAGAAGGAGAACGCACAAAGAGAAGACACAAAAAAGACAGGAAAAGAGGTCAGTGATTTCCTACAACCCCAGCAAAATGCATGGAAGGAGCCAAGGGAGAAACACAGAATAAGGTTTGAATCAAACAACGCCCGAAAAAGAAAAGAGGAGGACAGGTTAACAATATTCCTCATTTAGCATCAGTTCTGTTCTCCCATCAACCCTCAGTCCATTTCCTTCCTGCTCTGTGGTTAGAGCTATCAGAATGTTAGGGGAACAATTCACATCTGCCGGGTGGCTCACTCACTATCAAGCAAATTTGGATAAGGGAATCTGAGTTCTCTCAAAGACTTGAGAGAGCGCTTCTGTTGCCTACCTAACCTAACTTTTGCCTACCTAACATCCAACGTCAAACCTACTCCACAGTCTCTCTTCCGGAGATCATCAGAGATTATGGTATGTTCCAGCAAATGGCACAGAAAGGGTGAAAACTTTACATTAGCCAGTGACTCTGCTTGTTGCTCTCACCTGGCGATGACAGTACTGAACCTTGCTTGGAAGAAATCTAAGACTGCACCTTTGTTGCTCTGGGATGACTACTGGTAAGTCTTCTTCACTCCCTAACACACACACACACACACACACACGCACGCCTAATTCTTTTGTCCCTTCCCCAACTGGGAGGAAACAAGTGATAATCCTGACTGTTCGCAAACTTTAGTGCTTCAACACAACACACACACACACACACACACAAACACACACACAACAACACACAACACACACAAGTCCAACACACACACACACACCTGCCTTAATTCTTTTGCCCTTCCCCAACTGGGAGGAAACAAGTGATATACCTGACTGTCCAATACTTAGTGCTTCCAATGCAGTGCATCAAAAACAGTGGTCTGGAGGCCCTGGTAACTACTAAAGCTGCTCTGTTCAAAGTTTCTAACCAACGCTCCAGTAGACAGAAGCCTTGAAAGGTATGCTTAGATTGCCTGACAAGGGAAGGTGCTGATTCTTTAGAGATCTGACCAACACGAAGAGGCCACACATCAAGGTCTGCAGGGGAAATACAGAAAGGATGTTAACAGGATGTAGGATTCTGAGAACAAGCAGCTGGAAAGGAACATCCGCCTTATGAAGAGATGAATAGCTGCACATAAGAGCACTATCAAGGCTGGTGTCATTTCATAGGCCAACATATGACATAAGAACAGCCATAGTGGGTGAAACCAAAGGTCCATCTAGCCCAGTATCCTGTCTTCTGACAGTGGCCAGTGCCAAGTGCCCCAGAGGGAATGAAAAGAACAGTTAATCATCAAGTGATCTGTCCCCTATCATCCATTCCCAGCTTCTGGCAAACAGAGACTAGGGACAGCATCCCTGCCCATCCTGGCTAATAGCCATTGATGGACCATCCTCTATGAACTTATCTAGTTATTTTTTTTAACTCTTTTATAGTCCTGGTCTTCACAACATCCTTTGGCAAAGAGTTCCACAGATTGACTGTGTATTGTGTGAAAAAAAATCTTCCTTTTCTTTTAAACCTGCTGCCTATTAATTTCATTGGGTGATCCCTAGTTCTGGTGTTACAAGAAGGCGTACACAGCACTTCCTTATTTACTTTCTCTACACCAGTCATGATTTTTTGACTGATGCTGCACATTGAGTGGATGTTTTCAGAGAACTATCCACAATGACTCCAAGATCTCTTTCTTGAGTGGTGGTAACTAATTTAGACCCCATCATTTTATATATATAGTTGGGATTATGTTTTCCAACATGCATTACTTTGCATTTATCAACATTAAATTTCATCTGCCATTTTGTTGCCCAGTCTCCCAGTTTTGAGAGATCCTTTTGTAGCTTTTGGGATGTAACTGTCTTGAGTAGTCTTGTATTACCTGCAAATTTTGCCACTTCACTGTTTTCCCCTTTTTCCAGATCATTTATAAAAATGTTGAATAGGACTGGTCCCAATACAGATCTCTAGGGGACACCACTATTTACCTCTCTCCATTCTGAAAACTGACCATTTATTCCTACCCTTTGTTTCCTATCTTTTAACCAGTTACCAGTCCATGAGATTCCCTCTTATCCCATGACTGCTTACTTTGCCTTAGAGCCTTTGGTGAGGGACCTTGTCAAAGGCTTTCTGAAAATCTGAGTACATTATATCCACTGCACCCCCGCTGTCCGCATGCTTGTTGACCCCCCTCAAAGAATTCTAGTAGATTGGTGAGGCATGATTTCCCTTTACAAAAACCACGTTGATTCTTCCCCAACATATTATGTTCATCTATACGTCTGACAATATTGTTCTTTACTATAGTTTCAACCAATTTGCCCAGTACTGAAGTCAGGCTTACTGGCCTGTAATTGCCGGGATCACCTTTGGAACGCTTTTTAAAAATTGGCATCACATTAGCTGAATAGCAGAATTCCAGTCATTTGGTACAGAAGCTGATTTAAATGATAGGTTACAGACTACAGTTAGTAGTTCTGCAATTTCACATTTGAGTTCCTTCAGAACTCTTGGGTGAATACCATCTGGTCCTGGTGACTTATTACTGTTTAAATTTATCAATTTGTTCCAAAACCTCCTCTAATGACACCTCAATCTGGGACAGTTCCTCAGATTTGTCACCTAAAAAGAATGGCTCAGATTTGGGAATCTCCTTCACATCTTCTGCCATGAGCTCGAGTGCATCCTCGTCCTTGAGTGATCCTTTAGCATCTTGATCATCCAGTGGCCCCACTGGTTGTTTAGCAGGCTTCCTGCTTCTGTTGTACTTTAAAAAAAAATTGCTATTACTTTTTGAGTCTTTGGTGAGCTGTTCTTCAAATTCTTGTTTGTCCTTCCTAATGCTCCTTTCTGTTTTTCAAAAATGTGTTTCAGTAACCACAAATACAGGTTCTTCAAGGGTACCGACTCAAGCTCATTGTTCTACATAAGTGGCTGTAAGAAGATACATTAGTTATGTGTACCTCCTGATCTCACAAGTTAGAAATGTGTGAAAGAGCATCTCTCCAGATGACAGCATTCCAGATACTATGCTCACAGGTTTCTATGGAGAGTTTTCCTTGTGAAGGACAGAAGGGCCAGTTAAGCTATTGCTAAACTCTCCAAACCTTTAGATTTGGAAAAAAACAGCATTTAGGAGCGATTTCCTCCAAAAAATTGGCCTTGGGAGAAAAATGATAACGTGACAGTAGACTTTCAGGATCTGTTTAAAGTTTATCTAAATATGCTTTTATTTCATACATCACTTACCCAAGTCTTATCTTGTTGGCTTAAAATAAATATATCAAACATTGACATAGCTGCCTAGAAAAGTGAGGCATGAAGTTGTACTCCCTGGAATTCTTTATTGCACCTGTTGTATATGCATGAGGTGCTTTCTTAGATAAGGAAGCTGGTACTGTTCTGTATTTCTTCACCATTCTGAAGCAGTGTATCATATAGTCGAACCTGAACAGTTTGCAAGTTTTCTGGCTGCCTCTTTCCTGTATCTGATGAGAAAGCATGTTCTATAGGTTCATCTTTTGTCCCAACCTATAGCCATTCTGTCTGCGACTGGTTTATTCCAAATCACTCATTTGTAATTAGAGGTGCACCTGTCTATCACTAAACAGACTAAGACTCTACCTGTGAACCTTACAAAATGTCCTGGAATTTTTTATAAGAGGCTTTTTTACTGTAAAGCTCCTTTTCAAATATCACTTGTAAATAAAGGTCCATTACGGTTTAAATACTCTCAACTCTACTGAAAGAAAAAATAAATATGGCTCAACTGCACTATTAAGCAGAACATTCTCGCTTTCAGATATTGTTTGCTTCTGTTACAATACATTGCTGTTCAATGCTGCAATTTCAAAACATACACTGAATCCACTGTTTATATAAAAATCACAGCAAAAAATTAGCTTTTCACATTTGTTAAGGTGCTGTCCCTCTCAATATACCTTTGTTCTCTGACTGTTTTTTTTTTTGGTTCACTTTGTTTTAACTTAAAAAATCCAGAAAAATGAGCACGTCTTAATATTTGTAGTAAACATCTGACTATGGGTAAGCCTATACTACCCACTGGATTGGAAGGTAGTGATCGATCTATCAGGGATCAATTTACTGCCTCCAGTGTAGACATGATAAAATCGATCCCCGATCGCTCTGCTGTCGACTCCGGAACTCCACCGCGGCAAGAGGCGGAAGCGGAGTCAGCAGGGGATCGGCAGCAATTGACTCACCGCCGTCCTCACAGCCAGGTAAATCGACCTAACATACGCCAACTTCAGCTACGCTATTTGCGCAGCTGAAGTTGCATATCTTAGGTCGACATCCCTCCCCAGTGTAGACCTAGCCTATGTCAATAGTTATCACAGGAGCAAACTTCTAACAAACTGTCAAAATTGCTTCATTTCAATAATGGCATAACTGATAGATTATACATCTTATTATAATTTCAGCAACATTCAGACTATTTAGTACAAAGATGGAAGCCAGGTTTACATAGCTGCAGCCCCAAATGTAGTCATGTCCCCAGAAGAATGACTCCTCTGGGATAAAGATAAAATGATGTGCTATCAGAGCATTCAGCCTCCTAACCGACCTTGCAGAGTTGGCTGTCTCCCTCACTAAAGAGAGCAAGCCTGTTGATTTTGTTGGGCAGGGCTAAGCAAATAGAGCATCTGGGGGCCTTACCTCTTCTGTTTGACTGTGATGCCTTTCTCCTGTAGGGCCTTCTCATTGGCCATATGCAGAAGCTGGATCTCCTTCCGGGAAAAAAGCCGTATGGCAAACGCTTTCTCCAGCAGCTTCTCAGGAGACACTGACTTGGCAATGTCCCTAACAAAAGCTCGAATGTCTTGTTGTACATTGTCCGACTCTATGGGCTGCCCGGCTCTCACTTTGTGGAAGACTTTGAGAAGGGCTAGTGCAATCCGATAGAGCACCTTGTAGCCCTCCACTAGGAACACATCGAAGACCCGAGCAACATACACCAAGGGGAGCTCTCCAAAGAGCCACCGCTGCCAGTCAGAGTACACCTCCAGCACGTCCTCAGACACTGCCACCATCAGTTTGTGTGCTGCCTGGCAGTACTTGTTAACCAGGTCACCAAAGGTCATACAGGAGGACTCAAACGCCAGGAATGTCTGGTCAATGAGCCGCTTGGACGGGTCATTGCAAGCAAGGATGCGACAAACCATCTCGAAGCACTCTGCCTCATCCCTGCTGTAGTGGAGGAGCAGAGCCACCACAGAAGGCAGTGCTGGGCAGAATGATATGTCAGGGAACTGATTTGCAATGCAGCAGATTATCTTCCTGACTGCCCCAATGCCCTCGGCATTCAAACAGTAATTGGGAACCAGACTGTTATCCACAAACTCTGGCAATGGCAGGGTGCCAGCATTACGCTTGCCAATGATCTTCACAACAATATCCCGGTACACGTTTGCATCTGGTGTCACTGTGCGGCATGGGATGTTGCCAATTAGCTTCAGGTATACTTTGGCTCTCAAAGAGTGATTCTTGGCCCAACAGCCCTGTCGGGCAAGCTGTTTGAACTCCTGGAAATCTGTGCAGATTAGCTCCTTTGAGTCCTGCGTCTGGATTGTGGTATCCATCTTGTCCCAATCCACAAAGCGGCTATATTCATCCATGGCTGCAGAGAATTTTTTTGCAGAAAGACAGAAGAGTAAAGACCTTATTCAGGCATTAGGGGACTCGTACTTTTTCCTGGAAGAGAAAGAAAAGAATGTTTGGCGGTTTCTCGTGACAGACTATTTCCCATCCTCTTCAGGGCAAAGAAATTCAGGTTGCTCTGTGTTGCTATGAAGATGTTTCCCACTGCAAGCAGATGCAGATTTTTGTTTAAAATATTTAATCCCATTTTCAAACCACAGCATGTTCTTAAACCACATTTAACTGGTACATTCAAAAATCAGTCCAATGTAGATTCTGAACACATTCCAACATGCAGTTTCCCTAGTACAACTGTTCTGGCTAGAGACTTCTCTGCACATTTGCACAAGCTCAAATTATGGTTGCATTAACAGTGTAAAGAAGAAGATGCTACCATCCTACTGATTCAAAGGCAGCCATTGTGAGGTGTTGTCTAATACCAGCCTCTCCCCCTTGATTTTAGTGGAAGGTGAAGATTACCTGGACTGTAAGCATTTAGTGTAATGCGCTGGCCTGTGGGTTCGTGAGTTTTCATACATACACTTGTATGATCAACTCACACTCTCGTGACTGTCCCACAAAGAGATGACCTATTATTAGTATCAGAAGAGCTCCTTTAAAAACACAGATCTTTGCCACATGAGCTAGAGCTGAGCGATCAGAGTTCTAGGCCCCAACTCCTCAGGGAGGGCACACATGCATGAGTTATCTAGTAATTACAACTGTGGCCTAAAGCAACTGGATTTGTTCCGTTTCAGAGTAGCAACCGTGTTAGTCTGTATCCGCAAAAAGAATAGGAGTACTTGTGGCACCTTAGAGACTAACATTTATTTGAGCATAAGCTTTCGTGGGTTACAGCCCACTTCATCAGATGCACAGAAGGGAACATTCTATTGTTACATTCGCCAGGGACAGGCATTTTACCTCTTCATAGTAAAGCATGATGTACAGCTATGATGCTACACAGCAATGTTAATAAATAAGAGTAAAGATTATCAGTGTTCCAGAAAACAAATGACTCCCCTCTCCATAAATTAGAGTGTTTTAGGAAATTAACATTTACAGACAAGTTCACTCTCAACAATAAGTTGCATTAAAAATATTTTGAAATGCCTAAGCTATATACCTTGCCCATGAAAGCAATTCTTTCCCCCATTAAAGGAAAGCAAAAACCTTTCCCTACTCAAGGCAAACATGTTTACAAATACACAATCAGTGCTAGCTAGTACAACAATAACTCTGATCCAAACAGCTCTAAATCCTACTTGAATATTCATCTGGATATCTTGGAACCATGTCAACTTTTAAAAGAAAGGAGTTATATTTGAAAGAGCAGTATGGTTAAAAACAAGTAAAAGTGTCTCTAAAAGATTCTTAGTAAAGGGTTAGTTTAAATCTGCTTTCTCATTTTGAAATCTGCTTCTGCTTTTTGTATTAAAAATATCAATTTTGGGAGGAAAAAAAGACACCGCTTAAGAGCGTGGATTATGCCACCCTCTGTTCTCAGTCTCATCTTTCTGTTCTGAGACCAATTTTCAGTGCGTGGTCGAATTGGGTGGGGTCATGTTCCCACCCCCATTCAAACAGGCAGAATTTCTCTCAACGTTCGGGAAGGATGAATACAGGTTTAAGTTCTCCTGTGCATTTCTGCTTTGGCGTTTCCACCAGCTTATTCTTGGGGGACGACTATAGGATACTGATCCATTGCAGAGTGAAGTTAATCAGTTACTAGGGAGTTCCAGAACAAAGTAATAATACTTTGTACTTCTCTATCACCTTCCAACCAAGGACCCCAGAAAGATTTATGAACATTAACTAACAGGGTGGATTTGATTTAAATCAAATTGATTTATCAATCATGATTTAAATCACTAGTCAGGAAGACTCAATTTAATCATGGCTTTCTACACAGAAGTGCATTCTTGTTGGTTGTTATAATCTTCATACATATTCTTAACAACTCAGAGATAGACGTAGGTTTCATTTTTAGAAGGTACGATACCTTTTTAAACAGTGATTTATCTTGAAAACTTTTCAGATTAGTGTTATAGCTATACTGTATCAGAAAATGAATGACTGGTTATTTCGTTTACGAAAGGTAATTGAAGCAGCTATTTATGAAGTCATTGGGAGGTGAACTATCACCAATTCAACAGGTTAATCATTAATATTTGGAGGATTTTCTTGCCATGTTCTATTAGGAGAATATCCTAGACAGACATTTAAATTGTTTTATTTAACTAAAACAAAGTTACGTAGTCTGGATTTTTTCTTCAACAGCAAACATATAATATTTTAACAAAACGAGCACGTCCCTTGCTTCTCACATTTATCTCCAGACTTCTTCTCCTTGTCCAGATCTATACCGCCCCCAACAATCTTCTATTCATTGAACTTTTTGAAACGTTGCACTTTTACAGTGGTAAGAGATTAACTCTGTGTACACAAATTTGCAGAGGGACAATAGAGTTGAGGTCGGTTATTTCTCACCTCTATATATTATTTATTTATAAATATTTTTGATGTTAACAAGCACGTTATCTCTGGAGACACAAATCCACAGTCCGAGAACTGCAAAACTAAGCATCTCTGATGGCATCTTCTAGACTGAGCACTGACTCCTATTGGGTAAATAGAAAAATTAACCTATACAATCTATACAGAAGTCCCTGGAACCCCATAAGATTGGGTCCCCAATCCATGAACTGTTGGAACCCATTTACAAAATTGTTCTTAAACATTAAATAAATATATTGTCTCATATTATAGAATTAGAAGTATAATCCCTATTCCATGATGAGATATCTTCGAGCTATTATGTATCTTAATTAAAACTATCTTTAGATAGGTTTTTTCCTCAAAACATTTTATCAAAAAAATCTGATTTTTTTTTTAAATCATTAATTTTTATCCACTCTGTTAATTAATCCTCACCACATCTTTGTGAGGAAGGGAAGTATGATCCCATTTTACTGTGACCTAGACAAAGAAAGGTGACGCATGGTGCTTGAGATCATTTCAGTGCAGTGCACTCTATTGCTGGAATCCAGTGCTGCAATGGATTCACTCTTCTGTCTCATTCTCTGACACATTTATATTGTGGCAGTGCTTTGTCTTAAGAGGACAACCAGGGCACAAACACATGAAATTAGTCTTAGCTGCTATTTCCTGTCCACTTGCCTCTCTCTCCTCCTTTTCATTCAGCCTTCTCTTGTGTATTATTTGTTCTCTTATTTTCCTACCCTGGGGCCTTGCTCACTGAGGGCCTGAACCAAAACTGACTGAAGCAGGTGGGAAACTCCCAGAGACTTCAGCTTTGGATTAGGCCCCCAAAGGCGGTATGTAGCTAAATGTACATAGGGATGCTTGTGAGCACAGTCCCATGTGCTTTTGTAAAAATGTCAAGAGAGAGCTGTCTGTATTTTAAAGAATCCTTATTGAGGTTGCAGGAACAAACCATCCCAATGTGTAGAAAGAATAGCGGGGAGGGGTAGCTCAGTGGTTTGAGTATTGGCCTGCTAAATCGAGGGTTGTGAGCTCAATACTTGAGGAAGGCTTTTAGGGATTTCGGGCAAAAATCTGCCTGGGGATTGGTCCTGCTTTGAGCAGGGGGTTGAACTAGATGACCTCCTGAGGTCTCTTCCAACCCTGATATTCTATGATTGTAAATATGGAAGGCAACCAGCTTGGCTTAACAGTGAAATCCTTCCTGATATTAAACACAAAAAAAGCAGCTTAAAAGAAGTGGAAGATTGGACAAATGACCAGGGAGGAGCATAAAAATATTGCTCAGGCATGCAGGAGTGAAATCAGGAAGGCCAAATCACACTTGGAGTTGCAGCTAGCAAGGGATGTTAAGAGTAACAAGAAGGGTTTCTACAGGTATGTTAGCAACAAGAAGGAGGGCAGGGAAAGAGTGGGCCCCTTACTAAATGGGGGAGGCAACCTAGTGACAGAGGAAATAAAAAAAACCTAATGTACTCCATGGTTTTTTTGCCTGTCTTCACAAACAAGGTCAGCTCCCAGACTACTGCACTGGGCAGCACAGTTATGGGGAGAGGTGACCAGCCCTTTGTGGAGAAAGTAGTAGTTCAGGACTATTTAGAAAAGCTGGACAAGCACAAGTCCATGGGGATGGATGCATTGCATCTGAAGGTGCTAAAGGAGCTGGTGGATGTGATTGCAGAGCCTTTATCTTTGAAAACTCATGACGATCGGGGAAGGTCCCAGATGACTGGAAAAAGGCTGATGTAGTGCCCATCTTTGAAAAAGGGAAGGAGGATGATCTGGGAAACTACAGGCCAGTGAGCATCACCTCAGTCCCTGGAAAAATCATGGAGCAGGTCCTCAAGCAATCAATTCTGAAGCACTTAGAGGAGAGGAAAGTGATCAGGAACAGTAAGCATGGATTCATCAAGGGCAAGTCATGCCTGACTAACCTAATTGCCTTCTATGAAGAGATAACTGGCTCTGTGGATGAGCAGAAAGCAGTGGAAGTGTTATTCCTTGACTTTAGCAAAGCTTTTGATACAGTCTCTCACAGTATTCTTGCCAGCAAGTTAAAGAAGTACGGCCTGGATGAATGGACTATAACAGGGATCGGCAACCTTTTCATAAGTGGTGTTATCATAGCTTTCCTACTCAGATTTGAACCTTAGCGTTCATAAACTGAGAAGCTAGCATGAAACCCTCTAAGCTTAATTACCAGCTTAGATCTGATATCGCTGCCACCATCCAAAAATTCCAGTGTTTTGGCTCACTCTGGTCTCCCCAAAACCTTCCCTGGGGAACCCCCAAGACTCAGATGCCCTGAGTCTACAACAAAGGGAAATAACCCACTTCCCTTCCCCCTCTCTCTCCCACCCAGAATTTCCTCTCTGGGCTAACCTGAGAGTTACTGATGCAACCTCTTTACATCACAATACCAAGAAGCATGTCTCCTCTCTTCCACAAAGAGACAAACCCAAAGACAAGGAAACAGAAAAGATTCTCTCTCTCTTTCCCTCTTAGTTTCTCCTACCCACAATCTTCCCTTGTGGGTCACTTAGAAACTAAAAAGCAACAGGTCTTAAAAAGCGCAAACGTTATCTAATAAAATAGATAAGAAAGAAGTAATAGAACAAGCAAGTTCTCTGGTAACCTAGGATGGTAAGATACAGGGTCTTCAACTTATAGAAAATGAATAAACATAGAAAAGAATAGGCAACAGCCCTTCCCAAAACATATACAATTAATTAGTACTATAGTAGCGCGCAGAATACACATTAAAGACTCCACCAGCCAGATACACAGATGCAATACAGCAAACAATTTAAGACTTATACTTTGCTAACTTTGTACTTACAACTGGGAAAGAGATGTTAGAGAGGACGTGAAATAGACCCTCTCATAGTAGCGAGAGAGCACAGAACAGACAAAAGACCAAGCACAAGAAACACCACAAATCCCTCCCTTAAGCTTTGAAAAATCTGTTCCTGATTGGTCCTCTTGTCAGTTGGTTGGTTCCTTTGATTAACCCTTTACAGGTAAAAGAAACATAACCCTTAGCTATGCTGATTGTATGACAGGTGTGCGAATCTTCATTATTCACTCTAATTTAAAGTTTTGTGTGCCAGTCATACATTTTTAACATTTTTAGAAGGTCTCTTTCTATAAGTCTATAATATAGAACTAACTATTGTTATATGCAAGCTAAATAAGGTTTGAAATGTTTAAGAAGCTTCATTTAGAATTAAATATTAAAATCAATACGAGGCCCAGCCAGTATCTGGTTGGCGCGTGATCCGGGCAGTTGCATGTGTAGAGTGCTGAACAACGAGCTTCACGTGCTCACTTTGGCACCCGGCCATAGTGGTTGTGCCTTACCTGGACGATATGGTGGAGTGAAAAGCTGGCTCGTGATCACTCCGCGGGGTCATGTGATCAATGGCTCATATCGTAGTCTGGCTGCTTCGTATCAAGCGGAGTGCCCCAGGATCGTCTTGGTGGGTGCGTTTGTGTTCAATATCCAGATTAATGATCTGGAGATGGACTGACTGTGATTGCACCCTCAGCAAGTTTGCAGATGACAAACTGGAGAGTGTTAGATACGCTGGCAGGTAGGATAGGATACGAGAGGGATCGTAGACAAATTAGAGGATTGGCCAAAAGACCTGATGAGGCTCCAACAAGGAGAAGTGCAGAGTCCTGCATTTAGGATGGAAGAATCCATTCACTGCTACAGACTAGGGACCGTGATGGGATACGTGGCTATAGGTAGTGCAGGGGTTCTGCCAGAAACAGCGACTAGGTGGGTTATTCAGTGTGGACGTATGAGTCTGGATTATTGACGCATGCACAGTGTGTGTTCCTGTGGCCCAAGAAGGATTAACGATACGTGCATTTGTAGCCCTGTATGAGAGTATGGAGCGATGCCAGGCAGATCGATATGTGACGGACTACCGATCATCGCCTGCTATTCCTAGCTATTGGTGAGGGGCGATCCACATTGTGTGAGTACTGTGTCCAGTTTTAGGGCGCCCTGCACTGCTAAGAGAATGTGGTGGGAAAATTGTGGATAAAAGCTCCAGCAGACGTGATAGCCGAAACCAGAAATTGAATCTTAGGACTAGGACACATATCTTTATTGAGAAGTGAGCGCTGAAGGAACTGGGGTTCGTGTTTAGTTGCTACTATGAGAAGAACTGACGGTGGAGGATATTTTATAAGTGCTCTTGCTATCAATCACCTGGAAAGTCGGCGAGTGGTTCCAAAGAGGATGGATCTAGACTGTTCTCAGTGGTACCCGATGACAGAACAAGGAGTAATGGTCTCAAGTTGCAGTGGGGGTGGTTTACGTTGGATATTAGAAAAAACTTTTTCACTAGGAGAATGGTGAAGCACTGGAATGGGTTACCTAGGGAGGTGGTGGAATCTCCTTCCTTAGATGTTTTTACGGTCAGGCTTGACAGCCCTGGCTGGGATGATTAGTTGGGGATTGGTCCTGCTTTGAGCAGGTGGCTGGACTAGATGACCTCCTGAAGTCCCTTCTAACCCTGATATTCTATGAAATGCTGCAGGAGCAGAGAAGGGAAGTGAAGCTGGAGCCAGCAGGCTATTGCCTGAGCTGGGGTCTTTGCACATGGGCTGCTTTGATGGGTGAATGCACTAAGGGCCTGTGTGGGAGCAACAAGAAAGTGAGAGGAAAGTAAAGAGATGATCAAAAATTGCTGCCTTGCACTTCACTGGCAAATGTGGGAGCACACTGCTGTTGTGAGCGAGGAGACCAGCAGACGGATCTAGACAAGCAGATGTTTTATAAAGCAGTGAGAAAGTGACCAGGGAGCTTTGCGAACAGGGGCTGCTAAAAGGGAGTTTTGAGAGGGAGTTTGGAAGGGGAGTGGGAAGGGGGCGTTACACTTGCCATTCTTTAAAACCTTTAAACTAAACTATAATCAAAACTTCTTGATTTAAACAAAAACCCTATCATTAACCAAGGTAGCTGTGGGAGCGAATGCAGGCAGAAGCCCAGCAGCCAAGTGATGGCTATCCTGTTTACTGCACTCAGTGTAGCATGTATGGATTACCTGCCCTCTGGGCAGGTGGCGTATGTGTGCATTCTCTGCAAGGAGCTTCAAGTCCTCAGAGACCATGTACAGGCTTTGGAGGCCAGGGTGGCGGAACTGGAGAAGCTAAGGGAGGCAGAGAGGCACGCTGATGAGACTTTCCGGGACACTGTAGATTTGTCCCACCTTTGGTCACCTGAAGGATGAAAGGCCCAGGGAAGCAGAGCAGTCAACAGGAGCAGAGGGAAACCTTCCCATAGGTGGGACCCTTCTTCCAGATGATTTTGAGGTATCCTCTCGCACTGAGATTACCTCCTGGGGGGAGGGAACTCCAGTCATTAGGAAAAGGCAGGTGTTAGTAATGGGAGATTCAATCATTAGAAACATAGATAGCTAGGTTTGTGATGACTGGGAGAATGGTTTGGTGACTTGCCTGCCTGGTGCGAAGGTTGTGGATCTTTCGAGGCATCTAGATAGACTTATGCGTAGTGCTGGAGAGGAGCCGGTGGTCATGGTACATGCAGGTACCAATGACATAGGGAAAGGTAGGAGAGACGTTCTGGAGGCCAAATTTAGGCTGCTAGGAAAGAGACTGAAATCCAGGACCTCTATGGTGGCATTCTCATAAATGCTTCCAGTTCCATGTGCAGGGTCAGGGAGGCAGGCAGAGCTTCAGAGCCTCAATGCATGGATGAGATGATGGTGTAGAGAGGAGGGGTTTAGATTTATTAGGAACTGGGGAAACTTTTGGGATGGGGGAGACTATACATGAAGAATGGGCTCCACCTAAATGAAAAGTGGATCCAGACTGCTAGCATTTAACATTAAAAAGGTCGCAGAGCAGTTTTTAAACTAAGAGATGGGGAAAAGCCGACTGCTGCAGATGATCATGTGGATTGGACAGAGACTTCACTTACAGGAGAGTCTATTGATAGAGATTCTCTAGGTTTTAGTCAGGAGCAGAGGATGGAAAAGGATAAAGTATGAGCCTGATCAGATGAGAAACATTCACATAAAAAAGAATCTGACACATCAGAGAAGGGCAGATAAACAAACAGTGACAAGTTTTTAAAGTACTTTTACACAAATGCTAGAAGTCTAAATAAGATGGGTAAACTAGAATGCCTCGTGTTAAAGGAGGATATTGATATAATAGGCACCACAGAAACCTGGTGGAGTGAGGACAATCAATGGGACACAATCATTTTGGGGTACAAAATATATCGGAAGGACAGAACAGGTCATGCGGCGGGGTGTGGGGAGTAGAACTATACGTGAAAGAAAATATAGAATCAAATGAAGTAAAAAATCTTAAATGAATCCACATGTTCCATATAATCTCTATGGATAATAATTCCATGCTCTAATAAGAATATAACTGTAGAGATCTATTATCAACCAACTGACCAAGACAGTGATAGTGACAATGAAATGCTAAGAGAGATTAGAGAGGCTATCAAAAAAAAAGAATTCAATAATACCGGGGGATTTCAATTATCCCCATATTGACTGGGTGCATATCAACTCAGGACAAAATGCAGAGACAAAATTTCTCGATACTTTAAATGACTGTTTCTTGGAGCAGCTGGTACAGGAACCCACAAGGGGAGAGGCAATTCTCAATTTAGTCCTGAGTGGTGCACAGCATCTGGTCCAAGAGGTAACTAATTATACCAGGACTGCTTGGAAATAGTGACCGTAATATAACATTTAACATTCCTGTGGTGGGAAGAACACCTCAATAGCCCAACACTGTGGCATTTAATTTCAGAAAGGGAAACTATGCAAACATGAGGAGGTTAGTTAAACAGAAATTAAAAGGCACAGTACCTAGAGTGAAATCCCTGCAAGCTGCATGGACACTTTTCAAAAACACCGTAATAGAGGTCTAACTTAAATGTATACCCCAAATTAAAAAACACAGTAAAAGAACCATAAAAGAGCCACTGTGGCTTAACAACCATGTAAAAGACGCAGTGAGACCCCGCTTACCCCTTAATGCCTTGGCTCATGAAACCGTACACAGGGAAGCTTGACAGGAGCAAGGACGTCAATAACAGGCTGAGCCGGTGACAGAATGACATGTGGGTGTACTTTTCAGCCGTTAAAGGGCGCTGGAGTTCTCATATGGAAAGTTGACTTGGGAAAAAGCAGCATCCCTGCGTTATTCCGCATGCTGTACTCCATAATCTTTGTGAGGAAAGAGTGAAACATTCAGTGAGAATGGACTCCAAGGTTCAACGCTGGAGGTGATTTGCAACGCCAGAGAGCGGGCTACTAGAGAGGCCCCAGCACAGGGCTTCAAGGATTAGGATGCCTGAGGGAGCAATTGAGGCTGAAAGGAACAGAAATGTTTGGTGCCATTGCACTGGTGTTCAGTGCAGTGCCTATAATGATTTCCCTTGGGTACAGTATGTTCTCTTTCTGCAATAATATAAAACGTTTTAAAAGCCAAAGGAATCTTTATTAAAAGTACAGTACATAAAGTTGGGGGGGAGGTGATGAACGTTACCAGTCAGATGCTGGAATATTTCCTGGCTTGGAGTGCTCTGCAATTGCTGCTGCACTTCAGGATTACGATCTGCAGTGTGATGGCGTTGAGTGCAGAGAGAAAGGTCGTAATTCTCAGAGCTGGTAGGGTACGTAAGGTTGGCGGGGGGGCAGCTGTGGTGTAGGAAGCAGGCTATACTGGGCAGGGGTTATGAGCAAACACTGGGGCAAAAGGGAGAGAGCTTTGGGATTGGGGGGTAGACGTTATAGCTCTGCCTGCCTGGCCACGCGAACTGCGATTACATTCTGTTTGGAGCTGCCAGGTACAATGTTTAAGCGTTGTTTGGTTTTCTTCTTGCCAAGTTCTTTTCTTCCCTGTTGAACCAATTTTTTTTTCCTATGCTTTCTAGCGAATGCGTGAGGCGGCTGCAGCGCAGCATCTCCCCCTCCTTTCCTGATGGCAGACGGTACAACAATGCGTTGGAAAACCGTCGTCATCCCGTGAGTGCTCCTGGCGGCCTCAGAGAGGTCCGGCAGGGCGCCGGTGGGTAAAAATGGATGCAATGTCCCTGTCTTGGCCTGCAGAACGGTTACAAATATTGGCGTATAACGTTTCTCATCATAGCAAGTGGAGCCGTGAGCTCCATCAGGCCCACCCCCTTTCGGGTCTAAAAAGAAAGATTCTTGGTCTCCTGACTATCATAGCAGCTGTAGGTGCTCCCCCTCATTTTATCTCGCTAAAAGTCAGTTTGGTTCATTATTCCTGCATTCTTTATTACTCATCACACAAAATGGGGGGACACTGCCACGGAGGTCTATGGGAGGAGAGAACACGGTGCCGGTTGATTCCAGGGCATCCCCCTAGAAAGGGAGCACGCATAATTTCTGCAAGATCCTGGGGCTCTGACCAGGATGCTGTGCTCTCTGCTCTACTAGTAGACTTTGCCCACAGTCTAGGCAGGACTGACTCAATTATTTACCAAAACATAAGAAAGGGAATGAACCAGGGAGTCACTCCCACTTTTTGTCATTGCCCTCTGGCCACCTCAGGAGGCCGACCAGAGCACCCATGACAGCAGCGACGTACAAAATGATTGATAACCGTTATTCTCATCGCCAATTTACAATGGCAACAGTATAGCAATAGGATGATGTAACCATCTCGCTACCTTGCAAAGGCACAATTGATGCTGCTGTGTGCACTGCATTTTGCTCTGTCCGAGGATCCAGTACCAAACAGACGTGCACAGTGACAAAGGCAAAACAGCTCCATGTTGCTATGCTATGGCGAATGCCAGGAATCAGGCGAAGCAAAGGCGCAAAATGGATTGTCTCCGTACTTTCACAGAGGAGATTGAGTGATGACATTTACCCAGAATCACCCGCAACACATGTTTTTGCACAATATGCATTGGGGATCTCAACCCAGAATTCCAATGGGCGGAGGAGACTGCGGGAACTATGGGATAGCTACCCACAGTGCAACGCTCCAGAAATCGACGCTAGCCTCGGTACATGGACGCACACCACCGAATTAATGTGCTTAGTGTGGCACTCGACTTTATATAATCTGTTTTACAAAACTGATTTATGTAAAATCGGAATAATCCTGTAGTGTAGACATACCCTGAAGTATAGGACAGTGTCCTAAACACTAAAGAACTGGAATGCTTGATTCTAGTGAAGACAGGAAAATGCAAAGAGTCAATTTTTTCCCCCTGTCCATACCATAATGAGATTCAACAGAGAAAAGAGTGACACAGCCCAAAGTGCAGAAAGAAACACAAACCACCTGAGTATTGAATGGAACAGGAGTATCTGGAAAGCAGTAATACTAAGAGACACATATGGATGGAAGAAGACAGCAAACTAGCAGGGAACTTATGGCACGTGACACCAAAAAAGCTGTGATTCTGGGCTAAATATGCAGACATGTCATGGAGCCAATAATCCTGATTCACAAAGATTTGACAAGATTGCACCTAGAATACTGTGTTAAGTTTTGGGTATCTCAGCAACAGAAAGAGATGGGCTTTAGAAAATAATAAAACTGATAAAGGGGGTGAAGGGAGAAAAGATTAAAAAACTATCCACAGTGTGATGGGCTGGATCACAGAGACTCCCTTGGGACTGTCATCTGATGTGCTGAGACTACCTCTAAGCCTGTTTTCCCTGCCAGCTTGGAACTTCAGTACCTGTCTTCTTGAGCCAGACACACTAGCATGCTGCAAACACAGACCCAGGTCTCAACCACGTTCCCCAAAAGCTGAAGACTTAACTGAAAACAGCTTAAGACGTGCTCCTGTTTCTAGCACCCAGATACCCAGTTCCCAATGGGATCGAAACCCCAAATAAATCCATTTCACTCTGTATAAAGCTTATACAGGGTAAACTCATAAATTGTTTGCCCTCTATGACACTGAAAAAGAGATATGCGCAGCTGTTTGCTCCCCCAGGTATTAATTACTTGTTCTGGGTTAATTATTAAGTAAAAAGTGATTTTATTAAATACAAAAAGTAGGATTTCAATGGTTCCAAGTAACAGACAGAACAAAGCAGATTACCAAGCAAAATAAAACAAAAACACACAAGTCTAAGCCTGCAAACCCCATCTCGTTGAGGGGATTTTACACAGGAGAACAAAGAGATTTCCACCCACAAGAGAGACTATATAAGACCCTGGAAACCGCTTCATTTGGTCTTCAGCTGGCTCAAAAGATGACCTCTCTACTCCAAAGAGATGCCTGAAAGAAACTGAAACAAAGGACAGTAACTACAGGGGTGTGAGTGATTGCTGGACCCAGACTAGGAAGGAGCCTAGTCTGTAAAAGAAGCTTATTGGAGCATCTGAGGGTGAGATTTACTTGCATTTAGTTTCCTACCGTCCTAAAGTTACAGTCCTTTGTTTCAGTTTCTTTCAGGCATCTCTTTGGAGTAGAGAGGTCATCTTTTGAGCCAGCTGAAGACCAAATGAAGCGGTTTCCAGGGTCTTATATAGTCTCTCTTGTGGGTGGAAATCTCTTTGTTCTCCTGTGTAAAATCCCCTCAACAAGATGGGGTTTGCAGTCACCTGGGCAAGTCACATGTCTGTGAATGATTCAGCTTTTTGCAGGCCGACGCCATTGTTTACATGTTAGTTTGAATGTTCCCAGGAAAGCTCAGATGTGGACTGGCATCTCCCAGAGTGTTTCTTGATCGGGCACTTACTGAGAATAGTCCTTTCTCAAGAAGCTGACCAAATGCTTCACTGAGGCTACTTAGAATCAAACAAGTACATAGCCAATATTCATATATTCGAATACAAGAATGATACACACATACAGACAGTATAATCATAACCAGCAAACTACAACCTTCCCATAGACACCCTACTTGACCTCCTCTATATAAGAACTGCTGCAACCATAGGAGCCTGGTTGGTTGGTTGGTTGTAACAATGATCTATACGGTCACAGTTTATGTCAATAACATCACACACACCTTGTGTAAGAGAAGACAATTGTCTCAATTGTGTTTAGAAACTGTGAATGTCAAAAAGGGATAGAATTATTTAGCATGCATCAAAGGAGTATAAGTAGGAGAACAGAATGAAATTAAGAAAAGGACATTTTTTGCTGACTCTCAGAAGAAGCTCCTGAGTGAGATCTATTACAGTATAAAATAGTCCAAGGGAAGTGATGGAAGCTCTGTCAACTACTCTGTCAGGATTATCTGCACCTGCAATGGCATGGATTAGAGGCTTTTCTAGGGTTAGCTTCTACTATTAAACAGTATAAATAAGACTGAATGAAGAAATCTTATATCCTAAAACCATACACTGAATGTGGATACCCTCCAAATTGCCATGTTTTCAGCCAATTGACTAGGGGAGAACTGGACAGAACTTTGTAATTAATTAGTTCTGCCACATTTTCTATTCCATTAACAGAATTATCTTTATCTGCTTCCTCCTGTTTGTCATTTGGGCTACTTTCCTTCCACCATCTTTCTTAAAACCAAATTGAAAAGAATGTTGTCTCCACACCAGCAGAAGAGGTTACTGCAGACAAAAATAAGATTTTTCCACTGAAACTCTGCATCAAAAATTAAAACGGTTGGGCCAGCAACTGAAGAGGCTCAGCTTTCTATGCCCATTTGGCAGTAAGATGTCAACTGAAATGCACAAGGATATTGATGAATGATTAGCAGATACCTACGGTATAGCAGCATTACCCTTTTCAGCAGAACTTATTAAAAAAGAGAAGAGGAGATTTTAACCCAGGTATGCTGGCCAAATTCTAATGTGGATGATCGTATTCTGCCTTCTTAGACCTCTCCTCAGATGGTCAACTATAGAAGTTATTCTTCTCTTTTCCCTGAAGAGGTGTTGTGTATAATATTATTACAGCATACCGGCTGTCACATTCTGCCCTGCAAACGGCTGCATTTCAATACGATTCCTGTAGCTTACAGCGTCTGTAATATAAGATGAATACTTAATACTGAATAAGATGTACAGTAATTAATCAAACTCTCTCATCACTTGAATAGGACTCAAGAATTCTTTGACTTCTACCTGTGATAATTATTTTTATCCCATCCTAAAGAAAAGTTAAGTAGCAAAATATTGATTTGAGTAATCTTGAGTTAAATAAATCTCTTTAAGGAGAATCTGCCAGGTTAAAAATATTTGTTGGTAATAAATAAAAGGTAAGAACATCTTTTAATATTTTAGATTATTAAATCTACAAATTTTAAGCACTAATTTTTGGCATCATCATCAGTCCAGATACTGAACATAGTCTAGTCTAGGGGTAGGCAACCTATGGCATACATGCCAAAGGCGGCACACAAGCTGATTTTTAGTGGCACTCACACTGCCTGGGTTCTGGCCACCCATCCAGGGGGCTCTGCACATTTTAATTTCATTTTAAATGAAGTTTCTTAAACATTTTAAAAACCTTATTTACTTTACAAACAACAGTTTAGTTATATATTATAGACTTATAGAAAGAGACCTTCTAAAAATGTTAAAATGTATTACTGGCAAGTGAAACCTTAAAGTATAGTGAATAAATGAAGACTTGGCACACCACTTCTGAAAGGCTGCCGACCCCTGGTTTAGTCAGTGTAATTTTTGCTTATAGCTTATTTCAAGTCAGTTTTACTTCTTGACACTTTGGAACTGGCAACAATCAAAATATCTGAGTTACATCACTGCAGGAGAACATTTAAAAATCTAGAAAACACACCTGCTTTCAATGAATTTTTAAAAGATCATTTAAAAAAATATCTCCAATGTTTTTATTGTTTAAAAACTAAATCATCCTATGTTGATCTGATACTGCCTCCTTAATAAGCCTGATATGCTAAGAGTCACTTGGATAGCTTTGTTCCTTTGTTTAAAGATCTTGTCAATTCCCTATCAACTGATTGGTGTTAAAGTAAAAGTTTGCCAAATCTGACACTTCACCTACATTTTGCACACTAGTGACTTAACAATGTACCATGGTTCTGAAATCAACATCATTCATATAAAGTGGCAGAAGTTTCACTGGCTTAACTGACAAGTACCTCCTTTCCCCAAACATCTTGAATATAGTTACCCTGATTTGTACTCCACAGTTATTGCTAGACAACTGTCATCAAACTAAATAGCAGCATATATTTTTATAAATATTATACAACATGTTAACAGAAAACAGATTGTCTATTTTCTCCTCCACAGAAAGACCATTAGCTAACCTCCGGATGCTACAATGCAGAGCCATTCCCACAGTCTTGCTGGTTTCACATTTAGTCGTTTCCTTATCACTTGCTGCAGCATTACTAACCTCTGTCTCCTTTGCGTCCCTGGTACATTCATATTTGAGTAGAGTTTATATGTACAGATTATCACATCTACTGCTTCAAAAGTGATTGGCTATTAATTCCACCTCTCCCAATTAAAAACAAAACAAAAACCCTCCCCACAACTTTGAGGAGACACAACTTCACATTCTCCAAGAGCACTGAGCCATAACTGAGATGTTGATGTTTTATACACCCAGGGGTCTGTGACTTAAAAGGGAATGCAGCAATTTCCTATTGGTACAAAAATACTGTAGAAGAAATGAAGGTCAGCTAATACACACTTGTTCTCTTACTCCCTCAATGTGTTCAATCTCTTCTCCAGCTTCTTCTCTACCCCCGTGTAGCAGGGCACTGCTAGGAAAGCCCCATATCAGCTCCTGCTACCCTGGTACCCAATCAGGGGGAATAGATTGGGGCTGGGTAAACAGCCAGTGCTTGCCTAGAAACTGCCCTCACCTGCAAGCCTCATTAGCAGGAGCTAAAAGGCTGGGAGGAAGTGGAAGGGGGATGAAGACCAGGAGGGAAAGGGCAGGCTCAGGGGGAGGAAAGAGCCTACTAGTCTTGGGGGTCAAGCCTGTGACGCCAGGCCATGTAAATAGCCTGTAAACAGGGGGAAACTGGTGGTGGGAACGGACACAAAATAGAGAATATGGGCATTGCACCAGCTGAGTGTCCCTGAGTCTTTAAGGAGTGGGGCCATGGGGCCGAATCCAACAGGTCATGGCATGAACCCGTTATACCCCTACATTCATAGCAGCTGACTTAATAAATAATATTTCTACTATATTAATTTGGAAACAATACAGGAACAATAGAAATCAACATATCCTAATCAGAAGAGGATTTTCTTTAGCAAACTTGAGATACAGGACTTACAACTTTAGCTAGCTTCCCTGAGTATGCAGATATTTGCACCACTGGGAAAACTTAACATACCATGCTAACACTGGAATCAATTTCTATACACTAGGATGTAGTTAGTCCAGTTAATCTAAGATTTATTAGAACGCTTTCTTTCGAGAGCACTGCATAGAGTTCAATGGACTGCCTTAATGAGGTTAAATGCAATTCGATCTCCCTACGAATTGCCCCAGGCTCTGTGTACAGCAGCACCAGCTCTCATTGCTTAAATTGGGATTTTGAGCCAGCTGCCTGAGCGTAGATCTGAGTAATGCCCTAATCCTAATTTATCCAGTGCCACAGAGAGCTGAGTGATTGCTTTCTGCTCTAGCTTCCCGCTCTAGCTTCCCTTATATTTTGGGGACAAAGTTCTATAAGATCTGGAGGTCTACCATGAACTAAAATTGCTACACTCCACGTCTCACTTTTACAGCTGAATAAGAATGCTCAGTATGGTGAGCTGGTTCATAAGTCTTAACCATGTCCCTTGGGACAGCATGCATGGCTACACATGAAGGATAGTGACAGAAAACAGGCATTAGGATCCTATGCTTTAATTAGTAAGGCCGCATTAATTGTATCTTAATGTGATCCATCTACAATGCATTTAATAACCATCAAATGCTCACGAACAGCAGGAGTTAAGTCTCCAGTGGTCCAGAGAAATAACTGGCGCTAGAGATTTCTTAAAGAAAACTAGATTTCTCTCTTAGAAAGTGTAGGGTCATTTCCAGAATCTCTCAAATTGATGAAACTAAAGATACTGTCAAACTGTATATAGAACATGTTGCTAATAACCAAACACAAAGGATTCCAGATGTTCGTGATTCTTAAAACCAGAATCTGCACATAATTTCTGATGCAAGCAATTATATTTACAACAAATGTAAAGTAATGCACACTGGCACGGAAAATTAAAGCTATTCATATACCTTATAGGGTTCTAAATTAACTATATCAACTCAAGAAATGGACTTGCGTGTCACAGCAGATTGCTGAATAGAGACTTCCACTCAATGTGCAGTTGCAATCAAAAAGGCAAATAATGTTAGGTTGCATAAAGAATGGGACAGTAAACAATACTGAGAATATTATAATACCATTATATCAATCAGTGGTACGAATTCTATGTGCAGTACTGGTCACTCCAACTCAAATAGGATATAGGAGAACTAGAAGGGGTCCAGAGAAGGGCAATAAGAATGATCAAGAGCCTGGAAAAAACTCCTTTTCGGTCTTTCTTCACAAGGACTGGGATTGTTGTTACTTTAGAAAGAAGAAAAATAAGAAGGGACATGAAAGAAGTATGTCAAATAATGAATTGTGTAGAAAAGGTGGATCGGGACCTTTCTGTTCTGTTCACTCTGTGTCTTAACACAAGCGCAAGGGACAGTAAATGAAATTGAAAAAAAGAGTGAAATTCAAAACTAATGACAGTGTGTAATTAAATGGTGGAACTCTGCCACATGAAATGGTTGAGGCCAAGAATTTTAAAAGGCTCAAAAAGGGACTGGGTGTTTATATAAATATCAAGAATAATAACAACAATTTTGTGGAAGAACTTCAGAGCTTAAGTCAACCTCTAACTATTAAAGACCTAATGTGCGTATGTGTGCGGTGGGGGGATACCCCATATGTGCCTACTGCAGGGTTCCTACACATTTCTCTGAAGAATCTAGTGCTGGCCACTAGTAGAGATGGGACCCTGAGATAGATGGACCATAGGTGTAATCCAGTCTGGCAGATATGTTCTTTTCCAGAGTTATTTTTGTACCTGAAAAACACCCCTATATTCACAGGCACAATAACTCAGTGAAAGTGCTCTGGACTGTTACTGCAGTCCCAGGTTTGCCCTCATTTCCTCGGAATGACAGTGCAACAAAGGTAGCCTCAAATAAATGTTCTCTGTTGCTAACTAGAAAGGTTGCGAAACAAGTAGCACCACTGAGGAGCTTCTGCTTGGTCAGGATACTGACCATAATACAAGGACTTGAAGTTGGAGAGAAGCAGAATTTTAAGTGTCAAAAATATCTGCAAAATCGTTCTATGTACGTTACACTAAAAAAAAGTATGAATTTGACTGATACTGTTATAATTTAATGCAGTGAACACAAAACAGTAGACAATTGTTTTATTCTTTTAGGTTACCACAGGTGTGGGATATGGAGCTGTAAAACATTGGCAGCAGTTGGAGCATCTCTTTCTAATGAGTAGGCCACACTGGATGACAGCCTACTATTGCTGTCTGCCAATAGAGTTACTCGTTTAGCTCAGGTGGGGTCTGTACTGTGATATCAAGGGTTGCAGATTCCAACTCTCCTGAAGACCTGCATGCGTATAGGATTGTTCGAGCAGCTCAGTTATTTTGCACCCTGGGTAGCAGGTTTAGTCTGTGTCTAACAGGTGTTGGGTAAGCTTTTCAAGCATTGTTCTTCATTACAAAAGATCACAAAGCACTTTCTAAACAATACACAGAGTTCACTCACCAAACACTGAGAAGTGGTGACCGCGGAGGTAGAATGAGGCAGCCATTTTATACCAACAGCTATTTATTTTAAAGGAAGGAAAGAGCAAAAAATAACTTCTGCTGTCAGAGAGGAGAGGAATCAAGCTGTAGTTTTGCCAGAAAACAAGAGTTATTCTTGCCAGGAATCCTATTACTAATGAGATATATTGTTGCTGCTATAATATCAGCATCTACTAATCGCTGAGGATGGTTAGCACAGTTAAGAAACTTCACACCTATAGCTAAACCATTCCAAATGTGCATGTTTGATGTCAAAGTTGAACCACTGAAATCGTGGAAGTTGCTGGTCAGTCACCTAGAGGCCAATTTTGTTGTGGTGGCATTTCTAATTTTTGTCTGCAAATGTCTTTCTTCTGTGTGACTAGTTCCAATTTCAGAAAGCCATTGGGAGTAGGAAAGCTAAACTTTCTGCTCCAAGAAATGAATAAAAAAGCAGCAGATGAAAATATTCCATTCATAGAATCACTGTCTACTAAACCAAGAGGGATCAGTGAATTACAACAATCTTTTCAGTTCTCCCATTAAGTTAAAGTACTGAGATTTAGAGAATATCAGCATTCCCTAGAGTCAATGTTTTAAAACGTCTTTAGTGATATTTAATACTATTTAAGCATAAAATCAAAGGTGGAAAACACTCAAATCATCTAGTCCATCCCCCCTTTGACAAAGAAGGATCTCCAGGCTACTCTGTAATGTCCAGAGAAATGAGGCTTTCATAAGTTTCTTTGGTAGGTTGCCAAAAATAGAGGTCAGTAAGTTTTTTTCTAGTCCATAGCCCAAATTTTCCCTTCCTTAATTTTGCACATTTACTCCCTTATGTCATGCTAAACTGCCCTTTCCCTCCTTCGGGTTAATATTCAAGTTCCCAGACAGGTATGTCTCCTTCAGCTAAGGAATATCTAGTCAGGCTTTAATGTTTCCTTACCACAGTCAGTATCGTCAACCTTTAAAATAATTTTAGTTCTTTGCCAAAAACCTCTAGTTTGTCTGCATCTTTCTGATATTCAAATACCCAAAAAGCACTATTTGTATTCTAGATGCAGTAGAGCTTAACTGTCTGCTCAAGGCTATATGATGCAACGGCATATTCATCCTGAAATAAAAATGAATCATTTTACAGCTGTATCATATAGCAAGCTCATCTTCAATTTCCTCTCCACTATCATCCTTAGGTCTCGTTTTTAAAATTAGTAATGGAGAAGATTTCCTATTAAATTGTCTGCACTTTGGATTAGTCTCCCCTAAGATATATTGCTTGCATTTGTCTAGGCTGAATCTCATCTCATTTACTGTCCTTTATCTAACCCTTCTCTCTTTCTTTTATTTTCTGTTCTCACTGATGTTCATGCCACCTTGTTTTACTATTATTTGCAAATTTAGATTAGGACCAGCATAGAGACAACAGCAGCTTCATTATGACCAGCACAGAGACAACAGTAGCTGATCGCATCAGTCAAAGCTTGTAGAGAATTTTTACGAAGTGGGGAAGATTAATAGATAATAGGAATACACTACTAAAACCCAGGAGAGATCATAACACTAAAAAATTAAGGTAAATCAGAGGCATCTGAAAAGAAATGATAAAGTGACTCAGGCCTTGGCTACACTTGAGAGTTACAGCGCTGGTGGTTACTTTACAGCGCTGTAACTCATTCCCCATCCACACTGGCAAGACACATACAGCGCTGTATCTCCCTGGCTACAGCACTGCATGTACTCCACCTCAACAAGAGGAATAAAGAGAATAGCGCTGTTGCTGCAGTGCTGGGTTGCCAGTGTAAACAGGGAATAAACTTACTACGCTGTAACTGACCTCCGGAAGCTTCCCATAATGCTTTTAAGTAAAGATTACGTTCTTTGTTTTGTTGTGATGCCTCTGTTTGTTTTGTTGTGAACTCCGGGCTCCAGAAGCTGCTTATCAAAAAAACAAACACAGCTACTGTTTGCTGTGAATGAGCTCCCTTTGGAACCCCCACAGGTAGTGTTTGCTTGAAGAGAGGGGGCTTGAGGAGAGAAGCAACAGGGCGTGCAGGGGGGGGGGTCCGTTTTGGGGAGGCTGCTTATCTGGTGCTTTCAGTGAGCGAGAGAGTGGTGGGGGAGGGAGTCGGAACTTGCAGCTGCTGACAGAGTATCGGCTCCAAAAATCCACTCTCTCTCCCCCACGCTCCCTGTCACACTCCACCTCCCACCTCCCTTTTCAAAAGCAAGTTGCAGCCACTTGAACACTGAGATAGCTGCCCATAATGCATCGCTCCCTATGCCGCTGCAGATGCTGCAAATGTGGCCATGACAGTGCGCTGGTAGCTGTCAGTGTGGCCAGATTGCAACACTTTCCCTATTCAGCTGTACGAAGGCAGGTTTCACTCCCAGCGCTGTACAGCTGCAAGTGTAGCCATACCCTCAGTTGTGAGTGCCTGTAGACAATGTCCAGAGACACCACTGTGTTCATTAGCATTGTGCCCACATTAATAATAATGTTGTACCAGTGCATACCTATCAACTCTGTTCTTCCCACTATATAGACAGAAGTGCAGTAACAGTACCACCACACACAAGCCCTTTAGCAATAAATCTGTAGAAAAGGCAGCATTGGTACAACCACTCACATACACCTGACCACTATACAGTCCAAAGCCCAATGCATACAGCCCCACTATAAACATACTCAGTATGACACCAATATAAGTGAGCTCCACAAGTAACTTGAATCCCCTACCTCTACACTCCACATTGACACCAACAGCCGCTGGAATCCATTGTACAGGTTGGCAAAGGAGAAAATTAAAGCTGCTTTAAGGGACCACACCTTTTAGGAAGGCCTCACCCACTTTTTCTACAAGTCACGCGCTAAACCACAATACACTGGCCTTTGATCTTCCAGTCACAGGCGCCAACTTTTCCCGGGTGCCAGTGGGTTCTTGAGACAACCCCCCCACCTTCCTGGCCCGACCCAGACTCCACCCCTGCCCTGCCCTGCCCCAATTCTAACCCCTTCCCAAAGTCCCCACCCCAACTCCAACCCCTCCTTGCCCCTATTGGATCCCTGCCCCAAATCCCCACCCCGGCCCCGCTTCTTCCTTGCCTCGTCTCCTGAGCATTCCTGCTCCTCCCTCCCAGTGCTCGCCGGGTGAAACAGCTGGGAGGAGGAGAAGCAGGATGTAGCATGCTCAGGGGAGGATCCAGAGGTGAGTTGGGGCAGGGCAGGGAGCTACCAGTGGGTGCAGAGCCCCGGAGCACCCACGGAGTCAGCGCCTATGCTTCCAGTATCATAACGTAGGATCTTTTTGATGCAATTTACACTTAAGGAGTATTAGTTAAATGTGCATCAGATTGGGATATCAGGTCCAAGAGCTCTGGGCTTCTGAGATGCCCCAGTCAGTCACCATTCAAGCACAATGCAAGCCAAAAATAAAAGTTTACTAACCAAACAAATCTTTCATTTTCTTGCCCTGCCCCGCTACACATATTGAAGAACACATGCCTGCATGATAAACTAAAAGGCAAACTCAGTGATGTGTAAAGTGGCAAGTTAAGACTCTCTTACACTCAAGTTCCTTGAGAACTACTTATACCCCCTCACTAACAAGCAAAGGTGTCTAAGCTGGTGCAATTTAAAAGCCAGAGAGACAGAAGAGGGTGTGAACTAGTGCGTCCTTTGCGGCACTCCCCTTGTGGCCCCTTCAAAAGGTGAACTACATCAGCTTAAACTACCTTACAGCCACTGGGCCAAATTCAGAGAGTTACAAGCTGGTCAAGTAGATGCAAGCCACAAATTAGGCCTTATCTACATTAAAAGTTAAACAGATTTAACTAAAAGTGTGTTTTTAAATGGATTTAATTAAACCAGTACAAAATATACCTGTGTGGATGCTTAAATCAATTAAAACAGTTGATAAATCAATTTTTAAACCTGGCTTACAATAATCTAGTTTAAGAGTGAACAAATTGAGCCAAATCGATTTAAAAACAATGTGTGTTTAGATAAGGCCTTAATCTGACAGTATTTAAATTGGTGCAACATCCAGTCCCATCCACCTGTAAAAATATTCAAATTATGTCACTTTAGACTATCTAATTGTTCTCTTTATTTGGCCCTAAAAGTCCACAAGATTTCTTTGGGAAACGCAAAGATGATTTACAGTATAGGAGAGCACACACTTAAAAAATTAAAGCTGTCATTATATAAACTCTTTATAAAACCAGGTCTATTTCCTCCTCTCTCATCCTCTCTGATGTTATTGACTCGAACCGTGACTATATAGATCATTGTTGCAACCAAGGTCCTGTAGTGGCACCAAATCTTGTACAAAGGAGGTCAAGTAAGGTATCTGTGAAAAGGTTATGATTTGCTGGTTATGATTATGCTATGATGCATGTACAATTTTTGTATTTAAAGTATTGCTCTACACTATTCATATTTCAAACTTGTCCTATGCTTCTGGGTAATAACCCAGACACTTTGGCATCAGCACTGCCTAGCCTGCTTGATGGCCCATTAAGGACCATCAGCTATACAGCTGACCCACTGAGAGATGGTAGATACACCTTATGACTCAGCAAGGCATGCAGGGACATGCCTATGGACAGAACTCTAAGGTTTTCAAGCCATCTGCTGGGCAGCTTGTGTCTGAAACACAGGAAGCACCGGTCACATGGCAAGAGACTATAAAAGGCAGCTGCATCTTCTCCATTTTGTCTTCAATCCTGCTTCTTACCTCTGGAGGAACTTTGCTACAACTGAAGCTCTGAACAATGGACTGAATGATCCATCCAAGCTATGGATGTACTCCAGAGACTTGACTTAAGCCAGAAGTTTATTCCATCACTGCTACAAGCCTGAACCAAAAACTTTGCCATTACTGTATGTAATTAATTCCATTCAACCAATTTTAACTCTCATCTATATTTCTTTCTTTTTACAAATAAACCTTTAGATTTTAGATTCTAAAGGGTTGGCAGCCGTGTGATTTGTGAGTAAGATCTCACTTGAATATTGACCTGGATCTGGGGCTTGGTCCTTTGGGATCGGAAGAATCTCATTTTTCTTTTACTGGGGTATTGGTTTTCATAACCATTCATCCCCATTCAGAGTGATGCTGGTAGTGACACAAGGAAACTGGAGTATCTGAGGGAATTTCTTGTATAACTTCTGGTTAGCCAGTGGGGTAAAACCAACGTCCTCTCTGTTTGGCTGGTATGGCACACCTTAGTAGTAAAGGACCCCCAGCCTTGGGCTGTGACTGCCTTGCTCTAAGCAATTTGTTCTGAATTGATACTCTCAATAGTGTCCCGCCAAAGGCTGCTTCGTTACACCCTTCCACCCCCCAAAGTAACAAAACCTAACATGAGATTCTTTGCTGAGTTGCTCAGAAGGGCATCCTTATCGAGGACATCTATATCATATAATTCATGGATAATCCCTTTCCTGAAAAAGCCAATTACCAATAGCAAGTGTCACAAAAAAAGTGACAAAGGATGATCTCTTCACTTAGGAGGACAGCCAGGCACTGGCAAAGAGCCAATATGGTAAATATTGTTCCTCCTTTCATTGTAATTTCAAGTAGCTTGTCAACAACGGCACACAAACTGGCAATAAACTGCTATATTTTAGTGTTTTCTTCTCTAGTCTTTCCAAAGTTCTACCCCACTGGTGAAGCTGGAGAGCAGGAACATTCAACAACAGTGTGAGCAAAAAGGCTGCAAATCCTTTCAGAAAAACCTAAGTACAAAATACTCAACACAGAAATGCTTCACCACAAATGACACCTTTGTTGGCAGCCCCCTCAGAAAAGCTAGGAGTATGTCTCAATGCAAAAAAAAAAAAAAAAAGTGCACTTTTTACATCAAGATTGCTACCTAATGGAGACAAGAAACTATAGTTTTTGACCTTGGCTGCTTAAGTCAAGATTAACTCCATGCGGGCAGTATGGGGTTGACTTCAACTATTTACCTAGAAGTAAACTGTCTGTGCCTTGTCTCCAGTGTGATCTTATATTCAGATGTCTCTCATGATTGAGAAAACAGTGTTTGCAGCACAAACTATTAGACCAGTCCTGCACAAAATGCGGCCCGTGGAGCCTCACTGTGCAGCCCATAGGGGGATTCTAAATATCCTGCACATGGCGCTCTGCGGGCAGCCCAGAGCCCTTTAAATTCCAGTCGCGGCCTGGATTCAAAGGGCTCTGGGCTGCCCGCAGCGGCGGCAAGCCCAGAGCCCTTTGAATCTCAGCCGCGGCCGGGAATAAAAGGGCTCTGGGCTGCCCGCAGCCTCGGGGATCCCTGAACCCTTTAAATCTCAGCCACGGCTGGAAGTCAAAGGGCTCTGGGCTGCCTGCAGAGATTCCCGGCCGCGGCTGAGATTTAAAGGGCTCAGGGCTCCCTGCCGCTGTGGGCAGCCCAGCGCCTTTTGAATCCCAGCCTTGGCTCCAGCGGACTGGCTGGGGCTGGGATTTAAAGGGTTCAGGCTCCCCTCAGTGGAAGGTGCTCTGGGCCCTTTAAATCCCTGCCCCAGACCCGGAAAGCTCCGGGTTCCCCCAGCCTCCGGAGCCTTGGGCCCTTTAATTTGCCCCTCAGGGCTCCCAGCCACCTCTTCAGCTGAGAGCCCCTGGTTGATTTAAAATCAAGTATCACCTCCTCACCCCCAACCTTCCTTTTTGGCCCACAGCTGTTTCAGTGGGGTGGTGCTGGGGAAGGAGAGTTTGTTTCTGCAGGGTTAGGCGGTGCTGGAGCGGGGTGTTTTCCTGGGGCCAAGAAGCGCTGGGGGTGTGTGTTTCCGTGGGGGCGGGGGGTTTCGGCCATCAGATGTTTTCTTTGGAGTAATGTGGCCCTCACCGCCTTACGAGTTGTGCAGGCCTGTATTAGACTATGGGTTTGAACCAAAATTGGACTGAATTACCGTCTTACCCCTAAAATGTGTCCCTGCAGAATAGCATGGAGAAGTCAGCACTGATGTTGTCTCTAGTTTGAAGTACCAAATCAGTGGATGGGAGACCTGGTTCAAAGACTGTGTAACTGGTACTGTTAAACACTAAATGTACCATTTTAAAAGGTGATTTATACCAAACACCTGCATGTCCTGGCTTCAATCTCCTATAAAGAATAATTGCTATCCAGAATAATTGCACTTGAAGTATATGAAAGCATGAATGAGCAAATGTGAAATTCCCATAAATACAGTATTGTAGTTAATTACTTGCTCTTCCTATCGCTTAGATTGAAATAAGTAGCTCATCTTGTTATTCATATGAGCATGTTCATCATACATATCACAGTGCAATACTTATATGGTGCAATTTGTGGTATCTAAATAACGCAACTTTAGCTGACGTCCTCTTATTACAGACTGTCCCTGGACTTTCCTCTCCTATTCAGAATGTTGGCCTTACTATCAACAGTAACTTTGTAGAACCCATAACATTACATATAAAGCTTACAGGCAACGTGAGGACATCTTTTTTCCACACTTGGGATTGCATAGAGAAGAATTTTTTTCATAGGTGACAGATACTCTAGAAAAGTGGCTCTGAAGTTGGTAATATTTCTCTTTTTAGATTTTGTGCTACCAGCTCCTAAAACCAGAAGAAACGTGTACTAGACTCTGCTATGTGGCGTCAGATCAGCAAATCTGTTGTAGCTTGATGTACCACTCCTGGCACCCTGTGCAGAGTATAGAAAGCTAGCACTAACAACAACCTTGCTGTACCCATATTAAGCTATGTCCAATCTGTAGTCTGATGGGTTGAGAAATAAAGAAACCCTTCTTCAGAAACACCACAAAGACCTGCTTTAGTGGGAATTGATGAGGTAAGAGACCATCAGAGCAGATATCTACAGCCTATGAGTTAAATCATTCTTCAGTTTGTATGTTTTCTAGGAAACCCAGTGACAGGACGATCCATCACACTATTGTTTTAGTCTATGAAATCTCTTCTTCCTAGGACAGTGGTTCTGAATGGTGATGAGCATTCTCCAGCATGTTTCTAGAGCTCAACTATCTTTCTAACTACCCTGGATCAACTCAGCAATTATGCCTATTGGTTTAAGCAGCAGAGACCCAGAAGAACAACAAACATGGAATTGCAAAGTCCAAGAGCATGAAACCTGCAGATAGCCCTCATGTGTCTGAGCAAGTAATTCAAAACATAAGTTAACTCCATGGCTGGACGTCACCAGCACATGCTTTGATCAATGCATGTGATCCAAGCAAGTCCATCATTAATATAACACAATCAGACACATCCACTTTTATATTAGTGTTGTCATATGATCAGTTCCAGGCAAGTCCAAAAATATTGCATGACTATAGACTAGCAATTCCTTATTCAAACTGTGAATGTACCACCACCAAGAAGGTGGGAAACTGTTGGGCAAATGGATCAGGACATTATAATGGAGCTTACCAGTAAAGTAAGATCTCAGTGAATGAAAACGCCGCTACGCCTGACTTTGGAAATTTAGGATTTCACCTGCCCAAAGGAATGAAAGGATCCCTGCCTTGCAGCTATAGCACAGGGCTGCATATGGAGAATAAACTGCTCTTTGTCCTCCTTCAGGGCACTAATTTCTGCAAGTTATTTACTTCAAATGTTTGGTATTTGAGGAACTTCAACATTTCCTAAACTTTGTGATTTTTTTTTTTAGTTTGTTAAGTTCCTGCCTTTGATTACGAACCAGTGTGACGCTCTGTACCTTAAATAGCACTCTGCAAGCCCATATTCACCACTGTGATATGATTATGATATGCTTTATGCAGGTACCATTTGAGAGGTCATGATCTGTTGAACATTACTATCCTATTGAATTATGTGTGTTACCATTGTATTTCAAGTTATGAAGTTTTGCTATCTGTGTGTTACTGAAATATGCTGTGCGTCTAAAAGACGCCCACAGCCAACCTTTTGGTGGCAGAAAAGGAGCAACTAACCCTTACACACAACTAGATATTGTGCAAAATGTTTATCAGTGAAATAGTCCTGAAATATCACTGCCAATACTTAATCGGTAACTCATGATTTGCATCAGCCTCTATTAAATATAAACTCACATGGTGTTTTGAAGACACTTTGTTATAACTGAGGAGGTAGGAATCAAACTCATAATCTTCAAAACTACCATCTGAAATTAGAGGTTTTCAGGTTAATTTTTGGAGCCTGGGATTATTTTTATTCCCACTTTGTGTGCACTGTTGCAGAATCAATGTGGAGTTTTCACTGGATTTAAAACAAATATGTTAAAAAATTAACAAGCACACTTCAATGTTGTTTACACAAGCAGTTCCCATAATCTACAGGATAATGGAAATTTTAATCTAAGAGCAAACAGTCTGCTGCATTAAACGTCACATTACGTGAATTTAAAAAAAAACAAAAACAGATCAGTATTTCAAATTTAAATCCATGCTTGTCACTTGTGTTTCCAAAACAACAACTCAGTAACCACAAACAATTCAAACTGCTTATCGTGTCAACATCCATGCCAACTGATAGAGGCAGCAGCCAACAATGCCTGAGCCTACATTTTCCAGATACCACAGAAGCTCCCCAATATTCCCCATCCTTTCTCAGCTACTCAAAGCTTCCCCACCCTTGCCCAACCAAAACCTCCTGCCCCACTTCCCACTATCAGAGACTAAAGGCCTTTCTTCAGTCCCCTTCCACTCTTCCCAATAGCTGAGTGTACCCCCCTTTTCAAAATACCATTCCCCATCTTCCTGTGACCCCTGTATACTATGTCACTAGCCACACAGCCATCCCAAGCAGCACCTCTAGACCCACTGAACCCCACTGCTACACTCCAACCCCTGTGCACTTAGATGTACTCCCAGACTGCTCAAACAACCCAAGCTGTACTCCAACTCCCATAATGCACTTCACTGCTCCCCCAAGGTGCACCCCTACCCCATACATCACCCCCAACCCCATCACACCCATGTCACATCCCTCCTACTCCTTAATACTACACCCCACCCCATCGACCCCAAATGGCACCCCACTGCTCCTCTATACTCCAACTCCACCCCATCACCTGCCCCACCCCCACTGGAGCCCTCCATACTGCCCCACAGTCCCCAACGGTGCACCCCACTCTTCCCCCACCCCCATCACAGCCCTCCATGGTACCCGATAGCCTCCAGTGCTGTGCCCCACTGCTCCCCCACCCCCATCGCAGCCCTCCATACTGCCCCATAGTCCCCAACGGTGCACCCCACTCTTACCCCACCCCCATCACAGCCCTCCATGGTACCCCATAGCCCCCAGTGCTGTGCCCCACTGCTCCTCTTCCCTCATCACAGTCCTCCATACTGCCCCATAGTCGCCAACGGCACACCCCACTGCTCCCCCACCCCCATCGCAGCCCTCCATACTGCCCCATAGTCCCCAACGGTGCACCCCACTCTTACCCCACCCCCATCACAGCCCTCCATGGTACCCCATAGCCCCCAGTGCTGTGCCCCACTGCTCCTCTTCCCTCATCACAGTCCTCCATACTGCCCCATAGTCGCCAACGGCACACCCCACTGCTCCCCCACCCCCATCGCAGCCCTCCATACTGCCCCATAGCTCCCAGTGCTGCACCGCACTGTTCCCCCACCTCTCCCTCGCAGCCTGGGCCGGGCGTGGCTGGCCACCCGCCAGGCCCGCTCGCTAACCCTTTCTGGAGGCTGAGCCCCGCCACGCTCCCTTACCCGGCCCGGCGCCGCCTCCGCCGCCCGCTCGGGTATCAGCCGCTCCCCTAAGCCTGACAGGCCAGCGCAGGCGCACACGCGAACTCCAGATCAGAGCCAAGCTGCAAGAGCCAGACGCGATCGCCTTCCAAGCTCAAGACGATAGGGTAGGCGCATGCGCAAGAGAATGGACTGCTTTGCCTCCGCCTCGGGCAGGCCGCCGCTGGGTATGTTTTGCCTATGCGCAGTAACTGCGGGAGCTTTGCCCCCTGTCGTTCGGCACGGAGGAGCTAGCGTGAGCCTAGTACTATACAGACAGCCCTCCTCACCCCATGTTCACCTCGGGCCCTGAGCCTCGGGGTCGGGCTGGTGCTACCCTCCCAGCTCCAAGGGCCCAGGGGCCTGAGAAATGTCACACGTGGAGCTGGACAAAATGTGCTCCACTGCGAAGCGAGAGGTTGGCTTCAGGGCCAGGGGCAGCAGGGCAGCACAGGCCCAGTGCGTTGTGGGGGTGTTTGGCTTCCTCTGAGGCATTAGGTTTTGCAGGCTGCAAGAGGGAGAGTTCTGGCTTGATGGGCCACTTGTCTCAGCTGCTGGCTCATTCCATGCTCCTGATATTTAAGACACAGAAGTGGCCACATCTTGGAGTGGGACTGTAAGGCACTCACTGGGTACTGCACAAAGTGGCCAGGGCACCAGGCTGGAAATCAGAAATTCCTGGTTTTGTTCATGGCTGGGCCACTGAGTTGCTATGTGAGTTTTGGTAAATCATCTGATAACTCTGTGCCCCAGTTTCCCCATCTGTAAAATGGATATTGTGCTATTTACCAAGGTCCAGTGGTTAGGGCACTAACCTAGCGCTTGCTCTGCCACAGACTTCTAACATGGCAATGGGTAAGTCAATTAACCTTTCCGGCCCTCATTTCCTGATTTTATAAATGGAGATAATAGCAGTGCCTTAGTTCACAGAGATGCTGTGAGCATAAATAAAATAAAGGTTGTGAAGTACTTTGAGAGCTGATGAAGGAGCTATATGAGAGCTTGTGTAGCAAATTTGAAGAACTGCCAGCGCAGCACCTCCTGCTGGTCATTTGGGAATTGCTCTTTTCCAGCAGAAAAGGTGTCTCTGCAGGCCAGTGTCTCACCTGCCACTAGCCCCATGTCCCTTCCAGTCCCTGGTGCCTTTTACCTCAGGGTTCTGGCCTAGCAGTACCCCCATGCTCTGGGTCTCCCCTCCCAGGGGAATCCCCAACCCTCTAAACCTGCCTTGCCTCAGTGGCTACTGCCAGTCATCATCTAACCCCCACTCACTGGGGCAAACTGCAATCTGTAAAAGGCCACTCATCATTGGCAAGGAGATCAGACAGCTGCCTCTGCCTAATCCCAGGCTGCAGCCTCTGCAACCCGAGCACCTGTTTTGACCTTTTAGCAACGCCCACAACCTGGGGATTTACCAGGCTAGAGCTCCTCTTGCCTTTCCCTAGCCATACTCCATTCCCTGTTTCCAGAGCTCCCAAGCAGCCAGGTCCTTCTCCCTCCAAGGCTGGAGAGAGAGAGACTCCTCAGCTCTTGGCTCACAGTCCTCTTATCAGGGCCAGTGGGCCCAAATTGAGCTGGCCACACCTGTGGCTGCTTCCCCAATCAGCCTGGCTTGCCTGCTTTTTAACCCCTGTTCTGTGGGAGTGGGGCAGCTGCCCCATTACAGCTAGGTGTTAGCTGGATCCCCTGACGCTTGCTGGATCCCCTGACGCTTGCTCAACGCATGGGGCTCTCTAGACCTTGTACTCCCCGGTGCGTGCTCCAGGAGGTGGAGGCCACTTTGCCGCCCGCTGTTCGGGCCTACCTCGACCGGGTCCTGCGGGAGGGCACGCCCCGTCCACCCCCCACCCCGGGCCCTCCAGACCTTGTCATCCGGCCCCTGCCCTGTAGCCCCGACCGGCCCCCCCGCCCCTTCTCAGCAAGCCGGCTGCACGATCTGCAGCCGGTCTGTTTTCAAACCGCGCCATAGAAGCAGTCTACGTGCTCGTGCTCCATTACCCTCATTTCGCTTCCCTCTTCGTGTCCCGCCCGACCCCAGTGGCGGGACTCGCCACCTCTGGAGGGTGAGGAGCCCTGGTGGCCAGCCTCTACCTCCACCCTGGTCCGAGGCCCGCAGGATATCATTGGCGCTCTCCCTGGGCATGAGCCACGGGCGTGTACTGGCGCGGTTTATACCCTGTCCGCAGACACCTGCTCTTCTGCGCCATGAGGGAGACCCTGGCCACGTTTACCTAGAGTGCGCAGGTTGCAGCCCTATACGGCTCCTCACTAATCTCCTTTTGTGTTTTTGCTGCACTTTTCCCTCGCCTCCTTCTCTACGCACTCCCTATCTGTGGCCCACGAAGTCCGGACCTTCTGGTCAACCTCCTCCTCGCCCGTAAAAAGGCCACTACACGACCAGGGAGAGGATGTTGGCTGATGGAGACTCCGAGACTGTGGAGCTTGTTCCGGTCTGTCCGTTCACGTAATCCGAGCGGAGTTCCTCTGGCGGCGTCCACTGGCTCCCTCGACGCCTTCAAGGAGCAGTGGGCGCTGTCCGGTTCTCTGCTCGTGTCCCCGTCCGGCTCGCTTCTTCTGACCCTTGACCACCTCCCGTCCCTGTTCTTTATAGTTTCCCCCGAATCAGTGGGCTTCTGTGGTCCTGTGGGTCCTCACTTAGGCTGGGGAGGATCCTTTAGCAGTGGGCTTCGCCCGCCCAATCCTGGAAACCAATAGACCAGCTAGGTTTAGCTGGATCCCCTGACGCTTGCTGGATCCCCTGACGCTTGCTCAATGCATGGGGCTCTCTAACCTTGTACTCCCCGGCGCTGCTCCAGAGGTGGAGGCGTTTGCGCCTGCCAGCTCGGCCTACCTCAACCGGGTCTGCGGACGGGCCGCCCCGTCCACCCCCACCTGGCCCTCCAGACCTGTTTCATCGGCCCCTGCCCCTAGCCCTGACCGCCCCCCCCCTCTCTGCGCAAGCCGGCTGCACGATCTGCAGCCGTCCGTTTTCAAACCGCGCCACGGAAACAACTCTACGTGCTCTGCTCCATACCCTTCATTTCCTCACCCTCGTGTCCGCCCCCGACACCAAGTGGCGGACCTCCTCCACCTCTGGAGGGCGATGGAGCCCCGGTGGCACCTCTACTCCCCTGGTCCCGAGGCCCGGGATATCAGTTGCGGCTCCCATGGGCTGTGAGCACGGGCGTTTATTTGGCACGGTTTACTCCTGTCCCAACACATGCCCTCTGCGACATGAGGACGACGCTGGCACGTTTACTAGAGCGCCCAGTTGCAGCCCCTATTACTGGCTCCTACTAATCTCTGTTGCGTTTTGGCTGCACTTCTCCCCTCACCTCCTTCTCTACGCACTCCCTATCCATGGCCCCACGAAGTCCCCAGACCTTTCCTGGCAACTCCTCGCTTTGTTGCCTGGCTAAAAACCCATCTACACGACCAGGGAGAGGAGGTTGGCTGATGGAGACTCCGGTGACTGTGGGGCTTGTTTCCGGTCCTTGGTCCGTTCACGTATCCGGGAAGAGTTCCTCTGGGCGGCATCCACTGGCTCCCTTGACGCCTTCGAGGAGCAGTGGGCGCTGTCTGGGGTTCTCTACTTGGTGTCCCTGTCAGGCTCCCTTCTTATGACCCTCTGACCTCACTCCTGTCCCTGTTCTTTTATTAGTTGTCCCCCCGTAATCAGTGGGCTTCTGTGGTCCTGTGGGTCCTCCCCTTAGGCTGGGGGAGGATCCTTTAGCAGTGGGCGGGTTTTGCCCGCCCACTTCCCAGGAACCCAATAGATACAGCTAGGTGTTATGATTAAGGCTACGTTTTAGTCATGGGTATTTTTAGTAAAAGTCATGGACAGGTCACAGGCAGTAAACAAAAATTCACAGCCTATGACTTGTACTTTATACCCCTAACTAAAACTTGGGTTGGGGCAGCATGAGTGCTCTGGGGTGGTCCGGGGGTACAGTGGATGCCAGCGGGGTGGTGGGCAGTTGCACACAGCCTGGGACCCCCACTAGTGCGGGGTGTGGTGGGCAGTGGCATGTGACCAAGGACTCCTGCTGGTGGTGGGATGGGGGACCAGGTGGTGGTGTGCAGCCTGGGATCCCCACTGTTGCTGTGGGAGGGGGAAAGGTTAGCAGGGCTGGAAGTCTCCCTATCCAGCTCCGCATGTCCCTGCAGCTCCTAAGGGGAGGGAAGGCCAGGGGGGCTCTGCACACTACCCCCTGCCACAAGCTCCAGCACTGCATCTCCCATTTACCGGGAACCGCAGCCAATGGGAGCTGCAGGGGTGGCATGCGGAGCCTCTGGCCTCTCTGCCTAGGAACTGCAGAGACATGCCAGCTGCTTCGGGGGAACCTCCTCTGACATAGGTGCTGATTCCATGGGTGCTCCAGGGCTGGAGCACCCACAGGGAAAAATTAGTGGGTGCTCTGCACCCACTGGCAGCCAAACTCCCGTCACCCCCTGTCCCAGCTCCTCCTCCTCCCCCCTGAGTTTGCCATGTCCCCGCTCCTCCGCCTACCTCCTAGCACTTCCCCCTGGCAACCACCAAACAGCTCTTTGGCAGCGTGCTGGGAGGGAGGAGGAGGAGCGGGAATGTGGCATGCTCAAGGGAGGAGGTGGTGAAGAGGCAGGGCCAGGGCAGGGATTTGGGTAAGGGGTTGGAATGGGGACAGGGCAGGGGTGGGAAGAAGTAGGGTGGGGCAGGACCACATGGAAGAGATGGAGTGGGGGCAGGGCCGGGGACAGAGGGGGTGTCGAGGGGAAAGCGAGGAAGTTGACGCCTATGTCCCCTGAGGTAAGCACCACCTTGCACCTCAACCCCTTGCTTTAGCCCTGAGCCTCCTCCCACAACCAAACTGCCCCAGCAGTGTCCAGTACGGCTGGCCCAGGGGTTCCTTGGTCTGCTCGGTCACCCCCGGAGCCTGCCACACCAGCCGCTTCAGAGGTCACGGAAAGTCATGGAATCCATGACCTCCATGACAGATATGCAGCGTTAATTATGATATCCTCAGATGAAAAGCACTATATAAGTACAGAATATAATTATCACTGTGAGTACACTTTAAGATCCGGATAGCTTGCTCTCAGCAACAAAGTCAGTGGCTTTTAGCAAAGCTTGAAGTGGCCAGGACTGAAACCAAGGAAGCCAGGAAGAACTTTCATAATGTTTGTTTTATTTTATTTGACAACAAAGCTTTCTGCTCACAATTGGATAAGTAACCAGCACACTAAAGATCGGTAACCACAAATGAATCAGTGACTTATAAAGCACTATTATTAATCTTTTATATAGCACCATATATGCGTACAATTTTGTGATGTGTTGGTAAGTTCCTGCCAAACAGATAACAGAACCCTGCCCTAAAAGGGTTGCAATCTAACTGTGCAGACAAGAAACACAGTGGAAGAGAACATAATAAAAAATACACAGGGCAGGGGGTTGCTGTTGCAGTTGAATGCTACATGGAATGGGTGGGGTTTTAGGAGTTACTAGTATTTGTGATATCCACCCAAATGCAACTGGACAGTAAAGTGAAATAAGATAGAAGTTACAGGAACTTCAACACCCAGAAATGAATGGCTTTAGCCATGCATGGAGGTTTACAAACACTGCCACAGTGGTCCATCTCAGCTATCCTGTCTCTGGCAGTTGGAAGATGATGTCATAATCTCACTCCATTTCCTTTTGGAAAGAGTGCTGGGGATCCTCTCTGTGACTGAAATTAAAACATAAACCTGTTAATGTGTGGATGCTTCTGGGGTTGCTTGAGACTCACTGAGTACTGCTGTGGGAAGTTACAAATGTCTGTCATTTAAGTGTGTGATAGAGCCATTTCCAGAAGCTATAGTGAAAAATCATTAAGTGATCAAAGCATTTGCTGACCCTTTTCCAAAGCTGGTGATACAAGAAATATAATTTACTATAATTATATATTTATTTCTTGAGTGTCATACAGAGCACTTACACACATGAAAAGAGATGCATTCCCTGCCCCAGAGTGAGGAAAAATGAAGGGAGTAGCAAGAAAAGAGGATTGGGAAAAGTGTAGCAGGAAAGAGAGAGGAAACAGGGAGATATGAGGTCAAAGACCAGAGGTTGGAGTGAAGTTATGTACAGTGATTGACAGTGAGAGGCCATGTTTCAGTCTCCTAGGTCAGAATTCTGCCTGCTGAATCATTCTATATATGTCATCAACTTTATCTCTCTACTTACCGGGTTTTGGGTCTGCGAAAGATATTCTTGATTAGGCACCCCATAATGGACGATGCTTTTGGAGTATGGGCTCCAAGTTCTTTCTCAATGTCACAACAGAGCTGAGGCTGGTGAAATCACTGACAATCTCAACTGGGTAGTTCCCTGCTAAGTTGCTAGAGTCTGCAGCATGTTATAAATCACCAGCTAAAAGAATTTGGGTGAGGAAGGGCAGTGCTATTATCCCCATTGTACACATGTGGAACTGAGGCACAGGAACATTAAGTGTTGAACCTGCTGTGGCTCTTTTCTCAGGGGACCAACAGCACTGAACATTGCAAGGAAAGAGGGAACAGACTTTGAGATAGGGCATGAACTGTGGTGCAATTTCTAATGGAGTAAGAGCCCTAATTAACATTTTGCCAGGGAGTCGTCATTTTCTCATTATGCTTTTTTTGCCACCTAGGAATGGAGATGATCTGGCTCTTTAAAGGTGCGTGCAACTGGTACCCTGACAGTTCACCTGCTTGCCTGGAAGCCCTCAGGACATGGAGCTCCCATTGACGTCAGTGGGAGTTCTGTATACAGACAACTTGTAGAATGTTGCATTGGAAGTGCTACAAAAATGTTCTCTGTCTACCTGAGAGGAAGGACGGGTCAGTGGTCAGTGGCTAGCCTGGGACCTGGGTTCAACTCCTTGCTCTGCCACAGAATTCCTGTGTGTCCTTGGACAAGTCACTTAGCTTCTTTGTTCACCATCCATACAGTGGAGATAATAGCACTGCCCTTCCTCACAAGGATGTTTTGTGGATAAATACATTAAAGACTGTGAGGTGCTTGGATGCTATGGCGATGGAAGCCAGAGAAGAACCTGAGGTATCTCCCTGAATTCTTGACGTGGAGGTACCTGAACACCTCTCAGGAACAGGAATGACAACACTATTTCTCTTGAGTCCCTTCCTACTGGATGTTGCAGTGGATCATAGCTGTTGTGGAGGATGTGATCATGGAGAACAGGATAGGGACCAGGGTGGATTTGATTTAAATCACTAGTCAGGAAGACTCGATTTAATCAAGGATTTCTACATAAAAGTGCATTTTGTTGATTGTTATAACCTTAATACATATTCTTCACAACTCAGAGATAGATAAGATCCAAACTGGGTCTCTTTTACAGCCTGCTGCCATTATAGGTTTTCCATTCTAGTGAGAGAATGGTATGGTAGATCTCAAATCAGTGAAGGCTACACTCAGAAAGATCTCAAGACTTCTGGAATATGCTGCTCAAACAGTTTAATTTTTGTTTCTACTGCTTGTCCCTCCCTTCTCACATTTATCTCCAGACTTCTTCTCCTTGTCCAGATCTATTCCTCCCCGAACAATCTTCTATTAATTGAACCTTTTGAAACTTTGCACTTTTAGAGAAACGTAAGGGACTGACTCTGTACACAAATTTGGAAAAGGACAATAGAGTTGAGGTCTGTTATTTCTCACGTCTATATATTTATTTAAAAACATTTTTGCTGTTAACAAGCATGTCATCTCTGTAGACATAAATCCACAGTTTGAAAAATGCAAAACTAAGCATCTCTGATGGTATCTTCTAGATTTAGCAGAGTCCCATTGGGTAGATAGAAAGATTAACCTAAATAATCTATACAGAAGCTCCTGGACCCCAGTCCCTAATCCATGAACTACTGGAACTCATTTACAAAACTTTTCTTAAACATTACATGACTATATTGTCTCAGACTATAGAATTAGAATTTATAATCCCTTTTCCATGATGAGATATCTTTGAGCTATGATGTATCTTAATTAAAACTATCTTTAGGTAGGTTTTTTCCTCAAAAAGCATTTTATCAAAAAAATCTGGTTTTTTTTTAAATATAATTGATTTTTATCCACCCTGATAGGGACACAGTCCTTCAGGGAGCTAAGGCCAATCTCAAAAAACTCTCTGCAAATCAGGATACGGATTATTACCAGTGGGGAACCAGCACAGACGTTGGAGCAGTGGGGTGAGATGATAGGTCAGAACAGTATTCTAGGGCTAGGAGAGGTTGGCAAATGCTGTTGCAGGGAGATAGCTGACAGGTTGCTGAGTGAAGGCAGCATAGAAGAAGTGGGGTTTGACTTGCTTTTAAAAGGTCTGGAGAATATGTTACTATTCAAGATGAGAAACTAGATGCTCCAGGAGCCATGGAACCTTTCACCACTAGCTCACCAGGCAAAGCTCAGGTCTAGGCCAGAACATAGTTTGGCAGTAATGGCTAAAAGCAGATAACATCTAACAGTGGTTTGGCGACCAATGGGAAATGAGGTTGAGGACCTAAGACTAGTTCCTATTGGATAAGTGTCTAAATCACAAAAAATTGCCACCATAATTGGGTCCCTTGTTAGCAGCTTTGCAGAAGCCAAGGGATGAGTGGATCATGGAGATTCAACTGTCCTCTAAGCCCAGGTCAGGAGTAACCTATGTTGGCCCCAGGGGACAATGGGGGATGTTTGTAGTGCCACTGCCTTTTCTATGGATAAATAAAGGATTTAAGTCAGGCAGCTCTCATGAGCACTAGAAAGGTCACATGACACACGTAAAAGTTTGGTCCAGATGGTGGCTGCAATGAAATCAGTCCCTGGCAGGGGTGAACAGGGACTTGTTGGGGGCAGAGAGAGTAAGTGGAAATGAGAAATGGCAGAGTAGATGGAGTGAGTTGGGATATAGAGAGAGTTGTCAACACAGTGGTACATGGGTTTTGAAGCCAAGCATGGAATGTTTAGAATGGATACAGGTAGGGCTGGCTTTAGGCCAATTCCCTTGAAACAGGCCCCGCACCTAAGAGGGCCCTGCTCCCTAAAGAAGAGTGACTAACTTAGGTGGCTTTTTAATTTACTCACCCAGTGGTGGTCCGGGTCTTTGGCGGCACTTCAGCAGCGGATCCTTCACTCGCTCCGGGTCTTCAGTGGCATTTCAGTGGTAGGTCCTCCAGTGCCGCGGAAGACCCGGAGCGAGTGAAGGACCTGATGCCAAAGTGCCACCGAAGACCCGGACCACCGCCAGGTGTTCAAATCAGGCCCCACAATTCCTAAAGCCGGCCCTAGATACAGGACTGGGTGAAGCACTAGCAGAGATCTTCCAGGCTGGGCCGTTTGGACATATTTGCTGCAGTGCTCTGTACAGATTGAAGTGTGCCCCAGTTTGCGACTGAGCGCCTGGGAGAGGAGCAGTTTGTACAAAGCTAAAGACAATTAGCCAGTCTCTGTAGTGCAGAGATTGACAACCTTTGGCACGCGTCTTGCCAGGGTAAGGACTCCTGGCAGGCTAGGCCGGTTTGTTTACCTGCTGCGTCTACAGGTTCGGCCCATCGCAGCTCCCACTGGCCGTGGTTTGCCACTCCAGGCCAATGGGGGCTGCGGGAAGTGGCGCGGTCCAAGGGATGTGCTGGCTGCTATTTCCCACCGCCCCCATTGGCCTGGAGTGGCGAACTGTGGCCAGTGGGAGCCGCGATCGGCCAAACCTGTGGACATAGTAGATAAACAAACCGGCCCGGCCCGCCAAGGTGCTTACCCTGGTGAGCCTTGTGCCAGAGGTTGCCAATCCCTGCTGTAGTGTTACAGAAAGCATTGCCTATAGGGCCTGCAGGCTCTGAAACAAGCAGTGCTGCATGCACAGAACTCTCCTTTAACTGGAAGGTAGAAAAATCTGGAGAAGTGTGACCCCCTATGGGTAAAAACAGGAACTACAATTTTTCATAGTGTGATCCACATCTTAATAGGGAACTTAGTCTTGTGGGCTGTCTTCACTCTAATCCATGATAGCACAGCACCTCTCTTCTCCTCGGTGATTGGATAACATCCATGTGGCAATTTCAGCAAAGGCTTCCATGCAAAATTAAGAAAGCAAGAGTGTATTTTTCACTTCTTTTAATACAGTTTAGCAGCTAGACACGAGGAGGGGCCATCATCATGTGGCCAGACAGCCAGGTAGTTCTTCATGGATAACCAGCAAGTGCTCCATGGACCACAGTTTGGGAGCTGCTGTTCTAGGTCAGTTGGCCATAATGCAGTATACTCAGGCTAGAATTATATTGCTTGTGTTTCTCATCCCATGCACTTAATTTACTTCTTCCTATCTTCTTCCTCCCTAGGTGTGATGCTATCTGCCTTTTCTCCTGGGGATTTGGTGCTAGTTCAGTCTGCACTCCAGAACGCTTTGTGCCACCTGCTTCTCCTGGCATACACATGAGTACTCACTATGAGCATTACTGTTTAGTAACCTCTAGCTTGGATGACCACAGTGCATCTGTGATGGTACTTGTGGCCACTCCCTCTCCTCAGGGCTACGCCAGCTCATTCTTTGCCTTGCAGGTTGACAACAGATGCACACCAGCCCCTGAATCTCTTCAAAGTGTCCCCATGTGGTATCCAGCCCCTGATCACTGGATAACCACAATAATCCCAGTGAGATGGGTTCCCCCTGGGGTGCCACCTGGAACTGGGGTATCACTGAGCCCTCCAACCCACCATCCTGGACTCCCTCTCACACTGTGCTGCTGTGAGAAGCTGCAGACCCGCTCCCGGTCCTACACTTGCACTAGCATTCAAACAGGTAGGGACACACCCAGCTGCAGTTACATGCAGGTTCTGACCAGCTGCTGCATGAACCAACAATAGTGAGGCTACAGCCAAAATAACCTCCAGCTTCCCAGCGTAGGACCCCAGAGCGATACTGTCCTGCCTTAGTCCAAACCCCAACCAGTATGAATTTATTATCCAGTTTGCCTTCCCCTCAATGTGGAGAGGAAATGCAACAGCTCCTACCCCTTGAGCTAAGATTGCCATGTACTTCACTCAAAACTTATTGGTTTAGATTAAAACATAAAGTAACTTTATTAATTACAAAAAAAGATAGATTTTAAGTGTTTATAAGTGATAGCAAACAGATCAAAGCAGATTACCTAGTAATAAACAAAAATGCAAACTAAGCATAAAATACTAGAAAGATAGACTATGAACTAGTAAATTCTCCTTGTGGGTGATGATACAAGCAGGCTTGCTGAGTCTTAAGGGACAAGCTGCATTTGCATTGCAGCTTAGGATCTGCACCTCCTTTCCAAGTCCTTTTCTTTTGGAGCTTCTCCCAGGTGTTCCATTGTGGGGGAATGAAAAATAACCAATGATGCTGTCACTCCCCACCTTATATAGCTCTAGCATGTGGAGGGAACCTTTGTTCCAACCTCAGTTCCCAGACCAGCTTGTGGAAAAACACCAGTACTCCAAAATGGAGTCCAGAGTCATGTGGCCTGATCAGATGCCCTTGCAAAGTCATAGCAGCCATTACTTGGGCCTTATCTTAACTACAAAGTTTTGTTGGCAAAGGTGATGTCAGCAATCAAAAATTGGCATAATGAAAAGCAGAATTTCATGTTCACGCTCGCTCCCTCTGTTGGCAGTGTGTGTCCACAGTTGGGGTACTATCGTCGACACTGTGCGCAATGTACTGTGGGTACCTATCCAACAGTCCAGCTCGACACTTTCTGTCGCTAGGTGTTGCGGAAAGGCAGAGTGGATCACAGCGCATGTTGGGACTGGGCTCAATGTCCCATAATGCATTGCTTTCTGTCCCAGCACTCCATGGGCTTTCAGCTTTCTTTTGCGGCATTTTTCAAGGTCTTTTTCTTGCTGTGCATCACGGCATCTTTGTGAGAAGGGATGGATCCCACACTGCTCTCCTATGCTGTATTAACTGTCATGACATCGTGGATGGCAGTACAGTTAATCGTGAATTTCCTAACTGACCAGGACTCCCAGTCACCTGACATGTTGTGTGATATGGATAAGAGCAACTTTAGATTGGTTTTGGCATTCGCAGAACAGCTGCATAGGGTGGACCATCGCTTTTGGGCTTGGGAAACAAACATTGGATGGTGGGATTGCTTCGACATGCAGGTATGGGATGATGAGCAGTGGGCACAGAATTTTCTGATGTGGAAAGCCACCTTCCTGGAATTGTGTGCGGAGATCATACCAGCACTGAGGTGCAAAGACACCAGAATGAGAGCTGCCTTATCGGCAGAGAAGCATGTTGCAATTGCAGTGTGGAAGCTGGTGACTCCAGACTGCTACTAGTCGGTCATGAATCAATTTGGAGTTGGGAAGTTGACCATTGGGGCTGCATTAATGCGAGTGTGTAGGGCAATTAATTGCATCTGGCTACGAAGGACTGTGACTCTGGGAAATACGCATGAAATAGTGAATGCTTTCCAGAAATGAGTTTCCCTAACTGTGGAAGGACAACAGATGGCACACACATTCCAATTTTGGCAGCAGACCACCTTGAGACAGAGTACATCAATAGGAAGGGGTACTTCTCCATGGTGTTTCAGGTGCTTGTGGATCACCATGGGTGTTTCACTGACATCAACACGGGGTGGTCTGGGAAGGTACATGACGCATGTATCTTCAGGAACACCGGCCTATATAGAAAGCTACAAGTAGAGACTTTCTTTCCAAACCAGAAGATTAAAGTGGGGGATGTTGAAATGACCATAGTGATCCTTGGAGATCTGGCATATCCCTTATAGCTACAGCTCATGAAACCTTACATGGGAAACCTGGACAGCAGTCAGGAGCGGTTCTAGAATAGGCTGAGTAGCTGCTGGATGACGGTTGAATGTGTCTCTGGCAGATTAAAGGCATGCTGACAATGCCTTTATGGCAGGTTAGCTTTAATGAGGATAATATTCCCATGGTCATAGCCACATTTTGTACGCTGCATAATCTCTGTGAAGTTAAGGGTGAAAGGTTTACACGGGTGGAGAGTTGAGGTAGACCACTTGGTTGCTGATTTTGAGCAGCCAGATACCAGCTATCAGAGGAGCTCAGAGGGGGGCAATTCGAATCAGGGAGGCTTTGAGGCAACACTTTGAAAATGATAATCAGTAACACTGGTATACAATTTTTGAGAAGTCGTCTGCTTCAGAGATAAAATGTGGTATTTATTATGTATTTTGATGTGCTGAATTCAAATATGACAATTAAAACAACTGATTGGCTACTGTTTCTAAGATATTTAAGTTTTTACATTTTATGTCTATGTATATTGTGTAGATAGTAGAGTTTTAATCATAAATTGTAAACCTAGGTCTTTTCATGTGTTTATGGTTGCTTTACATGATAATATTTCACCTGTCCTGTTTATGTAACACTTTAAAAATCAGCAAAAGGGTTATATAAATAAAATTTATTATGAAACAAAAGGCAAAAAACTATTATGTACATAGTTTAGTCCTATTCAGTGTCTACTCGGCGCTTCTTGGCTTGTCTCTTGTATTCATTAAATGGAGCATCTCTTGTCACTGTCCAGCAATAGTCTGCAAGCATTGATGGGCTCCATTTGCCCTGATAGCGTTTCTCCATTGTTGCAATGTCCTGGTGAAATCGCTCGCTGTGCTCGTCGCTCACTGCTCCGCAGTTCGGTGGAAAAAAATCTAGATGAGAGTGCAAAAAATGTATCTTTAGTGACATGTTGCAACCAAGGCTTTTGTATGCCTTGAGGAGGTTTTCCACCAACAACCTGTAGTTGTCTGCCTTGTTGTTTCTGAGAAAATTTATTGCCACTAACTGGAAGGCTTTCCATGCCGTCTTTTCCTTGCCACGCAGTGCATGGTCAAATGCATCATCTCGAAGAAGTTCACGAATCTGAGGACCATCAAAGACACCTTCCTTTATCTTAGCTTCACTTAACCTTGGAAATTTTCCACGGAGGTACTTGAAAGCTGCTTGTGTTTTGTCAATGGCCTTGACAAAGTTCTTCATCAGACCCAGCTTGATGTGTAAGGGTGGTAACAAAATCTTCCTTGATTCAACAAGTGGTGGATGCTGAACACTTTTCCTCCCAGGCTCCAATGACTGTCGGAGTGGCCAATCTTTCTTGATGTAGTGGGAATCTCTTGCACGACTATCCCATTCGCAGAGAAAACAGCAGTACTTTGTGTATCCAGTCTGCAGACCAAGCAAGAGAGCAACAACCTTCAAATCGCCACAAAGCTGCCACTGATGTTGGTCATAGTTTATGCACCTCAAAAGTTGTTTCATGTTGTCATAGGTTTCCTTCATATGGACTGCATGACCAACTGGAATTGATGGCAAAACATTGCCATTATGCAGCAAAACAGCTTTAAGACTAGTCTTGGATGAATCAATGAACAGTCTCCACTCATCTGGATCGTGAACGATGTTGAGGGCTGCCATCACACCATCGATGTTGTTGCAGGCTACAAGATCACCTTCCATGAAGAAGAATGGGACAAGATCCTTTTGACGGTCACGGAACATGGAAACCCTAACATCACCTGCCAGGAGATTCCACTGCTGTAGTCTGGAGCCCAACAGCTAGACTAGAGCCAATCAACAATTTTAAGCATCGTTTTCGTTCTCAGTGAGCCAGAATTAGTAAAGTTTGACTACATTTATTTCAGAAGCATTTTGGCTGTAGAGCAGTATAATGAATATGTCTGTGATTGGTGGTGCAATGTTACATTACATACAATTTTTCTATGAAGTAATGGTGACATTTGGGGCCTTACATTCCAGCAAGCACGTGAATAAACTGCCCGTGTATTTCGTGGTAGTGCTTGCTATCTCAATTTGTAGAAAATAAAGATGAGTTACCATTCAAAAACTTTGCTTTTATTGTACAAGAAACAACCCACATGCACATGCTTGGTGAGAAAGGAGGAACCAGGGAAGGGCAGACTTTCAGAGCTGTGTATAGGTCCAGCTATCGTGAAAGTTGTCCGAGGGGGTGGAGTGAAGGGGAAACCAAGAAGTCCCAGAAAGTGGAAAGGACTGTGCAAGCGGAGTTTAGGGGGGCATGAAAAAGTGTTCTGACTGTGCTGCAGGAGAGGGCAGACATGGATCTGCTCAGTATGCAGCATTAACAAGGACTTCAGCATTTGCATTTGCTCCTTTGTTACTTTAATTACCTACTCAGTAGCATCCTTAACAAACTTCTGATTCTCTTTTCTGTCCTGCCTTTTGGCTTCCCAGCACTCCTTACGTTCCCTTATCTCTTCATTGGAGCCATGCAGTACCTCCCAGAGCATGTTGTCTTTGCTGCATCTTGGGTGCTTTCTTATCTGGTGGAGTCGCTCGTCCAGTGTGTATGGAGTGTTCCTGAAGGCCACATCTGCCGAAGCACAAGGGACAATGCACAGAAGCAGAATTGTTAAATTCATGCACAATGTTGAAACATTTCAGTTAAAAACACCTTTTGCAACATAGCAATCACTTTCTCACTGACCCTTGACAAGCACACATCTCTGTGAACACTCAGAGCATGGTGAGGGGGAAGGGGCACTCCACATGGGGAAAAGAGTACGCATTCTTATGTTATGGTGCAGCCAACTAGGGAAAACTTTCTAAAATTCTCACACATTTTTTCAGAGGCAGGGGTCATTGTAGCAGATATCTCACTGGTAAAGGTAAGCAGGGAAACTAGAGTATATCTGCTCCGTGCTTTTGGGTTTCACCCTGCTTCCTGTGCTGCTCGCCTGTGTGTCGCTTTGGTCCCTGCGCAAGTGATTGCTGAATGGCATGGTAGAGTTTCCTTCAATGGGGGAAGGAACAAAGCTGGTCTGCCGTGGAACATTTGGCAGAAGAGTACCAAGTACCTCCAGAAAGCTTTCCTGGGGATCTCTCTGGAGGATTCCTGTGAGATCTCGGTGTGCATCAACATCCTGTTCCGCCAGACTGATTAGCTACACAGAGAAATGTCCAGCTCACAGAAACAGCCAGCCTTCCACATTTTCTATACCCTGAACCCACCTCCGCACCACACAAACCACAGCCATTTACCTGGAGTCTCCCCTCCTGCTTCTTGCTCCCCGGAGAGCAACTGCTGAGACACCTCTGGAGTCGAGAACAGTTTCTAGCTGCCTGCCCCGCCAGATGACCCCGCTGGGAGCTGCACATCGTTGTCTAACTCCACCTCACCATCAATGACTTTGTTCTTTGGGTTAGGTCCTCTTTCTACCACCTCCAGGCCCACTGAAGTATCCACAGGGCTCTTGGCGGTGGAGGTGGAGTCACCACTGAGGATAGTATCCAGCTCCTTATAGAACCGGCAGGTCTTAGGTGAAGCACCTGAATGATGGTTTGCCTCCCTCGCCTTATGGTACACCTGCCTCAGCTCCTTTATCTTTGCTCTGCACTGCAGCTTGTCATGATCATAGCCCTTTTTGCAGAAGCCTCGAGAAATGTGCCCATAGTTATCTGTAGCGAAGCGATAACTCACAAATGCGGCACCTCCTGCTGGTCGTCTTGGGAATTAGCTCTTCACTAGCTTTTGAGCACCCTCTGCTGGCCAGTGTCTCACCTGCCTTAGGCCCCCGTTTCCCTACCGGACTCCAGTGCCCTTTACCTCGGGGTTCTGCCCCAGCAGTTCCCCCATGCTCTGGGTCTTCCCTCCCAGGGGAACCATCTACCCTATAAACCCACCTTGCCTCAGTGGCTACTGTCAGTCGTCCTCTAGCTCCGGCTTACTGGGGCAGACTACAGTCTGTAATGGCCACTCATTATTGTCAAGGGGTTAGGACCAACTGCCTCTGCCTATTCCCAGGCTGCATCTCTGCAGCCCCAGTATCTCTGTAGGCCTTCACCAAGGCTTGCAGCATGGGAGTGTACCAGGCTGGAGCTCTGCAGCTCCCTTTGCCCTTCCCCAGCACTGCTCTGCTTCAGATACCTTGCTCCCAGGCAGCTGGCCCTTCCTACTCCAGGGCTAGAGTGAGACTCCTCTAGCTTCTGGCCCTCAACCCTCTTATCAGGGCCAGCTGGGCCCTAACTGAGCACAGCCACAGCTGTGGCTGCTTCCCCAATCAGCTTACCTTGGCTGCCTTTCCCCTGTTTTCCAGGAGGGGACAGCTACCCCACTACAATATCCCAATTCTTATGACTCAGGTGCAGCTGGGACTGTACAGCCTCCTATCCCCACATACTGAGCAGATCCAAGAGTTCTGCAGTGGTGCAAGAGGGAGAACGTTGGCTGCGATAACCCACCATGGTCACCTGGGAAGATGCGATGAGACCTCTCCACGCTGAGCCAGCAGGAAATGGAATTTCACAAATTCCTGGGGCTTCTAAGGGCGGGAGGGGAGAGCGGATACTTGTTTACCTGGCTGCAGGACAGCAGAGTTCAAACCGCTGACCAGATCGGTCACAATGGGCATTATGGGACACTTCCTGGAGGCCAATTAAAGGGATGAAATCAAGGGTAGTGTCTACACTGGGACTTTATTGACAAAAATTTAGATGAAAATGACTTACGTCTCTTATCGGGTTGATTGTATTTTGTTGCAAAAAACCGGGCAGTTTTGCAGACAAAAGTTGTATAGCAGTGTGTATGCATTCACTGTTTTGTTGACAAAAGACAGCTTTTGTTGACAAAATTTTGTAGTGTAGAAAAGGCCTTACAGGCCGGCTGAAGTGTCCACAGGAAAGTTAAGCTATTCCACAGCCCATTGTCTTTGTTGATGAGCCATTAGCACTGTCTGGCTTCTTCACTGTTGTACCTGAAAGGCTGGCTGTGGGTGGTTTACAGAGTAAGCCCATTTGAAATACAGATCCATAGTCAATATTTATAACTTCAAGTACAAAAATGATACATGCATGCAAATAAGATAATCATATTCAGCAAATCATAACTTTTCAAATGACATGTCACATGACCCATCTTTTAAAAATGCATTATAATTATGGCATAATCATATCATAATAATATCGCTATGAAGAATATGGGGTGCAGTGTCACATCCAGAACCTCTGTTTCTCAAGGTGCAGTGTACCACTGTTTACCAGTTTCACCTTAAACCACTGCTCCTGTATCACACACAGCACTTGAGTTCAATTATAAAAAAAAATGAAATGTATTTAAGAAAGAACAGAGATTCAAATAAAAGCCAGTGAGAGAAATGGAAACAAACGATTACATACTAAAAAAAAAATCATAGGCTGCCTTTAGAAACTAATGTAATTAACGAGGTAACCTCCAGACCTGGTCTACACTATTCACTTATGTTGACATGTGTTGACCTATCTGTGGAAGTGTCTTCTCTTGAACTTGGCTCCTGCCAACGTACATGCCTCTCTCTGCCAATTTAGTAACACCACCTCCTTGACTGGTGTAGAGTCACAGTTCATGAGGTCAACACAGTGTCAGTGTAGACATTGACTGTTAGTAGCTTTCAGGAGCCATCCCACAATGCCCCACACTGACAATACAATCGGTACAAGTGCTCTTGGTGAGGACGTGCATTGCCGACCCATGGAGCAAGTGTGCACACATACACAAGCAATTTAATAACTGTGGTGACTGTATGGCGACATAAGTTACATTGACATAATTTTGTAGCATAGAGATGGCCTCAGTCTAAAAGAAGTTTTCCTCATCCAATGTCCTTCCAGCATATTTCAGCCAGGTTAGGCTTTGATCTTCCTCTCATGAAGCATGCAACACTGCAACTTGCCTCCTCCCTGAATGATACAGCCTACTCTCTCTGCCTACAGTTATAGCCCAAAGGTTCATTGTTTTCAGTGGTAAATGGGGTTCCCCCATCCCATTGATTCACTTCTTCCTGTACATTTCCTCTCTTCAGAGATTTCACAATCCTTCATTAGCATTTGGCTCAGACTGTAAATGGGTGCCCATTGTGAACCCAGCCAATAGCCAATGTACATGTCAACAGATAGGTGGATAAACATAGCATGGAAAATCCTGCTTTTCACCTTTCCAGGTGATCAACTCCCAAGCTGCATACCTTATGAATGTGATTTTCAGTATTGATGCGTATCTCCTTATACAGTTTCTGTCCATACATTTCATAATTATTAGGGTGATACAACCTTTTACTGGAGACTTTACATGTCACCCTTTCGTGAACTGTTATGTATACATCAGATGTTATGTATACATTATGTATACCTGGGCATCCCTGTAGCCCCTACGTACCACATCTGTGCCCTTTTGCCAGTTGGCATTAAGAGGTTCCTGGGTCACAGCACCCTACAATGAGTCTAATCTTACAGACCACTGAGAAGCTGCAGCTGGCATGGAATGTAGTTTGGTGATGCTTGCATATTACATCAACTATCCACTTTGCTTCCGGGTGCAATTCCAGGTGTTGATATTGATTTGGAGAGGCCCATGTGATTGGGTCCTGTCAGCTCGAGAATCCACTATTCCATTAGGTTCTATCTGATCAGCTGAGGCCTTTTGGGCACTCTTGTTAATAGTCCTTGGATTAGAATATCAGGGATGTGGAAGGAAAGTGTTCTTGGGTAGGGGTAGGGGCTCACGCTTTGGAATTTGCCTCCCACGGTGAAATGGCAGTTTTCTGACCTTCACGGTCTCCTGTAAATCCTGTCTGTTTTCTCAAGCTTTTGCCTGACTGGGTGATTTTCAGGTAGTTAGGTTTATTCCAAGGGGCAGGAGTACTGTACATGCATCCAGAAACCATATGACGGTCACATTCTATACATCAGAATAAATAAATACCACTTGATTTATGCTGTCGATACTCTTTAAAAGCATCCTGGTCTCCTCTAAAACCCTGTATGCCTTGCCATCAACTCAAACCTTTCAGATCTGTGAACATGACCAGGTGTTTAAGGATAAGCTGATTTTTCCAGACAAAGCCAACCTCTTTGGAAATATCAGTGAGTGTTTTTCCTGTGTTAAAAGCTCAGTTTCACGGGCAAGGCTGTATGGCATCACAGTAATGACCAGCAGGGTGTATTGCAAGTCAGGCTGGAGGTGCATTCATGACGGACCAGAAACAGACCAGCCAAGAGTCACCGTAGATTACAACTGAGATGCAAGAGCAAGCTAGTGCAATGCCAGTCTGCACCCTGTGGTCTCAGTCTCTTACATTCAGAACTTTTTAATTCTTCAGAAAGCATCAAAGAACTAGAACAATCCAGGGTAAAGTTCCTAGATAGGTCCCGAATGAACAGTACTCATGGCTTTCCAAATACAATGGTCAGGCCACACTGATTGGCAGGACCTAGCACTGGAGTCCCACAGCATCAACCTCCATGGCACTGAGCTGCTCCCTGAACTGGCTGTGTTCTCACCCAGCACAAACCAATTACTGTTTCCAAAGGGTGTGAAACAGCAACCGGTCAAATGTAGGCTCCATGGGGGCCCTGACCTGGGTTCCAGTCCCCTCCCAGCCTCTCACATCTGTGCTTGGGAGTGAATTGCCGCTCTGTGCCAGAGCCACCCCCTCCTCCACACACTCTGTTTTCATTAACGTGCTTTCTTGGGCTAAGGATAGTTCTTGTTTCCAGCTGAACAAACAGTTTCCATGGCATGTAAAATCCAGCTCAGTGCTAATAGGCATCCCTCCCCCGCCCCATTGCCACCTTTGTGCAGTTGGCGGGAAAAAAAGTGGCCTTATTACCTGGCTTATTATCGGCACGGGACTGTAATTTATGAAGTATGCTTGGTAAAGTGCCATGTCGAAAACATTTACGGCCCACTTACAGTCCCACAGGGTGGTGGGGAGGGAGAAGGGCTTAGGAGAGGAAAGCAGTTGTTCCACCCTCAGAAAATGCTGCAGCCTCTGAGAGCTTTGTCTTTGCTCACGCAGCAAAGTTCTGAAACCCCATTGGAATGGCAATCTCAGCAGCCTCTCATCACATCTCTGTATGGCCTAGAGGCAGCAGTAGGTAGGAGTGGGCTGCATTGAAGAATGGGTCAAGGATGGTGGCTCCCTTGGTGTATACATTTGTGGGTTCCCAAAATTCTCTTACAATGTGGTCTGCATGATGGAAAAAGATTGCCTCCTGAGCACCTCCCATCCCACCGGTGATTGCACAGGCCACCTCCCTTTCCATTTGCATCACACATGCTGACAATTCCAGCAATTGCCTGCATGGCAACAGGGTAGTAAGTCTTTGTAACTAACTGTCTTCACTGTATTAAATGTTAATCACTTTGAACCTGATTGCATAAGGTTCAAGGCAGTAAGGAGTCATTTACACAAGTGCAAAGGGAGGGGTAAACACTGTTAATTGGATTTGATAGCACTTAGCATCCAGTTTATACTGGTGTCACTGACAGCACAAAGAGCACAGCAACAGAGAATCAGAACCACTGTCTATTTTAATGTCTTTAACTCAATGTCATCTCCCTGCTCCCGTCTGTTCTGTTCCCCTATATCCTACTGCTCTTTGACACCTATTTCTCTGTTGTCTCATCTCCCCAGCCAGCCAGTCCTTTTCTCCCCCTGCTCCCCGAACATACTGCTCACCTGATTCCACTCTCCGCTGTATCCTTGGACATTCTGCTCCTGCTGGTGCATGGTAGCTCCAGCCTCATTGGTGACGCTGGTCCCTGAGTTTGTGGCTCCTGTGTCTTCTTCTTCCTCCTCTTATGTAGGAGTGGCCCCTAGAGGAGGTCTCTAGACTGGTCATCCTTGAAGAGCATGGAGGCCTGCAGAAGCACCATCCTGGAAACAAGCAGGAGAGACAGCACCACGTAAGCAGCTCACTCTCTGCAGATCCCCAGTTTGGGAACTGAGGCACTATGCCAGCTTAGCCTCCCTACATCTCTTAGACTTCTTACAGAAATGTAACCTACATCATCTTGTACATTATTTTGGATTTGGCTGGCATGTACATTGGGGAGGGAAGGGGTGAGCAAATCTTTGTAGCCTCACAGCAGATGGGCTTGACTCCAGACTGGTTCAGGGGACAGAGATTCGATGCATGCAAGGAAAAACACACGTTAGTGCTGACTGTTCCAAGGAAGAGATCTGTGGATAAATGAGGCTGCATTGCCCAGGCCAGGGGTATGCTGAGTGTTTCATAGAAAGGAAGAAGAGCCCTTCTGGACCAGGCCTGCTAGCCCTCAGCCTTTTCCCACATTTCTTCCAAGAGGTCCATAAATCCCACTCCCTGTCCTCTTTGTACGGTGTCCGTCAATCGTCAACTCTTCAGAGAGGGATCCTTATCTGTAAAGTATCTTGGCCACGATTGCTGCTTTATTCATGATAACCTCTTAGATCACCAAGTCCAGCTGCCAGGGGCCAGAGCAGGGCTGCTTGCTGAGTGGCCTCCACTGAGACCTACAATGTTACATTTGCTTGTGGAGGGTGTCACAGTTCAGGGCAGCAGCACCTGTGTTTCCCCATAGTGGTTCAACAGGGCACCCAAACATGGCTTCCGACTCCCTAACCATTGCCTCTCTTGGGTGGAGGAGACATATGTATCTCTTCTTTCTGACCAGGGTATTTTCAGGCTGCACAACTCCCACATTATACTGTTAACTCACCAGCAAAGTCAGACTGCACAAGTGGCCTGCTTGCTTTCTCTTCAGAGACTAATAACAGTGTAACTGCCCACAGTTAACCTGCCACACAGGTCTTTCTGTGCAAGCTTGTTTATTCTTCGGGTAAAAGCATTACAGAGAAAACAGTAAAACCAATAAAAGAACCTACATAGATGCTAATAAGCTTATCATAGATCACGCCAACTCCAACATGGACTCTGAGAAGTGATTAGTCCTTCAAAGCGTACAAAGGGGTCTCTTTGATAAGTTCATAACAGTCTCTGCTCAGAGTCAGAACTCAAACACTCGTGAGAAGTTTAGACTATGCTTTTGGGATCTTTGATCTGGAGTTTCCAGGAGCACGGAATGAGTAGACAATGGATTTTTCTTCCCAAGGCATAACTTCAAATGGCCTCCCTAGTACCTCCTAGGAAACCCACTTCACATTTATTGTCCAAAACAGTTCTCTGAAGTTTCTAACATGTATGTTAGTCATGTTCCTGGCAAACTTACATTCAATCCTACAATAACATACAAAATAGCATTGTTAATGCAATGGACCCCAAAGGTATTAAATTTAATTCAGTAATGTTTAAGTGAAGTCAATAGATTTTATCCAGGATATTGCAGGAAATTGCCATCTGTTACAGAGGGCATCTTGTAGTTGCTAGGTCTTTCAGGTGTTTGGATGGTGGGCACCTGTCTTGTCCAGCTGCCCCAATTCAAGGGTGAGGGGCTGGTAGTAGTGCATTGTTGACTGAGCCATCCAGCATCTTCAGGAAGAGATGGGAGGAGAGCTTTGCCTGAATGTGCTCACTGAGAGGGAGCATTTTTGGGGGTCGCAGAATGAGTTGTGGTGGGACCTGCTCAGCTGATGGGATGGTAGCACTGACTCAGTACTTGGAAGGAATTCAGCATGGGAGCAAGCCAGGGAATCCACAGGGGTAGGGGTAGTGGATTCAAAGATAAGAACAATTGCCATTGGCTTTAGACACGTGTCCTCTCATTCTAGGCTGCTTGGACCAACCAACACCTTGATTCTCAGACATCGGGCTTGATCCTGCACCATAAAGGTAGGGATGAAGTGTTGAGCAAGACAGAGAGGGCAGAACCTTCAACCTCCATTAATAAGAATGTGGCTGCATGGCCACCAAGTTACTGCTGTCCAGTGGCAGGAGTGATACCACCAGTGATGGGCATCTCAGCAAGTGAGCCCGTCTCCTGTGACATGCCCATTCTCTACCCACCACACTCCCCTTCTGTACTCCCCTCTGGAAAGGAAAGGAGCAGCCGGTTAAGGTTTGGGATTTTCATATTTGCACCACCCACATGGAGCCTCTGCTCATGTGCTTGTGCTAGAGCACTGCACACTCCCTGCTGTTTGCCATGCAAAGGCCTGCAAGCTCAGACCCTCAGGGACACAGTGACATGAGCAATACAATGAACATAACATAAGAATCATAGAATATCAGGGTTGGAAAGGACCTCAGGAGGTCATCTAGTCCAACCCCCTGCTCAAAGCAGGACCAATCCCCAACTAAATCAAACATAAGAATATAAGAACAGCCATACTGTGTCAGACCAATGGTCCATCTAGCCCAGTATCCTGTCTGCCAACAGTGGCTAATGCCAGGTCCTTCAAAGGGAATGAACAGAACAGGCAATGATCGAGTGATCCATCCTCTGTTGTTCATTCCTAGCTCCTGGCAAACAGAGGCTAGGGACACCTTCCCTACCTATCCTGGCTAGTAGCCATTGATGAACCTATCCTCCACTAACTTATCTAGTTCTTTTTTTTATCCTGTTATAGTCTTGGCCTTTACAACATCCTCTGGCAAAGAGTTCCACAAGTTGAGTATGTGTTGTGTGAAGAAATACTTCCTTTTGTTTGTTTTAAACCTGCTGCTATTAATTTCATTGGGTGATCCCTAGTTCTTGTGTTATGAGGAGTAAATAACACTTATTTACTTTCTCCTCACCTATCATGATTTTATAAACCTCTATCATATCCTCCCTTAGTCATCTCTTTTCCAAGCTGAAAAGTCCCAGTCTTATTAATCTCTCCTCATAAGAGCTGTTCCATACCTCTAATCATTTTTGTTGCCCGTTTCTGTACCTTTTCCAATTCCAATATATCTTTTTTGAGATGGGGTAACCAGATTCGCACGCAGTATTCAAGATGTGGGTGAACCATAGATTTATATAGAGGCAATATGATATTTTCTGTCTTATTATCCATCCCTTTCTTAATGATTCCCAACATTCTGTTAGCTTTTTTGACTGCTGCTGCACATTGAGTGGATGTTTTCAGAGGACTATCCACAATGACTCCAAGAACTCTTTTTTGAGCGGTAATAGCTAATTTATACCCCATCATTTTATATGTATAGTTGGGATTATATTTTCCAATGTGCATTACTTTGCATTTATCAACACTGAATTTCATCTCCCATTTTGTTGCCCAGTCACCCAGTTTTGTGAGATCTCATTGTAACTCTTCACAGTCTGCTTTGGATTTAGCTATCTTGAGTAGGTTTGTATCATCTGCAAATTTTTCCACCTCACTGTTTACTCCTTTTTCCAGATCATTTATGAATATGTTGAATAGGACTGGTCCCTGTACAGACCCCTTGGGATCACCACTATTTACCTCTCTCCATTTTGAAAGCAGACCTTTTATTCCTATCCTTTGTTTCCTGTCTTTTAACCAGTTACAGATCCATGAGAGGACCTTCCCTCTTATCCCATGACTGCTTACTTTGCTTTAGAGTCTTTAGCAAGAGGCCTTGTCAAAGGCTTTCTGAAAATCTTAGTACACTATATCCACTGAATCACCCTTGTCCACAGGGCCAGATTAAGGCATAAGATAACTAAGCTACATTTTAGGGCCTCACAACGAGGGGCCCCCCAAAAAAGGAAAACTGACTCCATTTCAAATTTTATCAAAATAGGCTGATAAATAAAGGAGATATGGGAAAAAGAAGATTCTCTCTAAATATAGACATTTTCATTCAAATATGACAAAAATATACACATCTGGCTACACAAATACCCTTACCATACCCTTATCCTTCACTAATTGTTCATTATTGACATGTGGGAGGCCAGGGCTGAGGAAAAAAAACGATAATTGCACTTGCAAAATTAGTATTTCTATGAGTAAGTCTGCTATCAGTCTCCTAAGGCAGCATTTTGTTGGCTAACTGCTAATGGTAAAACTCTGACTGTGCCTTCATAACTTATTTAAATAAATAAATACATAATCTCACTGCCGATAAAAATTGAGAAAAATTTGAGGTCGGAGACGGCAGTGTCATGAAGCAATCCTGCCAAGCTCATACTCGTATGGGACTCCTCCTAGGAGTGACATCATGTATAGCATCCCCCTTGGCTGGTAATAGCCGGAAGGCCTCCATCTTTTGTATACGGCCCAGCAAGCTCAGTTGTATAGCGCCTCTGTGTTTTTTTTCATTTTCTTAATTGTTAGTGTGTTCTTTCTTCTTTTGATCTGTACATACATACTAAAATTGAATATCTGAGTACACACACCGCTTTCTGCTTCATGGGCTATCCATGCTTCACATGACTGAGTTTGCAGCTGATTGTCTTATGGACTTGCATTGAGTGGATCTTTAGGAGGATTAATTTGTGTTGGCTTTCCTCTGTCAGTATTCTGAGTACTTGGTGAGCAAGTTATTTGAAACTATGTGATTTATAGGCTATTAAAACCTATAATATCCATTAAATTTGCTTGAATATAGACTAGTTTTTCTCACTTTCTCAATGCCTGTCTAGAGATTACCGGTCTTTTTTCTGGTAAATTATTTCTTTCTTTTTCGCACATATAGCTTGTTGTCACGCTGTGTATCCAAGGTGTTTACTTGAGATTAATTAGTGGAGGAGACAGAGGATAGAGAAGCAAACGTGAAGAGAGATACCAAGTATCAGAGGGGTAGCCGCGTTAGTCTATATCCACAAAAACAATGAGAAGTCTGGTGACACCTTAAAGACTAACAGATTTATTTGGGCATAAGCTATTTTAACCCTTCTGCCCATCAGAGTTGGCAGCAACAAGGGCTGGGTTCAGTATCCAGGGGTTTTGTTTCAATAACACAACATAAAACCGGCTCAAGCCCCCACCCAGTGACAATTACATACCATCCCCCTGGGTGCCTCTAAGAGGCAATACTTCCCTCTCGCAAGCACAGAGTCTGAGTGTAGCAAAAGCCTTTTAATAAAGGAGGGAAACAATGCGGCATTATGTTGGGGAAACACCACAAACAGGATTTATAACACAAATCATGAGCAAAAGACCCAATCCCAAGTAAGTGTGGCAGTGTCCTTTTCCCCTCCGGGTCTTAAGTCCAGCAACCCAAAAGTCACCCCTCCCACAGTTTCTGTCCTTGGTCAGTGTAGCCCCCCAGAGTTCAGAAGTTCATCTGCAGAGTTTATCTCCCCCTGCCTGGGTGGAAGCGGGGAAGATATGAGGGGTATCTTACATGCTCCGCTGCTCAGGTTGATGGTCGATTGCCATGCCTCTCCGTGGGGTTCTGCTGCAGTCTTCACCACCAGCCGCTCCACTCTGCCTCGCCAACTGCCCTGCTATCCGCTTCACCAGTCGTGCCTCTAAGCTATCCACCCAGCTATCCACTCCACCAGCCATGCCTCTCCACTATCTACTCCTCTCTGCTACCCACTCACCAACTTGTCTTCAGCCCTCCCCCGCTTAACACAGCTCTCAGTAACTTCAGTTCTTTAGTGACTTCAGCTGGTAGTAGGGGAGCCTCAGTCCTGGTACATCACTAGCCCAACATAGGTTGAATTCTTAGACCCAGGAATTAGTGATTTCATTGCTGTAGCATGTAATAAGACTCCTAATGGAGTCAAAATTAGTTCAGTTGTTGTTGCATAGGTGGCAGGAGAGAAAGAAAGGAACAGCCTTAACAGGAACCCACACTACCAGGTACACATACCTGTCCCCAGCTTCCCTCAGTTCAGTGGGTTTTGGAACCTATGTCCCTTGCCTAGCAAGTGCTACTTAGTTGAGGGCGAGTCCCTCTGTCATAAAATGCCAAGTATCATTCTGCTGTCCTTGATTCACATAAACAGGATAGCAACACATTATTACTCCAGCCCCAATAACAAAGAGACTGAGGATCCCACCACAGAGTGGGTGTGCCCATGCAAACGAGATCAGCCCCTGAAGTCCTTTTCCACAGCTCACCACTAGATTGTAACTGCATTTGTGTTGCTGTAGATATAAAGTTTTCATATCTACTAATAAATCATAGATGAAAATATGGGATTTTATCTGCTGGCAGCTCAGGGAGTGGGAGCCAAGAAAGACTCAGAGTCCGCCCAGCAACCAATAGGGAGTGACAGGCCCTCCCAAGGAGGAGCCATTTTGTAGTCAGTCTGGAGCCAGCCAGGAAAAGGGCAGGACTGGCTGTGTGGGGAGCAGGCGAGTCCCAGGCCTGCATGCACGGTTCCCCCTGAGAACAGGCCTCTAGGGACCTGACAGCAGATCCCTCAGCTGGGTTTTTCCTTCCCCACTGATGATTCCCAATTGGTAGCGTTTGCTGGGAAATTTCCCCAGCCAGGCTGGGTTCACCCTCCAGCTCTCTAGGTGAGATCAGTCACCACATGGTCAGGTCTGCTAGTCCAGGGAAGCGGCCTGCTGAGTGTGTGACTGGAGGCTGGGCTAGGAGGCTACAGTTTGGATGTTAGTTGTATAACCTACACCTTAAGCCCTGCACCCCTTTTTGGTGAGGGAAAATGCTGGGACCAACGCAGCCTGATTCCTGCCTGAGGAGGATCCCTGCCAGCAGACTGCAGCCCCTCTGCAGTGACTGAGGAGTCCAGTGTCGTCTTCGAACCTGAGGATCATTCATGGAGTTTGTGAGTGCACCAGCTTTTAGTTAGTTAATCAGAGAATTTGTTTTGGGGACCCCCTCTTCCCTGAAATGTGTCCTCAAGCCAGGGAGTAAGGGTTTGAGGACTTTATAACCTGCTGCATATTACACCTGTGGAGGGATTTAGCACCTCCTCCTACTTGTGAGCCCTTTGGGCTGTACTGAACCCAGTCAGCCACACTGCTAAACCACAGCAGAGAAGAATTTTGTGGTTATAGGTCATCAAGGGCCCCAGCAAAGTATGGGTATAAGTGACACTAATTTTACATTTGCCTCATCAAGTCACGGGTACTTTCAGTGTGAACACCAGTGACCCTAAAAATAGTGTTTCACCCTGTTATGTTGTATTTGTCTCTTGTTTAATGATTGTGTTGAATATATTTTTATGTGTTTGTGTTATTTCTTGGAAGTCTCCAACTATCTGGCAAGTAAGTGGGGATTACTCTGTAGTTAGAATTTTCCGCCCAAGCTGGCCTGGTGACCCTGCCAGGAAGGAGTGAGGTGAGTGGAGGCACCGCCAAATAATTTCATAGAAAAAAGACAGAAGAGTGGGTGGCGGGATCCAAAAGAACCCAGATCTGTCCATCAAAACCTGTAAGCGGATTGGCATTAAAGGAGGTAAACAGGTTGAGAGGGGGGCTACATATGTTAATTTGAAACTATTTTATAATGCAAACAGGCATATTGCAAGATAGGGGAAGCAAAGTCCTCAAATGCCTCAGTGCATCCCAAAAGGTAGATTTCATTTTGGGTTACACAGAAACCTCCTCTTAGTGAGAAACTGTTCAGTGGAAAACCCCCACACCATACACGCCTTAAGAGGGTTCACTGTATGTGCACCTGATACAAATCAAAACATGAGATTGACTTTCCTCTCTGCCTGTTTGGCTTTTGGCATGCATAACTGTACTTTGGCAGGCAGGGTGAATTTCATTCTCCCCAGGGTTTTTAAACAGTTCATTTCCCCCTTTAAAGAAAGGGAGGGTGAGGGCACTCATTCAACCAGCAGCCACCCCTGGCCATGCTGCCGCATTCACTTGCAGAGTCCTGACTTTCTCCCTCCCCATCCCCAGGTTCTCCGTGATGTTAGACACGTGGGGCTGGATCTGTATGAAAGCAAACACACATCTGGCAGTTCCTTCAGTTAATTGGGCAATTATTCATCCTGCTCTTGCTGGAAGCAACTTGCCATTACCAGGCCAAAACCAACAACAACAGAGTGTGGATTTTCTCCTCCCCCTGGCTTCCGTCCTCTTAAAGTATGTAGGCATGGAATGGAGGGGCCATGGGGGTGAGGAGAAAGAGGAACCACCAACTCCAGGCTGCTGATCATGGCGATTGAGACAAATATCTCTTTCAGTGTGACAGACAAGTGTCTTCGGCAGCTGAAGAACACCAGCATGAGTTTCCCCTGTGGCATGCATGGGTCCATGAGGGGGAAGGAGGCAAAGCCATGGAATGCCAGGAGAATCAGAGTCAACCTGTTTGGGGTTTTATGAGGGAACTTGGCAGGCTATGACATTGTGGAAGGCAGGGCAGGCCCAACCGGACTGTGTAACATTGCCATGTGTAAGTTGCCATGATCGCTCATAGTCCACCTAAGCAAGAGTGTGAAATCCCTCATCCATTTTCTTCATCCCTGGGTCCCCCTCTTTCTCTATGCCTAGCTTCCCCCATCCTAGTTTGGTGACATGGTCCTCTAGACAGAAGGACCTCCTCCAAAGCAGGGATTCATGGTGCTTTAGAGTTCAGCTCAGTTCTTGTTGACATCAGCTGTAACATTTTGGTCGAATTTTGGTTGTTGGATTTAGTATGTGGGTGTTGGTGGCCTTAAACTCTATGACTGCATGATATTGTGGTTATATCTACCTCCCTTCTCATCTCAAAACTCATGTCCTGGGGCACTCCACCATTGCATATTGTTGGGATGGAGGCTGGAGGCCATTTGCACTGGAACAGAGACTGATTGCTCGTTTGAGTGCTCTGCCCTTTCCCTAATTATTGTGTGGGCTTATAGGAAACTTGATCTTTTCCACAAACCCCCTACTGGTTTCACCCACTGGTGGAAAAACTGGCCTTCTCCTCTGGAATTGATCCTACCTCTGCTGGATTTCAGTTCTGCACTTAACCTGTCTGTTTCCCCTTTTGATTGAAAACAGATCTGTCGCTCTAGTCTAAGGCTACGTCTACACTACAGGATAATTCCGAATTACATTAAACCGGTTTTATAAAACAGATATTATAAATTCGATTTCACGCGGCCACACTAGGCACAGTAATTCGGTGGTGTGCGTCCATGGTCC